>NC_060119.1:375128701-375449534 GCF_021461395.2 Schistocerca americana | reverse complement strand
TGTGCGTTCACCGCTATGTCGTCAAACACGGATGCGACCATGATGATGCTGTAAACAGAACTTGGATTCTTCCGAAAAAATGACGTTTTGCCATTCGTGCACCCAGGTTCGTCGTTGAGTACTCCACCGCATGCGCTCCTGTGTGTGATGCAGCGTCAAGGGTAACCGCAGCCATGGCCTCCGAGCTGATAGTCCACGCTGCTGCAAACGTCATCGAACTGTTCGTGCAGATGGTTGTTGTCTTGCAAACGTCCCCATCTGTAGACTCGGGGCCGGCCGGAGTGGCCGTGCGGTTCTAGGCGTTACAGTCTGGAACCGGGCTACCGCTACGGTCGCAGGTTCGAATCCTGCCTCGGGCGTGGATGTGTGTGATGTCCTTAGGTTAGTTAGGTTTAATTAGTTCTAAGCTCTAGGTGACTGATGACCTCAGAAGTTAAGTCGCATAGTGCTCAGAGCCATTTGAACCATTATTTGTTGACTCAGGGATCGAGACGTGGCTGCACGATCCGTTACAGCCACGCGGATAAGATGCCTGTCATCTAGACTGCTAGTGATAAGAGGCCGTTGGGATCCAGCACGGCGTTCCGTATTACCCTCCTGAACCCACCGATTCCATATTCTGCTAACAGTCATTGGATGTCGACCAACGCCAGCAGGACTGTCGCGATACGATAAACCGCCATCGCGATAGACTACAATCCGACCTTTACCAAAGTCGGAAACGAGATGGTACGCATTTCTCCTCCTTACACGAGGCATCACAACAACGTTTCACCTGGAAACGCCTGTCAACTGCTGTTTCTGTATGAGAAATCGGTTGGAAACTTTCCTCGTATCAGCACGTTGTAGGTGTTGCCACCAGCGCCAACCTTATGTGAATGCTCTGAAAAGCTAATCATTTGCATATCACAGCATCTTCCTCCTGTCGGTTAAATTTCGCCTCTGTAGCACATCATCTTCGTGGTGTAGTAATTTTAATGGCCAGTAGCGTATTTAGCTGGAATTTTTTCATGCTAGAGAATTATCCCCGTTCCCCCGGTAACAGAGAAACAGGCGGTGGTGTTCACATTAACGACCACTAGTGGATAGGCGCGGCCAGGGAGTGGTGTGTTACACACACTGTTTTCCAGATTTTACTAACGGAGCTCACTTGCTGGGTGACCGGCCGTAATTGGTTCTTTAACATTGAAAAAGTTGGTCGGTGTTTGACGAACCGTTGGTTAGGCGCCGTGTGCGGCCCTAAAAGAATTTTCCGGTGTTTGCGCGGCTATGTTTAGCGGGTCGGGTGTCGGCCGGCCTCGCTGGGGTGCGAGGGCGGCGCCGGGGCGGCCGTGTTTTCCTGGCGTCGGGTTGCCGCGTCTGTTTTATCGGCCGCGCCAGTGACACAGCCTGACTGATACCCGCTGTCAGTAGGGGCGAGCGCTTTAGCAGAATGAATAAAGAGGGGGCGGCCGGGCGGCAGACTCATGACCAGCAGGTGCATCCTGGCCACAGGGCACGCAGAAACACTCATTACGTAGCCAGGTACGAGCAGGAAGAGTTACGGGAAGAGATACGGCTGGCCATGTAAAGGACGTGTACCCCATCTCCCATTATAAAACTGACCTCTGCATCTGATGGAAGTAGAGGACGATTGTAATTACGCGACTACTACGAAACAAGGAAGTCATTCTGTTTCGAGGGCAGAAGCGGTTAATCATAACATGTAAGCTTTCACGGCCGACGTCTTCACTAATTAAAATTTCCGGCCTGAATTGCCGTGGTCCATATATAAAACTACTTCTCCTTCCTGACGTTTCGTTGCCTACTGCCGGCAACATCTTCCGAGGTGAGTCGGCGACTGGCTGCTAGGCGCTGGAGGTCCCGCTTATATAGAGCGCTTAGATGGCGCCACCACTCATCACGTGCTTTCGATTTTAAAACTATCTCTGGCTAGTGCCATCTCTCTCGATTATAGGCAATCGATAGTCACTTCGTTGGTACAGAGTCGACCGCCATATCTTCTCTAGTTTTAATCCTTTTTCTTTTTTATTAAAATTATTTTTGTGCTTGTAGATCTTTATAGCTTCTCTACACCTGCGGGTATAATAATGTGAGGTCCTAGCTATCACGTTTGTCTCACTAAATTTTATTTCGTGATCACCGTCTTTGAAAACGTGTTCCGCTACAGCTGATTTGTCAATTCCTTTTGTGTTCCGTGGAACAACTAAAAGGGGTGTTAATACCCGCCTAACGGAACACAAAAGGAACTGTAGATTGGGACAAATTGACAAATCAGTTGTAGCGGAACACGTTTTCAAAGACGGTGATCACGAAATAAAATTTAGTGAGACAAACGTGATAGCTAGGAAAGAATGGTTCAAATGGCTCTGAGCACTATGGGACTTAACTTCTAAGGTCATCAGTCCCCTAGAACTTAGAACTACTTAAACCTAACTAACCTAAGGACATCACACACATCCATGCCCGAGGCAGGATTCGAACCTGCGACCGTAGCGGTCGCGCGGTTCCAGACTGTAGCACCTTTAACCGCTTGGCCACACCGGCCGGCAGCACATGGGAAACAATGACTAAGCAACCGTAGAATGATGACGTGAAAAATAACAGCAACATCGTATGCTAGTTTTCTCACTAATACGTAAAATGACTGTAAAATGTTGATCTTCGAAACAGACAAGAGTTTTCCTAAAATTAATATGTTGAAACACGCAGATGTGGACCCTCACAGCCGGCCGAGGTGGCCGAGCGGTTCTAAGCGCTACAGTCTGGAACCGCGAGACTGGTACGGTCGCAGGTTCGAATCCTGCCTCGGGCATGGATGTGTGTGATGTCCTTAGGTTAGTTAGGTTTAAGTAGTTCTAAGTTCTAGGGGACTGATGACCTCAGCAGTTAAGTCCTATAGTGCTCAGAGCCATTTGAACCATTTTGGACCCTCACAAACACTTTCTTTCTGTCTGTCCCCATCCCCCCTCCCAGCCCCCAACGCCCCTCTCTGACTCACCCCCCCCCCCCCCCCCCCACACACACACACCTCTGTAAACGAAGAAACACAGCTCAACCCGGACGTATGTTTCTATCGCCTTCTGGGTCTCGTAGTCAAACAGGTCGACCTGGGTTTCATGCGATCAGTATCTGTGAAATCCATGTTGATTCCTATAAAGAAAATTTCAGACTTGCACAAAGGAAATAATTCCGGGCATGAAATGAGTTTTAAAATTCTACAACAGACTAACATCAGCAATATAAAATTTTAGCTGATAAAAAGAATGCGGACATCCCGGATTCACCACTAGATGTCGAGAGAGGTGGACCTGCCAGTTACGGGAAAGAACAGACACCACTCACATATATACATTTCTGCAAGGAAAGTATGTTTCAGTGCTGTTGCACCATGTCGAGAGGGGTGGACCTGCCAGTTACGGGAAAGAACATATACCACTCACATATGAAGGACTTATTTCAATAGTGGTACAAGTCCATTACCTCCACTTTTCTGCCTATAATGCTTCTGAAATTAATGATCCAAACAAACAGAAAGAAAGGTTCATCTCTAGCAAGGAGCCATATGCTTGAATATTTCTGGTATCTTGACTGCAGATTTTTCAGCGATCATTTATCTTTAGGACTCTGTATCTGAAAATGAACAAAAATGGACTTGTACCACTATTGAAAGAAGACCTTCGTATGTACATTTCTGTAAGAAAAGTTAATTCAGTGATGATGCACTAATATCGTCCAGACTTCTACGAGACTGAGTAATATGCGAGCAGGGGGTTAACGGACCAGGGATTCTGCGTTGCAGAGTGCGATAAGTTGGTAAACTGAGTCTATCAGGGATCGTGACCGAATGACCGAAGCGACTGCTCATGAAAAATGGTAAATCCGGATCCGAATTCCTGTCCGGAACAAATTTTTAACTCTCGACATTGTTTCAGTGCGGATGCACTAATATCGTCCGAACTTCGACGAGCCCCGTGCGGTTGGAAGTCATGAGTTTCCCACGCATGCTTCCCTTGCTTTCCCCATCGTTAGTATCATAAAGTATAAAAGGAGGCGAGATTATTGTGTTGTCAACAGAGAAGCGGTAACAGCAGAGTGGATAGGTCAGGACAGCTCAGTGACTGCCAGTGTGGAGTAGCCATTGGTTGTGAACTGAGTGGCAAATCCACTAGGGACATTTCCGCCATTTTAAAGATGTTCAACTCGACTGTTGGTGATGTTAAAGTGAAGTGGAAACGCCGAGGAAGAACTACAGCTAAACCGAGACCTGGTAGCCCTCATACTTGAGCACTGCAGAGGGTGGTTGTAAAAAGTGGTATGAAACCAGCAGAAAGAATCAATCGTGAGTTCGGAAGTGCTACCAGTAATCGAGGTATGGCGATGACTGTGCGTGGGAAGTTAAAAATAATGGAGTACAGCGGTCGAACAGCTCTTCATAAGCAACACTTTTCTACAGTCAGTGTTTTTTGAGTAACGAATCACGCTATGCCCTGTGGTAATTCATTGGAAAGGTTTTAGTTTTGCTTATGCTCGGAGAAAGTTAGCCGCCATCATGTGTAATGCCAGCAGTGAAGTACAGTGGAGGAGTTATTACGGCTTGGGAATGTTTTTCGTAGTTAGGTTGTGATCCCTTCATTCCACTTAAGAAAACTCTGAATTCTGAAGGATATGAACAAATTCTGCGGTATAGCTTACTGCGTACAGTAGAGACACAGTTCGGAGACTATGACTGCCTGTATCAGCACGACCATGCACCCTGTGATGAAGCAGTATGTGTGATTGAACGGTTTGTGGATGGTAACATTCCTGAAATGACTAGACAGAGTCTCGACCTGAACCCAATGGAACACCTGCGGCAGACGTTAGAACGTTGATTTCGCTTCACAGCTGCAGTGTCCGCCCCCGGTAGCTGAGTGGTCAGCGCTACAGGATGTCAATCCTAAGGGCACGGGTTCGATTGCCGGCTGGGTCGGAGGTTTTCTCCGCTCAGGGACTGGGTGGTGTGTTGTCCCAATCACAATCATTTCATCCCCATCGACGCGCAAGTCGCCAAAGTGGCGTCAAATCGAAAGACTTGCACCAGGCGAACGGTCAATCCGACGGGAGGCCCTAGTCACACGACATTTGCATTTACAGCTGCAGTGTCCAAATTCACTAAATTTTCTAGTTTCAGCTACTGAGGAAGAAAGGGTAGCCATTTCTCCACAGACATTCAGACACTTCCATGAAAGTGTCCTAGCAGAGATCTAAATCTACAACTACAACGACCGTCTGATGGCTCAAATGGCTCTGAGCACTACGGGACTTAACTTCTGAGGTCATCAGTCCCCTAAAACTTAGAACTACTTAAACCTAACTAACCTAAGGACATCACAAACATCCATGCCCGAGGCAGGATTCGAACCTGCGACCGTAGCGCTCGCGCGGTTCCAGACTGTAGCGCCTAGAACCGCTCGGCCACTCCGGTCGGCGACTGTCTGAAACCCTCAGTTCGAACTCTTATTTCCCTTATCTTTGAATGATGACCATTACGCGATTTGAAAGTTGGTGGTAATAATATATGCTCTACATCCTCGGTGAAGATAGGATTTCAGAATTTAGAGAGCAACCTCTTCTGTTTAGCGCGTCGTCTACCTGCAAGTGTGTCCCACTTAAACTTTCTTTGAGATTTGTAACGCTCTTGCGATGGTGAAATGTACCAGTCACGAATCTTGCCGCTCTTCTTTGGATCTCCTCAATCTCTTGAATCAGGCCCAACTGGTATGGATCCCATATAGAAGAGCAGTATTGTAAGACTGGACGAACTAACGTATTGTAAGCTATTTCCTTTGTTGAAGGACTGCATCGCTCCAGGATTCTACCAATAAACCGCAATCTAGAGTTCTCCTTACCCGTTACTTGTGTAATCTGATCATTCCATTTGAGATCATTTCGAATGGTCACACCCAGATACTTGACTGATGTTACCGCTTCCAAAGACTGATCATCTATTTTGTACTCGTACATTAATGGGGATTTTCGCCTTGTTATACGCAGTAGATTACACTTACTAATATTGAGAGAGAACTGCCAGTCATTACACCACGCATTTATTTTCTGAATATCCTCATTGATTTGTTCACAACTTTCGTGTGATACTACTTTCCTGTAGACTACAGCATCATCGGCAAACAGTCTAAGGCCGCTGTCAGTACCATCAACCAGATCGTTTATGTAAATTGTAAAAATCAGAGGATCTATTACGCTGCCCTGGGGCAGCACAAAAGCGAAGGGCGGAAGCGCACTGCATTAATGTGCAGTAACAGGTGTCGGATGTTTTTGATCAAGACAGTTGTGTGCGTCTGTTCGACGATCCTTCCTGAAAACGAGAGTGGATTTGCGCATTTCTGCAATCACTTGGAACGCCTGATACATACAGAGATCTACCTTTAACTGCTGCTGGAAGAAGAGCAAGTAATTTTGTATATCGTGTGTAGAGTCGTATTGGTATCCCATTAGGACCAGTCTGGACGACTAACCTCGTAGTTTACACCATTTGAAATTCCGAATTAAGGCTGCTCCATTTGTAAGCCCCGGTTTGAAACGTTTCTCTGTCGCAGACGCGGCTGTGTTTGCTGGGAGGCCTTGGCAGTGCCTGTAAAACCCGGCCACCCTAACGACCGGGACTCACGTCGCCGGCCCGCCGCTAGTGATGGGGCGCTTTACCTGTGGCGGCAGTAATTGCCGGTCACGCGGATATACGGCCGGGATTGCCTTCATTTGCGGCTAGCGGAGGGCGGCGCGATTTACTGGTGGCGGGGCGCCGCTGGCCCTGCTGATGCACCCGCACTCGCGCGCCTAATGGCTCGCCGGCCGCCAGTCGCTGCCCAGCAGCTCCACAGCACACCTCGATTCGTACTGCCGGCCACCCCAGATCTGCGACCACAGCGCATGTTAAAGTATTAATTTAAGCATTTTATTGTTGTTGTTGTTGTGGTCTTCAGTCCTGAGACGGGTTTGACGCAGCTCTCCATGCTACTCTATCCTGTGCAAGCATCTTCATCTCCCAGTACTTACTGCAACCTACAGCCATCTGAATCTGCTTAGTGCATTCATCTCTTGGTCTCCCTCTACGATTTTTACCCTCCACGCTGCCCTCCAATACCAAATTGGTGATCCCCTGATGCCTCAGAACATGTCCTACCAACCGGTCCCTTCTTATTGTCAAATTGTGCCACAAACCCCCCTTCTCCCCAATTCTATTCAATACCTCCTCATTAATTATGTGATCTACCCATCTACTCTTCACCATTGTTCTGTAGCACCACATTTCGAAAGCTTCTATTCTCTTCTTGTCCAAACTATTTATCGTCCATGTTTCACTTCCATACATGGCCACACTCCATACAAATACTTTCAGAAACGACTTCCTGACACTTAAATCTATACTCAATGTTAACAAATTTCTCTTCTCAGAAACGCTTTCCTTGCCATTGCCAGTCTAAATTTTATATCCTCTCTACATCGACCATCATCAGTTATTTTGCTCCCCAAATAGCAAAACTCCTTTACTACTTTAAGTGTCTCATTTCCTAATCTAATTCCCTCACCATCACCCGACTTAATTCGACTACATTCCATTATCCTCGTTTTGCTTTTGTTGATGTTCATCTTATACCCTTCTTTCAAGACACTGTCTATTCCGTGCAACTGCTCTTCCAAGTCCTTTGCCGTCTCTGACAGAATGACAATGTCATCGGGGAATCTCAAAGTTTTTATTTCTTCTCCATGGATTTTAATACCTACCCCGAATTTTTCTTTCGTTTCCTTTACTGCTTGCTCAATATACAGATTTAATAACATCGGGGAGAGGCTGCAACCCTGTCTCACTCCCTTCCCAACCACTGCTTCTTTTTCATGTCCCTCGACTCTTACAACTGCTATCTGGTTTCTGTACAAATTGTAAATAGCCTTTCGCTCCCTGCATTTTACCCCTGCCACCTTCAGAATTTGAAAGAGAGTTTTCCAGTCAACATTGTCAAAAGCTTTCTCTAAGTCTACAAATGCTAGAAACGTAGGTTTGCCTTTCGTTAATCTTTCTTCTAAGATAAGTCGTAAGGTCAGTATTGCTTCACGTGTTCCAACATTTCTATGGAATCCAAACTGATCTTCCCCGAGGTCGGCTTCTACCAGTTTTTCCATTCGGCTGTAAAGAATTCGCATTAGTATTTAGCAGCTGTGACTTATTAAACAGATAGTTCGGTAATTTTCACATCTGTCAACACCTGCTTTCTTTGGGATTGGAATTATTATATTCTTCTTGAAGTCTGAGGGTATTTGGCTTGTCTCATACATCTTGCTCACCAGATGGTAGAGTTTTGTCAGGACTGGCTCTCCCAAGGCTGTCAGTAGTTCTAATGGAATTTTATTACCAAAATCAAAATGTTCTTTATGTCGCGAATGATAGAAAACAGGGTTAAAAATCAAGTAAGGTATAGGTTTGGAAATTCTTGCTACCAGCGATTCGGACGTGACCGGACGTAGCTTATGTGTAATGTTTACTCTGCTAACAAGAGCGGACTATGCCGCGTCACGAGGCTCGAGAGCCGTTAGAAGCCACAACCCTTGGGCACACCGAACATAGCGGAGTACAGCCTGTTCGTCATGTAGGTATCACGTGCTGACGCGTGACACACACGCAGTGCTCGAGAGTACTGGAAACTTCTAGAACAAGTGGTACCGGGTACACTACCGCCTACAAAAAGGCTAGCCGCCATAGTGTTGGGCAGTGACGGCGCAGCTGGTCAGTCGGTCAGATATGGTTTAGCTGGAATGATGATGCTGTGAGATTGTAGTGCAGTGCTGCATAACCACTAGGTGAGTTATACTCATTTCCATGTAGTCAACACTCAGTCTGGTGTGCCCGCCTATGCTATATTGGGACTCAGTCAGGGAGCTATGAGAAGTTACACTACTAAGAAGGCAGTTAGTAGACTTCGTATATAGAACTGTGTATAAAACAGATGTGCCAGGGGTGCTTCCAGTGTACATATCCTTTTGCAATGATTTATGATTTAATCCAGTGTACCCTGAGATCCTAGCTAAGTTCCGTATTCTAACTCACCCTACAGACCTCTTTTCAGTGGAGCAAGCGCACAGAAGGCAGCCCACGACCACGAGACCTCCTGCCAAGTAAGTTCTTTGATGCGCATTCTTGAAGTCCTTTCACTCCCTCTGAGGAATCCTCAGGGAGACACGACATTTAGCAGAAAGATTCTTGGGTATGAAACATACAGCTGATAGGAAGTGTTACACCGTAGTTGTGTACGACTTCGTACACAACGACGGAGAGATGGGCTATAGGGTGATGTTGCGACTGTCATCATATGAAAGCTGGACTGGAGCGAAAATTATTGGCAGACAAGTTAGACATGAAACAGAAGACTTACTTCTATTTCTCCAAACGTACTCCATGTGATGCAGCAAGAAAGAGAGTCCTGCTATCGATGTCAAAAGGAAGAAGCACGAACGAAAGTGTCTAGCGTTTTGGATCTGAAGCAAGAGTGGGTTGAGTCGCTGCCACTGTCCATCCCATACTGTGGCGACGGAGGGCACTCATAGACCAGAGCCACTGGAAACGTGGCTCAGAGAGTGCCCTCCATTTGGTCTGGTAGATCTCGCACAAACGCTATTGGCGTTGGACAGAAATTTGCACTTCCGTTACCAACTGTGATACACTGGTCGGATGGGATTGATATGTGATACCACAACCATGAACGCCTTGACCAAACACTTTCGGACTGATAATTCAGTATTCACATCCCTGTGAAGCATGATGATTAACATTTCATCCCTACGCTACTCCGGCCGTCCCAACAGCTGAACGGTCAGCGCGTTGGAAGGCCATGCACTGGGGCCCGGGTTCGATTTCCGGCTGAGGTGGGAGATTTTATTCCCTCCGGGACTGGGTGTTGTGCTGTCCTCATCATTTCACCCCCATTGTCGACGCGCAAGTCACCCACTGTGGCGTCGCACTCGATAAGACTTGCACTTGGCGGCCCAACTTCCCGCCTGGGGAAACTCCCGGCCACTGACGCCATATGATCATTTCCATTTTACGCTACTCTATTTTAGTAGAGAAAATAAAAGCAACAAAAAAAGATTGGGAAAGGAAACAAAGATGCCTTCCCAGCCAGGAGCATCCGGTTAAGAACAGAAGACGCCCACAGCATGAATTAGCTTCATCCGAATCCTCCGAAGAAACAGTTGATACCGGTATGTCTTATGAATTCTGCAAGATTAAATACGGCGATTCAATACTGGTGAAACTTGGATTCAGTGTCAACGCAATGGCAGAGAATGGTACAATGACAATTGTCTCTGTGCAGAGTGGAAGAAGAGGTTTATTTGTGGAAAATGTGTCGCTATTTTAATGTGATGTACACATTTTTGTTCCGAGTCTGTTCGCAGGACTTACGACACGATTCGCCTTATTTAAGAAGATAGTTTTGTGAAACAATGAAGAACGTTTATGTAGAGTAATACATTACAATCTGCAGGTAAAAGGATTCATGTGAAAATATGTCTTTTTGACCCTATTCACCCGACCTCAACCTGTTTGGTTGTTATCATAGTACAAATGCTTAAAATGGCTCTAAGCACTATAGGACTTAACATCCGAGGTCATCAGTCCCCTAGAGTTAGAACTACTAAAAACCTAACTCACCTGAGGACATTACACACATCCATGCCCGAGGCAGGATTCGAACCTGCAACCGTAAGAGCAGCGCAGTTCCGGACTGAAACGCCTAGAACCGCTCGGCCACAGAGACCGGCTACCATACTACAACATTTGTATTTTGAAAGTAGCCGTTTCAAGGCAATGGTGCATTGAAATGATTTATCAAAATTGTGAAGGTGCGAGTAGGGCTCACGTACTGAGGGTTCCGTACGACCTTAAAAATATACATAGTTCATCCATCCAGGGAATCGAGAATCTCAACGATCTTCGCCTGTTTTCGATATAGATAGTAGCAAGATATCGGTCCCGGATATTCCAAGACCGTATCAAAATCCATGCAGTAGTTCCTCAGACTAGCCCGGACCTACAAAAAGAAGCGAGCTTTTGACTCCAATTTTTATATGCAGATACAGAAGCTTTAATAAAATATTTGTTGTTTCCATACTAAAACGTGATTACAACTTACATTTTCTCTTTGCATGCAGTAATATTCGTGTATTATGCTTTTGACGGACGATGAATGCAATGTTTGCTCTAATAGCAAAAAGACATTTTTTATGTGATAAAAATGAACAATTTTCAGATTTTTTCCTTTGCTTGCGGTGTGAAACTGATCGACTTCGCAAATTTCGTGATTATTGGTCAATGGGAAGTGTCCTGCCGGTTTCGATGAGTGAGTTTTCGAGTACGAAAATATATCACATAAATGGCAGTATTTTTTGACCGAATTGACTTAGAAGCTTAAAATTTTTACAGTGCCAAAGAACTATAGATTTTAATGTGTCACATTAATTTGAGCTTGATACGCGTACTCGTTCCCGAGAATAAGGACCCTTAACCGTCGGACGGACGGACAGACAGACAGACAGACAGACCGCTAGCAATGCGATCAAATAAGGGTTCCGTTTTTATACATTGAGGGACGGAACCCTCAAAACCTTCGTGTAGATGAATAATGGTGTTAGTGCGCAATGGCTGCCGGGTGTGTTTAGCGTTACAGGATGTTTCCAGGTGGAGACTGCAGCGCAGCATGCCATGCACGTCCCGCTTACCACCCTCTTCCTGACGTTGGGAAAAGTTGAATCACTGACACGAGAGGCATGGTAGCGTCACACCGCCAGATCACACAGAGATTTGGCTGTTGTGCAGTGACTGCGCATGACAGCGAGATGGACTCAGGGCAACAGTGCTGCAGGAAGTGCTTCCACGAGACTATCGTATGATGTTTCGACTGGCTTGCATGGGGGCTTAATTAAAAAGAATGATGAATAAATGCAATAACTTTAGTAGCTGTGTGTCCGGTTACGAAGTCTCGTAACCGGTTGGCCCTGAGTAATATTAGCACGCAATCTGACTGCATAAAATAAAAATAAAGAATGACAATTGATTAATTAAGTCCCCTGCAACTATAAAAGCTACGAAACAACAAAGCACAAGTGTAACTGTTCTGTATGTGGTAGTGTGACTCAACGTACATGTATCTGGCTCGGTTCTTCCTCAATACGACAAGATATTTTAAACACCATTTAGAATGAACTAATTGAAAAACCAGAAATACTATAATTGCACATAGAAACCAGAATTACAAGTCTAATACATGAACACGAGCCAGATGCTTTGTTGACTGAACCTGTGACCAAGAGCCGGCCGGAGTGGCCGTGCGGTTCTGGGCGCTACAGTCTAGAACTGCGTGACCGCTACGGTCGCAGGTTCGAATCCTGCCTCGGGCATGGATGTGAGTGATGTCCTTAGGTTAGTTAAGTTTAAGTAGTTCTAAGTTCTAGGGGACTGATGACCACAGCAGTTGAGTCCCATAGTGCTCAGAGCCATTTCAACCATTCTGTGACCAAGAGGCATTGTCATTAAAGAAATCTGTAATACTTTTTTTTTTACCTCAATATTTATTCACGAAAAATACACCGTGATCATTGCAACATCTTCTATCTATACATTACACGAACCGAACAGCATCTACTCTCTCGCCCAACAGAACAACTGCACTCGACAACCTCTGAACTACTACTACTCCTCTGGACTACTACTGCACCGGTGGAGGCGGCGGAATAATAATCTTTGGCGCAATCTCTGGCGCTGTGACTCAGTGTAGCCGCCTTTCAGGCTCTAACGTGTAAACCGATGACAACGCCTGAAACATGGGCTTGCGTTACAGGCATAGCTATGCCGTCACGAACCTTCTGGAATAGATTACTGGAAGCTGAGACAAGACCTAGAGTTGCAATGGGATTTTTACTGCTGACACTACGCCACAGACAGCAGACACTTCCATGGTGTAAAGCCACAGTCAGTTGGCTCGTTCAGTGGCGCTGTGTGGTCTTCGGCGGTCAATCTCGGTTCTGTTTGTGGCGCTCAGAGCGATGCTTATGTGCCTGTAGACAAGCCAGTGACAAGTCTGAGCGATTCTCGGGATACATATCTCTCCACATTGTGCAGTCGTGGTATAAGCAGATACTTACCAGCTGTGCCAACAGAAGTGACTCGGTAGTTGTTGAAAGGAGGCTGAATGCCTGCCAGAATGTGCTATTTCTCTTCATGACCGAGGTTCCAAAATGGCATATTGCAAGAGGATAATGCAAGACCCCTCACCGCTATTCACACGACAGACACCTTGTGGAACGTCCAAATCCTTGAGCTGGCCTACTTGGTCCCCTGATCTGTCACGAATAGAACATGTCTGCCATCAGATGCAAAGGCGAATACTTCGCTCGTAGGCTCCAGTAAGCAATCTTCATGAACTGACACAGCGAGTATTTCTGGCAAGTAATTCTTCAATATCACATTCAGAGGGTGTTTGCTTTCATGCCACAACGAATTACAGGATTGTGCACTCTAAGAAAAGAAAGCAACGCACCACGAAGGCATGATCCGAATGGGACGGAAATCGGTAAATGTTACGTACATGTACAGACAAACAAACTATTGCAATTTCAGAAAAACTGGATGATTTATTCAAGAGAAACAGCAAGTCAATCATGCGTTCTCCAACTCTGGCCCTCATGCAAGCAGCTGTTCCGCTTGGCATTGATTGACAGAGTTGTCCAAAGTACTACGGAATTGTATCGTGCCAAATTCTGCCTAACTGGTGCATTAAATCTTCAGAATCCCGAGCTGGTTGAAGCGCCCAGCCCATAATGCTCCAAGTGTTCTCAACTAGGGAGAGATCCGGCTACCGAGCTGGCCAGTGTGGGATTTGGCAAGCATGAACACACAGTAGAAACACTCGCCGTGTGGGGGCGGGCAGTGTCTTGCTGAAACGTAAGTCCAGCATGGCTTGCCATGAAGGGCAACAAAACAAGGCGTAGAATGTCGTCGGCGCATCGCTGCCCTATAAGCGTGCAGCGGATAACAGCCAAAGGAGTTGTGCTATGAGGAGACATCACTCCTGGTTGTCTTGTGAGCAAAAGTCATGTTGATGTCCCACTTCTATCTGGGGCGTCTCCAAACGCGTCTTTGCTGGTCATGGGGGCTCAGTTGAAAACGGGTCTCATCAGTGCAAACAATTCTGTTCCGGTCAATGTGGTTCCAGGCCCCGAACAGCAACAAAGACGTGTCTGGGGATGCCTCGGGCAGCGGTGAGATACCAACCTGACTGTCACCCGACAGCCATCGCAGCAACTCAATAAGAAGATTTTCTTTAGACTACCACGGTCGCGTGAACTCTCGCTTCGGAAACATTTGTATCAGTGCTTGACAGCCCACAGGTCACGGAGACGGTCTCCGCTAGGGTGCATCTACTTCTACATCTATACTCAACAGGCGGCAACGTGGCAGCAGATAAATCGGCCCTTTCTTTCCAGTTAGTCAAAGGAGGACAGAGTGTTGCTTATATATTGAAAATAATCCTAACTTTTCACTAAATGTAACAGGGACGCCCTGGAAGAAGTAGAAATTTGTGACCAAGAGCGCCAAACTTCATAGTAAAGAGAAAAATTTAACGTTTTATCTGGGCTCTTCGGAATGTGTTTGATAAGTTGCAATGTAAATGAATCTATTGCTGTTATTGTTGCACTTTATGCATGCATTAATTATTGTGAACAACAGGCCGCGCTCAGTCCGTCAGGGTCGAGGTCGCGTTTACACCTCTATTCCGTACAGAAATACATTTGCTAATGCCCTCGTTTGCCATCGCTAGCTTTACAGCTCTTAAACTTCTTCCGTCAGGGTTCGCCGAGTGCCTTCTGTTGTCTCTAATTTTGTCGTAACATTTCTTTTTATGATGTTTTTCCTGGGCTGTTCAAATGGCTCGGAGCACTATCGGATTTAACATCTGAGGTCATCAGTCCTCTAGATCTTAGAACTACTTAAACATAACTAAACTAGGGGCATTACACACATCCATGCCTGAGGCAGGATTAGAACCTGCGACCGTAGCGGTAGCGTGGTTCCAGACTGAAGCGCCTAGAACCGTTCGGTCACAGCGGCCGGCTCCTGGGCTGTCTGTAAATCTTTTATGTGCTATGTATTGCTGTACTTCGTTTAAATTTCAAATCATCCTGCTTGT
Organism: Schistocerca americana; assembly: GCF_021461395.2. Classification (NCBI taxonomy): domain Eukaryota; kingdom Metazoa; phylum Arthropoda; class Insecta; order Orthoptera; family Acrididae; genus Schistocerca; species Schistocerca americana. The sequence continues at coordinate 375,434,295 of NC_060119.1, read as the reverse complement.
GTCCTTATTAATATTTGCTTCTTGCAGTCCACCTTTCCTGTCCTCGACGAACCCTCCTTGTAACCCGCCCCTCCCCTACTTAATCACTGTCTCTCCAAATGCCTGTCCAGTCTGCATCTGTGACCTCCACATCGATAGGCCTGTAAGTTTATACGTTACTTATGTTACCTCGTTAAAATTTGGACTAGTTGTTATACAGCATTATGTATTTCACATTATGTAATTCGTACTACGCTGTCTTGTCTTAAGGACACCTGTTGTTACTACGCTGTTTTAAGGATAGTTGTCACTACTTTCTCTTTTTGTGCAACTTATTCGATTTATATCTGTTTTGAACAGCGTTGTGTATAAGGCGTTATCAAACATTTTCGATACTAGCTAGGTCTGCAGCACCCCACAGGCGACAGCGCAAGGCTGCTCTCGCAAGCACAAGGACTACTGACCTTCCACAAGTCATTGTACCGAGAGACATCGTCCTGTTTAGACTGGCAGCTACGCAGCTGGGGCTATTCTGCGATTTCGGCATGGACAGCAAGTTGGAATAAAGGGCATACGTGAAATTCTGTGTGTAACGAGGCATATGCACGATAGTCTGAGAACATTTCACAACCTTTCTGCCACTCTCGGGGTGGCGTACGGAATAGTGCAGCCCATCCTCATGTGTGATTTCAATATACGAAGTGTTGCCGCCAAGTTCGTTCCCAGGCTGCTGACCCAACAGCAGAAGGAACACCGTGTTCAAGTCCGCCAAGAACTCCGTCAGCGTGCTGTGGATGACCCATATTTAATGTACAGGATAATTAAGGATGACGAAACTTGTGTGTTGGGGTACGGCGCTGAGACAAAGCAACAACCTCCATTCGCAGCACTGTGTATCACGAATTCGTCCCCAGCGGTCAGACCATCAATAGCGAGTACTGTTGCTGGGTTTTAAGGCGTCTGAGGGCCAATCAACGAAAGCGACCGGATGAACTGGCTGATCCACCACGACGAAGCACCACGTTATCGTGTTCTCTGTACACGTGATTTTCTCGTCAGGAACAAGAAAATCACACTTCCGCACCCGTCCTACTCGCTAGATTTAATGTACAGGATAATTAAGGATGACGAAACTTGTGTGTTCGGGTATGGCGCTGAGACAAAGCAACAACCTCCATTCGCAGCACTGTGTATCACGAATTCGTCCCCAGCGGTCAGACCATCAATAGCGAGTACTGTTGCTGGGTTTAAAGCGTCTGAGGGCCAATCAACGAAAGCGACCGGATGAACTGGCTGATCCACCACGACGAAGCACCACGTTATCGTGTTCTCTGTACACGTGATTTTCTCGTCAGGAACAAGAAAATCACACTTCCGCACCCATCCTACTCGCTAGATTTAATGTACAGGATAATTAAGGATGACGAAACTTGTGTGTTCGGGTACGGCGCTGAGACAAAGCAACAACCTCCATTCGCAGCACTGTGTATCACGAATTCGTCCCCAGCGGTCAGACCATCAATAGCGAGTACTGTTGCTGGGTTTAAAGCGTCTGAGGGCCAATCAACGAAAGCGACCGGATGAACTGGCTGATCCACCACGACGAAGCACCACGTTATCGTGTTCTCTGTACACGTGATTTTCTCGTCAGGAACAAGAAAATCACACTTCCGTACCCATCCTACTCGCTAGATTTGGCTCCAGCGGACTTGCCAATGTTCCCGTAATAAAAGATCCAGCACGAAGGTCGCCGTTTTGCCACTATTGCGGAGATGCAGCACGAATCGCAGAAGGCTTCGAAAAGTTTCCAGGACACATTTCAGCAGTGCAAACAACACTGGGAACGCTGTGCTGCGCTGTAAGAGGCGGCCGTTTTGAGGGTGATGGTGTGAAAACGTAGATACGTAAGTAAAGTATTTTCTCGCAAACAGATCTGGTACACCTCACATATCTTTTCTCGGATAAACAACTGAAAATGACCCGGCTGGCTGAAAGCGGTCATGGTTTTGTAAAGTAAAACTGTCACTGGTGCTACAATTTGTAGCCGGCCGCAGTGGCCGAGTGGTTCTAGGCGCTTCAGTCCGGAACCGCGCTGCTGCTACGGTCGCAGGTTCAAATCCTGCCTCGGTCATGGATGTGTGTGATGTCCTTAGGTTGGTTAGGTTTAAGTAGTTCTAGGGGACTGATGACCTCAGATGTTAAGTCCCATAGTGCTCAGAGCCATTTGAACCATTTGAGCTACAATTTGTTTCCAACAGCAGCAGTTGCAATGTTACTTATAATCCGTCTTGATTGCAAAAATGTTTATTCACATGACCGGTTTCCGTTCCTCTAGAACCATCTTCAGATCTGCAATTTCGGTTACAGGAGTAACCCGTCCACACACAGCAAACTTCACGCAGCATGTGAAGGTTGCTGTGTGTGGACGGGTTACTCCTGTAACCGAAATTGCAGATCTGAAGATGGTTCTAGAGGAGCCGAAACCGGTCATGTGAATAAACATTTTTGCAATCAAGATGGATTATAAGTAACATCGTATTGCCATTGGTTGCGGTATCCCATTAGACATTATGTCTGTTTTTACAAAGCAGCAGTTGCATCAGGAGCACGCTAGTCAACCATTATGGTCGCAGATCAAAATTGTCTGCATAATTTCGGCAGACATCCAAAGAACTGAGATATCAAAGCTTCGCTCGTTTCTGAAAGACGTCTTCGCTGTCGTTTTGGAATATCTTTAATCACTCTGCCAAAAAACGTATTTTGGCCTTTGTCGTTTGCTTTGCCGGCGAATAAAGGTTAATTTGAAGCTCCCTGGCAGGGTGAAACTGTGTGCCGGAGCGCGACTCGAACGTGGAACCTTGCAGCTTTTTCTTTGTTTAGTGATACCATTACCCGAAATTTTCAGCTGCACTTCTGTATTGTTCACAGTATTTCTATCGTACCAGTCAGTGAGTGTATTATTTTCTAGCCTTTGTTATAACGCGCGGTAGGGAGAACACGTGGGTAAAAAGTGTCGCTGCTGATGTTTTTGGTTGGGTTCGTAGGTGCATACAGGGTTGGCTGCTTGTGCGCGACGCACGCTTTAAGCCGCGTCCATCACGCGCTCCCTGCCGGGACCGGACAGTGGCGCGACCGCGCGTCATTAAGGTCGCGCTTGTCACGGCGGCGTTTCCTTGGTGGCGCGTGGCGTATTGTGTGCGCCACGGCGCGCCTGTTTTTGGCGACCCGCGAGTGACGGGGAGTGAGGCCTCGTCATTCAGCACCCCTCCCCATCAATCACCCCGGCTGTTACACTCCGCTCAAAAGGGGCGCAAATTGCCGCTCGCCGGAACTCTTCTTGTGGAAAACTGCGTGCCTCTACATCAAAAGCGCCAGCCTCCTTTGATGATATTCGCCCCATAAGCAAAGAAAACCCCTTGCAAGATTCAACGGACGTGTTTCTTCAAGTAATTTAAAGTAATTTCCTTAATTACGCTGACCTTACAAACGCGCCGGGAATAGACTAGTGAGAAGAATTTTGATGGAGATTCGCACAGCTAGAATGCATTCCGCCCTGTGCAAAAATTCTTGGTTGCTTCCTGAAAAGTTACGATTTTTAATTGATATGTGTGCTACCACAGCACCGCATCTGCAGTGCTGGAGATGACAAATTCATGTAACAGTATTCATGCGCAGAAGATACTACAGAACAAAATGGCTCGAATGAAAAAGCTGCACTTTTACCCCAGAATTCACCCAATAAAAACCATGGTGCGACTTATCTCTTTGACTCTCCAAATACCTGTGTATTATCGCGTCATACAAACTTCAGTTGTAGTGCTCATTCCGTAGTTCGAATCGGAACTACAATGTCTTTAGTGTTCGGAATTTAGTAGTCGTATATGAGGAAACAAAATTACAGTTTTCGATTATTACTGTTCCATTTACTTCTTGATTATTATTGTGCTCACAGTTCCATCATTTTACGCGATAGGACTGGCGCAGTTTCTCTCTAACAACTGAGTAAAACTTAGTTTTCAGCAATGCAGGCTGAATTAGGACAGTCAAGATCTTTAATTGAAGACAATCAAATTTATAATACAATTGTTACGGCCCTCACATTTATAATAATTTTGTTTATGGCAATTCTAATAATAATTGGTGGATTTTAACCTGAAAATGATAACAAATCTATTTTCAACATTCGATAAATCAACTATTAATTTTAATTTCTCACTAAATTGAAATACAACATTCTTAGGATTACTGTTAATGGATGCCGGCCAGAGTGGCCGAGCGGTTCTGTATGGGACAACGCGACCGCTACGGTCGCAAATTCGAATCCTGCCTCGGGCATGGACGTGTGTGATGTCCTTAGGTTAGTTAGTTTCTATGTTCTAGGGGACTGATGACCTGATAAGTTAAGTCCCATAGTGCTCAGAGCCATTTTGAACTATTAATGGCTTCCTTATTCTGACTAATAACATTTAGAATTAAAATTATCTGACATTAATTAAATTTACATAATGAATTGATGACCTTAAGACCCTAATTATTTAATGGCACAAGATTTATCTTTATTTAAATGCTTATTATAATATTAATTATTAATGTCGTGTTATTAATGCCATAGCACTAAAACAAAAATTAAAGTTCTTGATAAAAACAAGGAAAGATAAATGAATGAATAAGAAACTTCTCATCGTTATCCCTACAATACAATATATTTTATTAATATACTTAGGCCAAATTAAGCAACGATATACAGGGTGAATCAGGAGGAAAGGTACATGCTATGAGGGGTGATGCAACTGGTGATTCTGAACAAAAAACTCCTAATAAACATATGCTATTTTCTTACCCGTCTCCGGGTAAACCAATGAAAACAGCTAGGAACGGGAAAGGTGCAGGTGCCGGTAAATTAAGATAATGTTATTTTATGTTTTTTTTAATTGTGTACGTTTCCTCACAGAAGATGTTCAAACAGTCCACCGTCCACTTCAACGTATGTTGCTGCTTTTGTAGACAGGTGTTGTGTCATAGATCGGAGCTCAGTGTTGTATTACTTTACCTGGGCACAACCATGTAAAATACGAGCGAGAAGTTCCTCTCTTGTGTCCACTCTGCGCTTGCAGATGTCACTCTTCAGCCGCCTCCACAAACAGTAATCAGATGGGGTAAGATCGGGTGACCACGGTGGCCAAGCAATGACTCCACGGCGACCATTCCAACGACCAGGAGAGATTGTGTTAAGATACTGTGTCACTGGCTGTGATGCTGAAAGTACATACGAGCTCGTGTTGCCAAAGGAATATCCTCCACGTGTTCTGGTAACACATTTTGAAGAAACTCAATATACCGTGTCCCAGTAAGACGGTAATCTGAAACAACTGGACCGATTAGTTGGTCATCAATAATACCGCACCGCACGTTGGCTGAGAAATGTCGTTCAAAATTCGTTTTCACAGTAGCGTGCACATTTTCATTTTCCCATACATGAGAGTTGCGCGTGTTGTTGATTCCGTTGGGGGAGGGGGGGATATTTCTTGCCGGGCGGCAGCATCTCCTCCATGCAGATGTTGTACACTCTGCCGATGAAAGGGATACAGACCGTGCTCGTATTCTGTGCGTATCACTCGTGTTTGTGGAATACCAAGTTGGGCAGCGTTGCGTTCCAATACTTGAAGAGTGTTCATAACTTCGTTAAGAGTTTGTTGTATGGAACGTTCAGAGACAATATTTATACTGGGAAGCGTACCACGCTCACGCAATCCGTGAAACACCTTGCTATCTGGCACTCTGCGATTCGGAAATCGTTGTTGGTATTCTCGCAGGTCGGGAATTTCCATTGGAGAAACCATAGAAAAACACCATGTCAGCATACTCTGGATGTGTGAAGATCAGTAGCATTTTCACTACACAAAACCGTATTTCTTGTTCACGTAACAACACTGTAGTAACGAGCAATACGACAAACACTGTCGGACTGAAACTTGAGGTAAGCAACTGCACCATGCGCAAGTGAACTGCGTGCTGACACGGTTAGTAACGACGGTGCTACACGTTCCCCCTTCCTACTTGTTTTCATTGGTTTACCTGGAAACGGTTAAGAAAAGGGCGTATGTTTATTCGGAGTGTTTTTGTTCAGAATCACCACTAGTATCACCCCTCAAAGCATGTAATCAAATGGTTCAAATGGCTCTGAGCATTATGGGGCTTAACATCTGAGGTCACCAGCCCCCTAGAACTTAGAACTACTTAAACCTAACTAACCTAAGGACATCACACACATCCATGCCCGAGGCAGGATTCGAACCTGCGGCCGCAGCAGCAGCGCGATTCCGGACTGAAGCGCCTAGAACCGCTCGGCCACAGCGGACGCCTTCAAAGCATGCATATTTCCTCTTCACTCACCCTGTATGTAATCTTTAAACAAAGAATGTCTGAAGGTAATAAATATAAAAGAGTTCAAGTAAACAACCAACTGGTATTACAAAAAAAATCGTCTCTAAACTTCAGTATTCAGAGAATTGAGGATACACATTTCAAAGTTGCAAACTGCCGTTACATCAAGGATACAGCACAGAGGGCCGAAAGCCAGAAAATATCCGGAACTTAAAGCTAGGGTTCTTTCCGTTCTATTCGGCAAAATAGATAGGATGCCTGTCTCTCACGGAATTTCCATTTAAAAAGGTATTGGAAAAAGCTAAGATCTTCAACATACCGCAGACCAAATTCTGTGGGCGCATCGATTGTTACGGCGGGTTTATGTGTAGAAATGACCTCCATTTTTCGAAGTTCTTAATCAGCACAGTGGCTGCCACAAGATTTTATCGAAAAACTCCTCAACTTCCAGGGGCACCCAATCAAAATGCAGCAGCCGTACTTTTATCCTCCACGCCAAATCGACAAGACTTCGAGATTCTCATCTTTTGAGAATGGTTAAGAATGCGGGTGTAGACTGTGAAGGGGCGAAATGCACCTCACTGAGAACAAATGGAAACTAAAAAACCAAATAATTACTATTAAAGATTGTCTGTCTAACTACTGTTTGAAACTGCAGATCCCTTACCATGCTCAATAAGGGAGCTATGTTAGCGTTGAAACTTCCTGACAGATTAAAACTGTGTGTCGGACCGAGACTCGAACTCGGGACCTTTGCCTTTCGCGGGCAAGTGCTCTACCATCTGAGCTACCTAAGCACGACTCACACCCCGTCCTCACAGCTCTACTTCTGCCAGTATCTCGTCTCCTGCCTTCCAAATTTCACAGAAGCTCTCCTGCAAACTATGCAGAACTAGCACTCCTGGAAGAAAGGATATTGCGGAGACATGGCTTAGCCACAGCCTGGGGGATGTTTCCAGAATGAGATTTTCACTCTGCAGCGGACTGTGCGTTGATACGAAATTTCCTTGCAGTTTGAAACTGTGTGCAGGACCGAGACTCATTCTGGAAAAATCCCCCAGGCTGTGACTAAGCCATGTCTCCGCAATATCCTTTCTTCCAGGAGTGCTAATTCTGCATGGTTTGCAGGAGCGCTTCTGTGAAATTTGGAAGGTAGGTGACGAGATACTGGCAGAAGTGGAGCTGTGAGGACGGGGTGTGAGTCGTGCTTGGGTAGCTCAGATGGTAGAGCACTTGCCCACGAAAGGCAAAGGTCCCGAGTTCGAGTCTCGGACCGGCAAACAGTTTTAATCTGCCAGGAAGTTTCATATCAGCGCACATTCCCCTGCAGAGTGAAAATCTCATTCTGGATGTTAGTGCTGGATGCCTTTTAAGGTCACCCCGCACCTGAAATAAAGACTAACGTAACTACACCGAAGACAGACCTAGTCATTTAGAAGTACGGTCTGTAAGTGTTAATGAGAGACGCGAGCCAATAAGCCTTTCATATACTTTTGTGGTTTTATCGAGTTCTGCACAGTGTCTTTTCTCTGCCTGTGTCTACTCATATTTTTCCCAAGTAGGGGCGGAAGATCATGCTGGAATCCGAAACTGAGTGTGTTTTGTTTTCATTTTTTATTACATTTACACTTTTGCTGAACATGGATGGTCGTTGGATTGAGTGAATGTGGGTGTAACGGCAACCGTTGAAGAATTCAAGAGGACTGTTGTGCCTCCGCCTTGCAGCAGAAGCCTGAGGAGCAACTGAGGTGGAGAGACGGAGTGTTTTCAAGACGGGCACTTTAGAGGTTGGTCTTTCAGAAACATGAGCCAGTGGCGTATTGTTCAAATTTTAGATGTCGAACCGACGGAATATTTTGAGGATGAGGAAGCTAGCGTTTTCACTTCCGTCTCCCAACTAGAGGAGAGATCTGGCACCACTAAAAATTTTGTCTGGCCAGCTCGCCTTCTCGAAGTCTTTCGGCCTTTGTGCACGGAGACGAGCCAGGTTGGATTACTACAGAGTTAGTCGGTCGTAGAGAGGTCGCTAGCCGGCCGGAGTGACCGTGCGGTTATAGGCGCTACAGTCTCGGGGCCGAGGGACCGCTACGGTCGCAGGTTTGAATCCTGCCTCGGGCATGGATGTGTGTGATGTCCTTAGGTTAGTTAGGTTTAATTAGTTCTAAGTTCTAGGGGACTGATGACCTCAGAAGTTAAGTCCCATAGTGCTCAGAGCCATTTGAACTATTTTGAAGAAGTCGCTGAGCTGGTCTGTGGTGGGTATGATGTGCCGCCCATTTGGTCACTTAGACGCCGGTTTTGGATAGAAGTTACCTCAGATTTATCGAGTCAGGAAATTTCTGTAACTGTATAGTCATTTGTTAGAAGCGTTAAGGATTCTCACGAGTGGTAACTTTACTCTCATTTAAGTAAATTCAGATTGGACAGTATTTGTTATTTACACGATCACAGTTCACTTCATGCAACGTATTTCCCAATGAGTTTCGTACCTCTTTCCACCGCGGAGCGTAAGAAGTTTTGTGGACTCAACTTCTGCTAGAAAAAGGTGGACTTTACCTTCGGTTACTCTGTGAATGTTCTAGTCCTTGAGCGAGAGCGTGTGTGCACCTATGTTATGTTCCTGTTCCAGACTCATCCTTGCTGAATAATGATAATTAGTATAGTTTACTCATACGGAACCCTAGTGTTAATATTTTACGTCTTTCATGTTTAACGAAGTTCCGGAGCACGCTCCATTTTGTGAATAAATGTCCTGTAAACATCAGTTTAGTTCATTATACTGTACCCCAATGTGCCTATCAGCACGCCTTCCTTCCTTCTGTGATAACTAAACTCATACGCTCTGTAAGGGAAAGTTTCTAAGAAGCATTTAGTAAAGCTCAATTCCTGATCGGTATTTCTAAAGTCCGGTTTGTAGATATTCGTTGCGCTTTTTGTTTTGATAGAATCTAGAGCTAAAATCCAATTAATATTTTTCGAACTTCAGACAACGTGGCACTGAGGGGTAGGTAGAAAACGTTAAGCGCTGTATTTATTAAATAGGAAAATCACGGCTATGAAAAGTCCAGATTGGAGTGGAAGCTGTTGCACAGTGTTGATGAGCAATCAACATCATTTCATAATTCCTCAAATCTCTATTGTTTAAGAAAAATTGGACTGCTTATGAACCATTGAGTACGAAAAACAAGTTCTTTAAATAGAATGTAGGCTGTAATCGCTATAAGCTTAGAGACGGCGACAACAATCAACGGTGCATTCAATCTAAATTTAACCAATGGCCATAAAGAAGTCAACATTGTATTGTACAGTACTGCATTGCCCCCGTTTGCTGCGAGTGTAAAATATCAGAAATAAAGAATATGGCAGAGTCCGCGGGTAAAATTTCTGATGGCGCTTCATGGGGTGAATAAATGAGAATTATTGAAAAACAGTGCTGCTGAATTGGCTTTTGGAATTTCAATCGTGTCAGGCTGAAAGAATAACCGCGAAGAATTTGAGGGCTTCTGTGTAAAAATGAATGCAAAAGACAGTTCAGGGGGACGCAGGAAAACTAAAAAAGCAAAAAATAAATTTGATATTTGCTGGATGAATACGCTAATGTTAAATGGACTCAAAAATATTTTTTAAATTTTTTTGTTGTTTATCGATTAGAAATAACGGCAGTTTTTGGGTCACGCATCAAGCATTTTTTGTATTTGCAAACATCTGCTGTTTTTTAATTATTCATCAATGGGTTACCTTAATCATTTCGAATAAAAAGCATTTAGTTCAGCACACTGTGACCTGCAAATTAAAACTGCCATCATCTAGCAGAACGTATTCCTTAATACATTGTTATTGGTCGCAAATTAAAAAACTTAATTTTTGAACAATTGTTTTCCACAGAAGGAGTGATTTCTCGAGCATCAGTGACGAGAAGCTTATACTTAAAAAATTAGCTATTTTGAAAAACAGATGTTTTGAATTTTTCATTTTTTGGGCTGCAAAATCTTTGTTGAGGGACCACATAAAAATCTGAAAATTACACACTTAATAGACCTTTATGACACCGAACATCAATATAAATTACAACTTTGAGCGTCATTTGGAAGTTATAAAAGATTATGAGTCAAATATACGTTTTTTAACATATGAAATATCTAGGATAATGCTGTAAAGTATACCAATTATATAATTTAAATATATATATGTGGTTACTTGTTATTTTTCATTGAAAATTGGCCAACTAATTAAATTATCTCGTTCTCATCTTATTTGTTTTTACTACGTCGTTCATTGAACATCTGGGAAATTTATTCACTGAATTTAGCGTTAGTTTAAAAGTAACCAAATCACAGTTGTAAATTACTGTGGAGACAGCTTCTTCAGTACATTTTAAACTGTCATCTAAACTTCATCTTTCCCAACTTTTTTGAACGAGATCCTTGGTCCTCGTGAGGGGTAAAGTGTAACATGTTAATCTTCGTTTCGACAGCCAATATTATCAACTTTGGCAATCCGCCTCTGTTCATCGTAAACTCAAGCCAGTGGTATAAGCACATTGATGTTCACTATCGAGGGATATTGACGTGACCTTGTACTTAAGTAAGTTGTGTAAGTTGTGTGCTGGAGTGTAAAACTATGAAATGATCGAGTGCCTTTAATAATCTGACAAGTGTTGAACCTATCCTCCAAAACTGTGACATAGAGTTCTTGTATTTACTCACATATTACAAAAATTAGGTAATTCATTTTACATGCTCGTTGTAGAATTCAAAAGTTTATTGAGGTGTCAATATCTAGTTTTTATCAGTCCACTGCAACTTAGCTTCTGTGACAGCTCACTTTGTTGCACCTCCGACACCATCAGACGCATTGTTTCCCATGGCATAACGCGAAAAGCGCCATTCCACGTCAAGTCCAAAGTCTTCTTTGTGAAAGATGTTAATAATTTTTTTATATGGGCTTGCAGCACCATCAGAGAAGTAGACCAGTTTGTTTATGGATGGTGTTATATGTGGTTTGTTAATTACTGTTGAAAAGGGTGGAAATCTTGGGCGTGGTATTTGAAGACATTGTGAGTTCCATGAAAACTACAGGTAGAGGCGACTGAATCACTTTTTATACAGGGTGTTTATTTCAACTTGAGACGACAAGATATCTCTAAAACGACGCATCGTACGAAAAAAAAATGTTCTATGTGAGTAGTTAATATTACTAAAGGGGACATAAACCTGTGTTACACCTGGAAACCTCCAAACCATACGTCCAATTTCAGGCTCCCACATAGAACATTCTATACGTCCTTTGAGAAAGAATATCTCCAACACGTTGATATAATGCCAAAACATGCGGTACCCTTCTTAAGAAAGATTGCCATAAGGTGAGAAAATGTATAGGAAAGAACGTTTTGTAAGACAGAGACCTGAAGAACAGAGCAGAACCTCTTAGCCTCTTACAGTTACATGTTATTGTTGTGGTCTTCGGCCCGAACACTTGTTCGGTGCAGCTCTCCATCTCCTGATAACTACTGCAACCTATATCCTTTTGAACCTGTTTACTGTATTCAACTCCAGGTCTCCCTCTACGATTTTTACCCCAGAAACTTCCCTTCGATACTAAATTGGTGATCCCTTGATGTCTCAAAACCTGTGCTACCAACCGACTCCTTCTTTTTGTCAAATTGTGCCACAAATTTCTTTTCATCCCAATTTTAGTCAGTACCTTCTCATTAGTTACGTGAACTACCCATATAATCTTCAGCATTCTTCTGTAGCACCACATTCCAAAAGCTTCCATTCTCTGCTCATCTGAACTGTTTATCACCTACGAGGGTAATCCCAAAAGTAAGGTCTCCTATTTTTTAATTAGTACAGAGTCCTGTTTATTTCTACAATAGTTTACATCAGCGTACAGCTTGAACAATTAGCTATTTTTCGACATAATCACCATTTCTGTCGATGCATTTTTGTAGACACTGTGGCAGTTTTTGTATGCCCGTGCCATACGAGCTCGCCGCCATGATGTTCAGAAAGTTATGAACCTCTTCTTTCACCACGTCATCGGAGCTGAGCCAAATGTTCTTTTAACCTAGGGAACAGGTGATAGTCACTGGGCGCCAAGTCAGGACTATAGGTTGGGTGGGTGGGTGATTATGTTCCACTGAAACTGTTGCAGGAGAGCAACGGTTTGCCGAGCGATGTGTGGGCGGGCGTTGTCATTGAGAATCTGTACGCCCTTGCTCAACATTCCTCTTCTCTGGTTCTGAATTGCCCGTTTGAGTTTTTTCAGAGTCTCACAGTACCTGTCAACGTTAATTGTGGTCCCAGCGATTCAGCTCCGACGACGAGGTGAAAGAAGAGGTTCATAACTTTCTGAACAGCATGGCGGCGAGCTGGTATGACATGGGCATACAAAAACTGCCGCAGCGTCTACAAAAATGCATCGACAGAAATGGTGATTATGTCGAAAAATAGCTAAATGTTCAAACTGTAAACTGATGTAAACCATTGTAGAAATAAACGGGTCTATGTACTTATAAAAATTGGAGACCTTACTTTTGGGATTACCCTCGTACGTTTCACTTCCATACAGGGCTGCACTGCAGACAAATACATTCAGAAAAGATTTCCTTTACATTGGATGTTTACAAATTTCTCTTCTTCAGAAACGCTTTTCTTGCCATTGTCAGTCTACATTTTATATCCTCTCTACTTCTGTCATCACCAGTTATTTTACTGCTCACATAACAAAACTCATCTGACTCCTTTGCTAATCAAATTCCCTCAGTACTGCCTGATGTAATTCGACTACGTTGTTTCACTTTTGTTGATGGTCAGCTCATGTCCTCCTTTCAAGACACTGTCCATTCCATGCAACTGCTCTTCGAAGTCCTTTGGTGTCTCTGACAGAATTACTCGTGCAATGTCATCGGCAGACCTCAAAGTTTTATGTTATTTCTGCCCTAGCTTTAATTTATTCTCAAAATTTTTCTTTCGTTTCGTTTCGTTTACAACCTTGTCAAAGAACAGACTGAATAACATCGGGGATAGGTTACAAACTTCTCTCACTCCTCTCTCAACCAATGCTTCACTTTGATGCTCCTCGACTCTTACAACTGCGTCTGGTTTCTGTACAAGATATAAATTTCCTTTTGATCCCTGTGCCTTACGCCTGCTACCTTCAGAATTTCAAAGAGTGCCTTCTAGTCAACATTGCAAAAGTTTTTTCTAAGTCTGTAAATGTTATAAACTTTGCGTTTCTTTAACCTATCTGACAGAAAATACAATGTCAGTATTGGCTCTCGTATTCCTACATTTCTCCGGAATGCAAACTGGCCTCCGATGTCGGCTACTACAATTTTCTCGGATTTCCTGTAAAGAATTCATGTCAGTATTTTGCAACAATCACAGAAAACAATTTTTTATCAGAGAAATCTTCTACTTTTCCAAAACGGAAACCGGTGGTTATAACTGGTTATTAGCGAACTGTATACACTATATACCCTGTGAACGAGCCGAAATTACACTCGTATCACTAATGGCTACTTAATGGAGACAACATTTACCTTTTTTTTAACAATAAAGCTACCATGCTAATTCATTCAGAAGCAAGATATGTAGGCAGGCGTTATTTTTTTAATGTTTCCTTTTCGAGAAAAGAAATTAATTTAACAAGGAAGAATAACTGTACTTTGGAACAACCGAAGTTTAGCTTTGCCTGTCTAATAGGCTTTGTCTGATACTGACTTAAGTTTTAAAATGGTTCATTTTTCTTAGTGCGTTCCATATCCATTTCAACAAAACAATGTCAATTTACGTTCTGTAAGCTTATCAAATTAGTGCTGAATTCGTAAAGGCTTGAATTCGGAAATTCAATAAATCATTACTGCTGCTAATGTTTTTCTTTTTAGTCTTCAGTCTTTTGCAAATATCTTCATCTGTGATTAACTTCTGCAACCTGTGACCGTTTCTATGCTCGCATTGTATTCAAGATTTTATCCTCCTCCACAATTTTTACTCCCATACTTCGTTCAGTTGCCAAATTAACTATTCCTCACTTCTTCTGTTGTATACCATTTATAAGTGATTTATTTTTGCCAAGTTGTGCCGTAAATCTCGTTTCTACCCGATTTGGTTCAGTAACTGTTTATTTATCATCCGATCTACCCATCTGTTCTTCCATATTTCTCTGAAACACCAAATTTCAAAAACTTCTGTTCTCTTTTTGTCTGTACTGCTCGTCGTTTCAGTTATTTCTCTATAACGCTATACTTTAGACAAATATTTTTAGAAACGACTTGCAAACACACGAATTTATATTCTCTGTTAGCACACTTTTCTTTTTCAGAAAAACTTTTCTTGTTATTGCCAACCTACATTTTATGTCCTTTTTTTTCTTCTAGTGTCAGTTGTTTTGCTGCCCAAGGAACAAAACTAGGCTACTGCGTTTAGCGTATTACGAGTACTTTCTAAGCTGATTCATCCAGTTTCACCTGGCTTAATTCAACTAAAGTCCGTTACCCCTGTTTTGCTTTTATTGACGTTCATCTCATAACATATTTTGAGGAGATTATCCATTCCGTTCGCCTGATCTAGAATGACACTGGGGAACTTTAAGCTTTTTGTTTCAGCTTCCTAGACTTTCAATTCCTACCTTAGTCAGTAAATTGCAGCTTGCTTTTCTCTATTACTTCTACTGCCTAAAGATTGAACGACAGAAAAAATAGAAAAGGCGCCTAAATCACGTTGGCAAGAAAAAATTTGACAGTCGATGATGAGAAAACCATTGGCTGAATCGTTTTGGAAAGGGATATTTTGCAACGAATAGCAGCTCGTCTAGCTTCTTAGAACACAGCACAGTATCGTCAGAGCAGAGGGCTATCACTTACCAATCCATTACAGTTGGAGAGCTTGTACATATTGATGCTGCAGAAGCATCCTCCTGCCTCGCTTGCAGTTCCTTTTGAGTTCTTTCGCAGTAGCTTCTCAAGAGGAGGGTAAATAGGAACGGAGAGGTACGTGCATTTCCCTAGTAGCGATCGTCTGCTTTTGAGTGTCGATAGATACCGCTAAAATTCTGCCTCAGTGCTTCTCTACGAACGTGTATTCTGGCAGAAGTACGTACCATTTCATCTTTCGTAGACTGCTTGCGAGTGATGGACGCTCCTTCTGATATAGACAGTCAGTTTTGCAATATTCAACACTCTCGAAGCTATAACGGATGCTAGATATATTTCCATGGAAGAGCTCTGCTTTAGATACGAAGTTCATATAGCACATAAGTTCACCTATCCCTTCAAAACAATTTTATGATGTTTTCAAATCTCTTCGACGCCTTCTTGACAGGATGCAGCGCAGAAACTAAGAATGCTATACGTTTCTTAAATACTGTCGGTGTTATTTTGTTTTGTTCTACAGTATAGTAAAGGCTACATTAAATATTTTAGTCATTATACGGGGTGAACATAAATAAAACCGAAAAATTGCGGGGACGGATTTCTGACTGGAAAAGGAGGAAAAAAGACCCTACGAACAGGTATCAGGAAGTGGACGGTATGCGTGCAAAAACAGCAAATCGTCCCGGAATGCAGTAAAGAGCTGCGCTGCATCCACGTCAGTCACAACAGATATTCAAAGTGGTTTCCACGTGATGCAATTCCGGCATCCACACTTCGCATCATGGGTTGCTGCACTCTTTCGCACGTTCCGGTCTCTCTCCTAATAGCGTCACAAACGTTGTGGACACGCTGTTGAAGGGCCTGCACATTAGGAATGCTTTTCAGGTGTCCCCAGAGGAAAAAATCCAGTCCGGAGATCTAGCAGGCCACGCAACATGGCCTCCGTCCTATCCAACGTCCGTGGAAGATGTTGTTGAGATGTCGACGAACTGTAATGCGGAAGTGCGTGGTGCTCCGTCATGTTGAAACCACATTCTTTCTTTCTTTCTTTCGCTACTGCCTTTATCCCGCATTGCTCGCAGGGTCAAGGACGGATTTGGCATGGTTAATGGATGGCCGGATGCCCTTCCTGATGGCAGCCCATACCGCGGGACGGAATTAGTGTACCCCAGCTGTCTGCGTCTAGTGTAAATAGTGAAATAGTGTAAATGTGTTGCAGATGTCTGCAAGTCGTGTAACTGAGGCGGGACGTGGGGACCAGCCCAGTATTCACCTAGGAGGATGTGGAAAACCGCCTAAAAACCACATCCAGGCTGGCGGCACACCGGCCGTCGTCGTTAATCCGCCGGGCGGATTCGATGCGGGGCCGGCGCGCCTACCCGAGTCCAGGAAGCAGCGCGTTAGCGCTCTCAGCTATCCTGGCGTCATGTAGAAACCACATAACCTGTGTTATTGCCAAAGGCACATTCTCATCCAGCCCAGTCAGAGTATTCCGCAGGAAGTCCGGGTACGTTCCCCCGTCGAGGCGTTATGGAATAATAACCAGTCCAAGGGTGTGGTCGCCAAGAATCCGTGTCCAAATGTTGATGCTGAGCCGGTGCTGATGAGACTCCTCGACCACTCGCCGAGGATTGTATGTAGCCCTCAGACGATTATGCATGTTGATGAGGCCAGTGATGGTAAGGGCTGCTTCGTCAGTAAAGAGGACTGATGACAGAAACTCCTTAATTGTGATGGTCTGGTGCAAATACCATCGACAAAATCCTGCCCATAAAGAGAAATTCGCTGTTGATAACCGTTGCACTCGTTGCAGGTGATGGGGATAGTAGTGGTTGTGGTGCAGGATACGCATAATCGTACTGTGGCTTACACCATGTTGGCAGGCTACTTGCCTGGAGCTTGCGCTAGGATTCGACTCAATATGCTGCAGAACCCAGTCCTCCAAATCTGGTGTACGCCTTGTCCGCCATCTGCCTGCATGTTCGTCTGCCTGAAAGGAACCATGATCACACAAACGACCAAAAAGGGCTTGAAATATTGTGCGATGTGGTTGGTGCCTTTGAGGGTACTTGTTTCGGTCTAGCCGTGCTGCCCCTCCATCTTTTCCATCTGATTGGCCCAACACAAACACCATCTCGGCTTGTTCCCGACGTGAATACCAGACCATTCTGCTACTTACAGTACGCTGCGTCCATCACACAGCCTGCAACACACAAGGAATACACGCACGTGGTCAGAGGAACTTTCATTCATCAGCGTAAGCTGACGTGGCAAGGATGTGTTTCCGGACATACTTTCAGAGCACCTTTCTCCATTTTATTAATGTTCGCCATATACTTTTATGATAGATACCAGGAAACCCAGCTGGAAAATTTCTCAGAGCGGTGAGGACTCTTTGAATCAATGTTAGGAGCAGTAATGTTTGCAAGGAACTCTACTGGCGAGAGGAGTAAGTTTTTGAAGATGTGGTAGGCATTGCTGTTGCTATAGGATAACAAAATGCAAGCCAAAACACCTAGTGCAGAACAAAACGAGATGGATATTACTTTCCTGCTATAAGCGCCGAGCCGGCCGCGGTGGTCTAGCGGTTCTAGGCGCTCAGTCCGGAACCGCGCGACTGCTACGGTCGCAGGTTCGAATCCTGCTTCGGGCATGGATGTGTGTGATGCCATTAAGTTAGTTAGGTTTAAGTAGTTCTAAGTTCTAGGGGACTGATGACCACAGATGTTAAGTCCCATAGTGCTCAGAGCCATTTGAACCATTTTTTATAAGCGCCGAATGTTAGAGGAACGAGACTCACGTTGGTGCTAAGATTCTTCTTGATTATGCTTACGTATTTAGTCCAAACTAATATCGCCTATGGTCGAAATTCGACCAACTAAGTCAGTGGACCTGATCTGTGACAAAAAATGTCGTCTATCTTAAAGTGATACACTCAGAAATGACCCACAGCGAATCCCACATTGTACCTGCGGTTATTCTTGAAATAATTATTTGATTTCTCTTTAATTGTTTGATCATTTGAAGTGAGTCCTTGATATAGTGCGTTAAAAAATGAATTTTGTGTTAATGGGGGCAAAATAACTTACGACAGCACAATGTGAAAGCCGTTGTAACGCGTAAAGTAATATCAGGTGCAAAATCATTCGCATTACTAAATTTGGACTGAAAAGTCATCAGCCCACAATTATAACTCTGAAAGTTATTTGAAATTACGTTCAGTGCACATTTAAATTTACCTTTAAAAATAACAAGAGGATTACAATTATCAACGTCCGCATTATTCTTATTATTTTGTCTACACAAAAATTGTGTCCCTCTATCTCTTCGTCTTCCAGTCTGACTCGTTAGTGTTCTTCTTCGAGGCATAGCCTAAAACAGATACAGGTTCCGTGTAATGAGGAAAGTTATATCTATTCAAAATGAAGAAACTGAACATTAGGAACATTTCAAATTTTGTGGTGACAGCGGCAACCAAACTCTGTTAACTCTTGGATAAAAGTGAGGGGAAAAAACGAACCAAACTCTGTTAACTCTTGGATAAAAGTGAGGGGAAAAAACGACACTAATATACAACGTTTGTTGCCCCCAACGACTTCTTTACTAATTTTCGTTTCCCACTGCTCACAACGTCAACGAAGTAGCAGTTGTGGCATTGTAGCTGTCTGTTGTGCGTGTGTTACTGCAAATCACTGTCTGTAACTTTTAAACATGAACGTCCCTAGAATGAACGTCCCTAGAATGTGGTTTCACGAAACGTTCTTGCTTTCGTGAGTCATTGGTACAACAGCACCTTATCGGGACGTGTGGGGGGGGGGGGGGGGGTCGCAATGTGAGAGACAGAGGAAAACGTTTCTCTTTTCTAATGTGTGTATGTCTACTTCCTTTTTACCTCTCTTAATGGAGACGTACACACACAATTTTCTGAGCACATCTTTAGCAAGGCACGTTTCGAATTATATAAGTTTCATTGACTTCCTTGTATAATTAATTTTAAAAATCGGTACTTCAATTTTCGATGTTCACGTATTAATTTTATGATTGTTCAATAAACTAGATGCATTATCATTATAAATATCCGTACTGGTCTTCCTTTCAGTACGCAAAAATTGTCTGTCTAGCTCTGCGTTTTTCACTTCGACCTGTTAGCTCTGTTCTTCTAGTTTGGCCTTAAAAATAAACATATTTTCCGTGTAATAAGGGAAGTCGTAAGTCCTAGTAACGGCCGCAAATGATCACAGAAAAGTAAGCGAAATAACGACGCCAATATACGACGTTATTTACAGACATCGTTACTGTGATAACTTGTTTTCCACTGCTGACAACATCATCGACCTAGCACTTGTCACATTGAAACTGCCCGGTATGGTTGCATTACTGCAAATGAACCAAATAAACATGAACGTCCCGAGAATGTGATTCCACGAAACGTTGTTACTTCCGTCTGCCATTTCCATCACAGAACCTCATTGATGATTAGGGCAACGCTCCATCTGTCGATATTCAGTTACTGGACATTTCAATACGTGATAGAGAAAGTATCATCACAGTTACGAATATAGACACATCTACTTCCATTTACCACTCTTAATGGCTACTTACACACTTAATTTTGTCTTTATGCACATCTGTGGCGAAGTACTTTTCGAATTATATAAGATTCATTGGCCGCCTTGTACAATTAATATTAAAAATTAATATTAAAAATTCGTGTTCACGAATTAATATTATGATGATTACAATGATTTTCAGATCTTTTACCATAGTTACAGCAGTGAACGAGAAGTATATACGTTTGCATAATGCTGTGTTTTATAAGTACAATGGACACACCATTGTTTTATGTTCCACTACTACTCTCTAAACAAAAATTGATACAAGAAACGTTACATGAAGATACGACGCGGAATTTGCGCTAAAGAATTTCTAAATAATGGTCTCGAAGGAGAATGTATTTAGCTTCTATAGAGACACTCAACAGATACCGTTCATAAAATTTACAAATATATTTTTCGGTAATAATAGGTAATAAGACAAAAATGACATAACTCAGTATTTTACTCAACAATATAACGTTGCGTTAAGTATACACTCGTATTTTGTAAAAGGAAATGAAAGATGATTAGGATTTCATGTCTTGTCGACAACGATGTCGTTAGAGACGAAACAAAAGCTCGAATAGGACAAGGGCGGAGAAGGAAAGCATTCGTGTCCTTTTCAGAGGGACCTACCCGGATATCCGCTTACGCGATTGAGGAAAACCACAGAAAATCCGCATATAGATCGTTGCCTGAGACCACCTCTTGCCGAATGTGAATCCAATACCTTAAACACTAAGGTACGTCGTCCTCTGCGCACATTTGCTGGGAATGACGTGCATCTTAGAAGCCCCCGGGGGTGATGACTAATGCTACAGTTGGTGACACCAAATAAGAAAAAGTATCGTGTAGTAGAAGATCTGGAAAAATTTTACAAATAGATTTTAAAACCATTCGTACTTCTAACAATCCGTCATGGTTGATGAAGTCGTATGGAGTAAGGAAGATAAGGTATTAACGTGCCGTCGACATCGAGATTATTAGAGACGGAGAACAAGCTCCGTATGTTTGGAGTATGGGGAAAGAAATCGGTCGTTCCGTTCCAAAGGAATCATCCCGACATTTGCGTGGAGCGCTTTGAGAAAATTATGGAAAACCTAAATCTGGATGTTCAGACGTGGACTTGAATTTTCGACCTCCCGAATACGAATTCAGTGTGTTAACAACCGCGCCACCTCGTTAAAGTGGTTACTGCTTATTCCTTAATATGTGAAAGGAATGTAAAATCTACACGTATTTGGACAAACTTATTTAGTGGTGTTTGTGTCAAAGATACCTCGAACTTTATGCTAGCGTGTCTTACACCGACGATAATCGTGCCGTAATTGGTTCAAAATGTCTCTGAGCACTATGGGACTTAACGTCTGAGGTCATAAGTCCCCTAGAACTTAGAACTACTTAAACCTAACTAACCTAAGGACATCACACACATCCATGCCCCAGACAGGATTTGAACCTGCGACCGTAGCAGTCACGCGGTTCTGGACTGTAGCGCCTAGAACCACTCGGCCACCGCGGCCGACCGTGCCGTAATTCATAAACTCTAATATGAAAAGGACGTACCACTAAGGAGTTGTGCAAATTGGTCACAAATTGATATTTGTGCAGGTACCGAAGGAAAATGTAAAATTTAGAAATGTGTGGCGCTGCAGCTATGTTTCATCGCGCAGCTAGCAAGGATAGTAAACAGAGGACATGTCGATACTAGGGCATAAATCTTTACGAATATCATTCCGTATACTCAGTTGGACAGTGATTAAGCAATCTTATTCCGTGTATTCAGTTGGACAGTACGTATGCCTCGCAGGAAGGCGAGTGAAAAATTTACACAGATGTTCGCATTTTTGAGAGGACTCAAAAAAGCCGGTTGGAGTAACGTGCGGATCGTTCGACATTTGAATAGGAGCGATGCCACTTCGACGATGTTGGCAGGCATGAGTGAATTGCGCTCGAATACAGCGAGAAGAAGGAAGTGGTCGACAGAGAGAGACGATAGAACGTGAGGACAGAGCAATCGACAGAGAGCCACTCAGAGCTCCGGATTCATCATTATCCTCGATCTGGCGTGCAACTGGTGCTTCAGTGATCACAAGGGCCAGTAATAGGCGGCTCACGTAAAGAGGGCTGAGCTGAAGGCGTCCCTTGCGCCGATTACTATTGACCTCCATACGCCAACAAGTCAGTCTACAGTGGTATCGGGCACATTCGGCCAGGAATCTCTTTGACAGGAGGATAATTGTCTTCAGTGATGACTACCGCCTCGATTTGAGACCGATGACTAGCGAAGACGTAGCTGGAGACACCCCAGACAGCAGTTGAATATCAGTCTGACTCTCGCCGACCATACGGGAGTGATGGTCTGGGGTGCCATTTGTTTTCATAGCAGGAACCATTTTGATTGTCATCTGCAGCACTTTTACTACAGCGCAGCCGTCCGTCGACGATATTCTACGCCCCTTTCGCTGACCTTCATGGCAAGTCATGCTGGGCTTACATTTCAGCAAGATTATGCCCTACCACACACGGCGAGAGTTTCTATTGATTGTCTTCGTACTTGGCAAACCATATCTTGGCCAGAAAAGTCGTCGGATCTCTCCCCAATTGAGGACGTTTGGAGTTTTATGGGCGGAGCATTCTAACCAGCTCGGGATTTTGGTAATCTAACGCACCAATTGGAAAGAATTTCGCATGATATCTCTCAGGAGGACACCCAGAAACTCTTATCAATCAATGTCAAGGCTAATAACTGCTTGCATAAGGGCCAGAAGCGGACCAACGCGTTATTAGCTTAATTTGTGAAGAACTTTGAGCCGTGTGGCTCGATCAGCGATATTCCCGCCGCCGGTATGGGTCCTCCTTCCGGTGGTACGCGCAGAGCGCGCGGTGGCCACCTACGGGGCCGATCGGGGAGCGAGATGTAAGCTCTAGCAAGAAGCGAAGATTTTTGCTTTGGGACGCCTAGCAGTAACGACGTTTGGGAGGCGCCGTGCGAGGTAGCAGGAAGAGCACATCCAAAAGGGGCTGTTTACCCGGGTGACAGCGCCGTAGCAAATATCGCCGGCGTGGAAGCAGTCACGTTACTGGGAAGCCGTTGGTGTATTTCGCTTCCTGCATGCCTCCTGGCATTGGTATCGGCGGCGGCCGGCTTCGTCCAACAAGGAAGAGGGTAAGGCCCTTGCTTGTGCTGTAAATTGTGGCCGGAGTCGACTACTGGGTTCAGTGCTGTTGACTTTATTTTCTTGGCCGGCCTTTGCTACTCCTACTGAGTCTGTCCTCGAATGTGTTAATTTCAACTTGCTTAGTACGCAAGGTTCTAGTGAGAGCTGTATGTGATGTAACGATTAACATTTACTAGCGTTTGGAGTGCTGATACATTCTGTTTGTAGATTGCTACTGTCAGTGTTAATCACCATTGAAAGCAATTCGGCTGGTCCTTGTCCAAGTGCCGCCTGGTTATTGTATTTACATCGCACGATAGAGTTAAGCTGGCCAATTGCTATAGATATACATGGATTAAATTTTTCCTGGATATATTTTGCAGTGAATTGCAAAAACATTACTGTTACGTTTATATCTTTCATATACATAGTCATTATTATTATTATTATTATTATTATTATTCTTGATTGTTATAATTATTTTTTGATTGTTATAATTATCATTGTACTACTTTTATAATCTCTATTTTTTTCTTTAACATTAATACTGTGTAACATGTTATATGTCCTTAATGTTCTGTAGAAACTGAAATTTGTTGAATCTGAGTATGCCTGGTTCATGCCTGGCTCATGCCAGGTAAAATAAATGCATAAATAAATAAATAAATAAATAAATAAATAATAGTGTGTCTGAGAGATACGTGTCTAATTCTGTATGAGTAGTTCCATAAATCCTTACGAGTTACTGAGAGGCCAGTTGTTATTGTGTGTTTAAGTAGTTTGAAATTGATTCTATTAATGAAAGTACAAGAATTCCTTCAATGACAGTATGTCGATATTGTAATTAATTCTGATTTAATCAAAAATTTAAGTGTCGGTATTTGCTGTAAGTCGCTTAGTGTTTTGCGCCGGTTGGGAGGGGGGGGGGGTGTATTTCAACAAAGAAAGAGGTACTATGCGTCTGATGGTGTGATTAACGAACAGCGCATTATGGCATCGGCAGTTTCCTCTGTTAGTCTTTTTTTTTTTTTAATCAGTTATATGTCGTAGGCTTCAGTGCTTTCCCTAGCCAGCAGATACCCTTTGTAAGAGCGCCATTTGGGAACACCGTATTTCTGCTGTTGTCCCTGTCACTTGGAAAGGATATAACATCATCTTATTGAAAGTGCAGCGGACCCCTAAGTAATGCGGAACTGACCGCTGCGAGAGGTGGACCCGCCAGCTTAAGAGAAGGCGGGGAGTATAATGTTGTCAATAGAGAACAAGTAACAGCAGAATAGCTGAGTCAGTAGAGTTATGTGACCTCGGACGTAGATTAATTATTAGATGTTACCTGCGTAATAGGTCCAAGAGAAACATTTGAATCCTTCTAAAGCTGCCCAAATCGACCATTGCTCATGTAATTGTCGAGTGGAAATGCGAATGTTCAAATGGTTCAAATAGCTCTGAGCACTATGGGACTAACTTCAGAGGTCATCAGTCCCCTAGAACTTAGAACTACTTAAACCTAACTAACCTAAGGACATCACACACATCCATGCCCGAGGCAGGATTCGAACCTGCGACCGCAGCGGTCTCGCGGTTCGAGACTGTAGCGCCTAGAACCACTCGGCCACTCCGGCCGGCCGAGAAGGAACAACCATGACAGACCTCATGTCCTGACGGACAGGGACCATCGACTATTGCGAAGGATGCTTGTAAGAAACCGAATGAAATCAACGGATGGAATTACATGCTAGTTCCGAAATGCTACCAGCAATCCAGCAAGCACAATTTCTTTGCGTAGGGAGTTAAAAGAGAGTGGCATGCAGTGGTCGAGCAGCACCTCATAAGGCACAGTGCTAAGCGGCGCTTAATGCGGTGCAAAGAACGACGCCACTGCACAGTGGTTGGCTAGAAACAAGTGATTTATAATGATGTGAAACTCCATACCCAGTGGCAATGCAGTGGAAGGGTTTGGGTTTGGCGAATACGTTCAGAACGCTACGTGCCATCATGTGTAGTGCCAACAGTGAAGTGCGAAGCAGATGATGTGATGGTATGAGGGTGTCTTTGTGGTAATGTTGTGGTTCCATTATTGTACTCAACAACACTAAATGAGGAAGGATACGATTACGTTTGACGATACCGTGCGGTTCTAGGCGCTACAGTCTGGAACCGAGCGACCGCTACGGTCGCAGGTTCGAATCCTGCCTCCGGCATGGATGTGTGTGATGTCCTTAGGTTAGTTAGGTTTAATTAGTTCTAAGTTCTAGGGGACTGATGACCTCACATGTTAAGTCCCATAGTGCTCAGAGCCATTTGAACCATTTGTTACTTTTGTAGCAATAATAACGGGAAAGTAGTAGATTCACAGTAATACGAATTGTAGTAGATGACACATGGTGACTGGATGGAGTCAGTAGTTACACAAGATCTTTATGTAACTAGTTACGATTAATGTGAGAAAGCCTGGGTCAGCCTCTATGATAGGATAACGTTAGTGGCTGTGAATAAAGGTAAAACGCTAATGTAAATGAGCGAGCATGTAGAACTAATAATTACTGAAGTAATAGGAACAGTAAGAATTGTAATGCAGAAATCATTAGTGGCGATTAACAACACGCAAAAGAATGAAAAACGTGTTTTTCTTTCTGCAAACATGTGGGCCAAAACAAAAACTAAGGATGATGGTTATAATATTAAAAGATCTGTTTTTTGTGGTTAGGGCATGCAACACGTAAAATGTTTTGAAATTCATCATCGTCGCCTTTAACTGTTAAAACTATTAACTCATAAACAGTCTTAATAGTCAAAAGCCACGATAACACCTTTCAGAAAGTTTTAAATATTGTTCTACTATCTTATTTTACTGATACTGGATCTCCTTGAACTCCCCGGCAGTTAAGGATTGTGAGTGAAGAACTCAGCCAACCACAAATACTTTTAAGAAGTTTCATTGTATGTCATTATCAGTTTCAGGATATAGTTCCCATCTTCAGATGTCTAACTTCCCCATTTACAGCAATGTATTCGTCAGCAGCAAGCCGTGCGATTCCTGCAACCTTCCCCGTTGGACTGCTTTTCGTCTCGTTTGCGTCCTTAGGTTTTTTCGAGACGATACACAAAGTATTGTGGATTAAAGGGAGAGCGATTTCTGAGAGGCAAATGTTGTCTTAATTCTATCAGCTGTCCACTGACAAACTCAGCTGGACAACCCCATACAAAATTATTACGTCTAAATCTTGCAATTGTATATCGGCACCTCCATCATAGTTTAAAACAAAGGCTTTTTATGTTTTAAACATTTGTGGTGTGGGCGTCTGGACTGCACTGTATACAGGGTGGTCAGAAACAGCGCAACGTATTGAATTTCTTTTCTTCACGATTGTTTCTCAGGGCTACCTCCCCTAAACAATCTAAAAAACGTTTCAGCCTCTTTCTGACCACCCTGTATAGCCTGCGTGTAAATGCGGTCCTATTGGTCTGTGAGTGGTTGTAACCGGAGAACATCACGAGTCTAGAGGACTAGCTGGCTTCGTGGAGTTAAATCCATGTATGGACTATCTATGCCGAAGGGTTGGAGTCCTAGCACTGCCAGCACGGACCATTGCTGACCTCCAGAGGGAGCTTGTTCAGTAATGAGAGACGTTATCTCTGGCCATGCTAGATGGCCTGATACAGAGTATGGGGAGTTGCTATACTTAGTTTATTACTAAAATGCTTCGAAGATAAAGAAGGGACCATGTTGCCAAGGGTATCCTAGTCATGCACAGAAATCTGGACGTCGCAAGGCATGAGGTCAACTTGAGTAAACCGCCAAATGGTGCTGGCGGCGCAACAAGAATCAGTGGAAGGAACAGGGAAGGACAGTGAATGTCAATCACCGAGCAGATACTATGCACTGTGGTGGTGTTCGTCATTACGGCATGGCCCAGAGCAATATTTGGATGACTTCACAAAGGGAAGAATCATCAAATGGTTCAAGCACTACGGGATTTAACATCTGAGGTCATCAGTCCCCTAGACTTAGAACTACTTAAACCTAACTAACCTAAGGACATCACACACATCCATGCTCGAGGCAGGATTCGAACCTGTGACGGTAGCGGTCACGTGGTTCCAGACTGAAGCGCCTAGAACCGCACGGCCACACCGGCCGGCATGCCGCAAATGGAGCAGATTTTTCGAAGCACTTGGGGAGGAGATAGTCACTGAACAACAGCTTCTCACTAAAGTAGAAATTTACCAATAATTCCTTTTTGTCTGAGGTGGTATTATTACTGAAAGCAAGCAGCTTCTTATGTGTTGGAAAGCATCCTGGAAATCGAAAAATATTGGAAAAGTGATCCACATAACCCTAAAACGGCAAATGGTTTTAAAAAGGCGAATAACCTCTCGTTATTTCCTATCGTTCAATAGGGATTGCAGTTTTGTCACATTTTAAATAAGTATCAAGAAACAAAAAAAGTGGAAAGAAGATAGGCAGAGTTAGGGATCGCATGACATGTGATGCAT
This sequence comes from Schistocerca americana, assembly GCF_021461395.2. NCBI lineage: Eukaryota > Metazoa > Arthropoda > Insecta > Orthoptera > Acrididae > Schistocerca > Schistocerca americana. The sequence continues at coordinate 375,406,801 of NC_060119.1, read as the reverse complement.
TCTACAGGATTGCCTACATCTTTACAAAGCTACACTTCACGAAATGAAGTGTTATTAATTACATAAATAAACCATCGATGACGAAACTGAGAAGACACTGATGCGTTGGTTTCCTTCTCCTTTAGGGGGTCGTATATCGTGAGGAGCTACGGCAGCTCGGCCACGCCACCGGGAGAAAGTAATCTCCCCCGTGCGCCGGCAAAGTGTTATTTTTACGACTGGCTGTTGCCGTATTAGGTGAGCGAAGCAGCCACCTACTGCCGACGAAGTGATATTGCGTTGTGATGTCGCAGGGCGTTACGGCGTCACCAGTCGTCTTGAAGAGCAGAACGCGATCTGTATCAGCCTTACCAGCAGCTGCCGTCGTATGAAATGGCCAATGTAGCCTCATGGAACTCATGTATGACGTGGAAATCGAATAACAAATTTTCTCACTTGGACACCACAATACGCGTTCAGTCATTAAAAGCTCATATTCCTCTTTCATGTTCTCAGTCCTTCGACTGACCTCGGTCTCTTCCTAATGTGCGCCGATATCTTCATTTCTGCAAATCTACTAAGATAAGCATCCTAAAGGGCCTGTCTGTATGTCACTCCTGTTTCTGCCTGATAACGTTATTTCCATTCCGATGTTTAAGTGTATAACTCTTCTGTTAACCTGCACCTTCTTCTAGCATGTGTTCTATAGTCTGATTTCCTGACTTCTTCACTTCGTTTCTATCTGTACACACAATTCGTAACCAGATTTCAAATGCATCAAAAAATGGTTCAAATGGCTCCGAGCACTATGGGACTTAACTTCTGAGGTCATCGGTCCCCTAACTAACGTAAGGACGTCGCACACATCCATACCCGAGGCAGGATTCGAACCTGCGACCGTAGCGGTCGCGCGGTTTCAGACTGAAGCGCCTAGAACCACTCGGCGACTCCTGTCGGAAATGCATCCAGTCTCTGGTTAACATCTTTCCCTCAGTGCATATTTCAGTTGGATACAATGCTCAGCACAGCTCAGTCGTATGTTTCAATGACCGACTGCGTCTTTTAATTGGACGCTACTTTAGGCAACATGCGTGTCTTATTTATGGATTCTTCCGTCGCTTCTTGATAGAACAGTTCCATATTGAGGGTTGAATAACATTTAGGCGGTGTTTTGTTCTACTGATTTTTATTTGTATGAACTAGTTTTCGGCTTATTAGGCCATCTTCAGATAACATGCAGCCTTCCATTCCATGGTACATCACCTCACATCCACACCAATGTCAAAACAGAATTTCCAAACAGAAGTAGACACCATTGAATATATTGCATATAACCCTGAATTATGTGATGGAACAACCCTGAATTAGTTGTCAAAATCCTGCACAAGAAACACAGAAGGAAAATCTTGCCTTACATTTATGCCCCCTCTGCAATAACAACTACACCAAAATCCAACTGGTGTACTATACCATATCTAGGTAAGCTATCAGACGAACTAGCCAAACGACTGAAAGCCCAAAACTATAAAACATCATTTTATGTAAGGGGTACTACAGCTAATCTCCTATTCAACAGCAAGGACAAAACAAACAAACTAAGCAACAGTGGGGTCTACAAAATAACCTGCACTGACTGCAATAAACTGTACATAGGTCAAGCGGGCCGGGCCATATCAACAAGGCTGACTGAACATGAACGCAACTGGAGATTAAATAAATCAGACTCCACCTTTGCTGAACATGTGCTCAAAGAAGGTCACAAATACCTAACGCACGCAGAAGTACTACAATAGCCATCAAAGGCAGAAAACTCAGCCTACTAGAAGCACTTGAAATTAACAACCACTTAGCCCTAAATACCCAGCTGGTCCCAAATGACCAATTGCAACTGAGCACATCACCACTCTTAAACTTTACACAATAAAGTAAACCTGCTACTAACCACAAAGTGTCCCAACAGTAAACAAATTCACGCTCCAATATAATGTAATATCCCTTATGTGTTTACATTCCTAACAGTAACTCAACTGTAATAATGTAGTATTTGGTATATATTAACACACAACTTTCTAATAACAAAATGTAGCCGCCAAAGAAAACATCGCTGTTGTACAACCAACAATTAATGTCCAGCGCAACTGTTTACAACAAATACCAAAAATTGTAAGTTTGTAATAATGTGTATTCTAAATAATTCTAATTGTTGTCATACATGGTACTGACAAGCCATAAAATGTGATTTTTTTAATGTTAAAGAACAGTTTTACAGAACAAAAAGTAAAAAGATCCGTTTGACAATTCCAAAGACAATACCACAACTAAAGGTCGTATGTAAGTGCGTTGTATCGTAGTCCAGAATGTTTGGTTTCGTAAGTACACAAGCTTCTTGTAAACAGTAGCCAGTAGCTATCTGAAGATGGCCTAATTAGCCGAAAACTAGTTCATACAAATAAAAATCAATAGAACAATAAATCGCCTGTTATTCAACCCTCAACATGCGTGTCCCTAAACTATCCCAGTTATCAAATTGTTCAAATGGCTCTGAGCACTATGGGACTTAACTTCTGAGTCATCAGTCACCTAGAGCTTAGAACTACTTAAACCTATCTAACCTAAGGACATCACACACATCCATGCCCGAGGCAGGATTGGAACCTGCGACCATAGCGGTCGCGCGGTTCCAGACTGTAGCGCCTAGAACCGCTCGGCCACTCACGGGCTATCCCAGTTATCGAACCGGAGAAAGAGGCTCTACATTTTAACGCGAAATCCTAACAGCCTGTTGTTGCTGGCGACTCCTCGTTTCATTGACGGTTGAGGGTTAACTGAATTTTCATGAGCCCACCGGGATTCGATCCCGCAACCATTCGTTTTTTTTTTAGTTACGCGCTTTTTAGCTAGCTGTGCAGATCCGTTAGACATATTGATGCTCTCCCAAAGGACATTTACGAGCACTTCAGTAAACGTCAACGTTTCATGCCAGTACAGGACTCTTAAAGAAAAAATGATTTCTTCGCTTATCAATCTACCCATGATTTTTCCCTTGTTTCTGTCACCTCAAACAATCTTAGTTGATTATTTCCACATCTACGTAAAAACTCTGCAAGCCACATGCAGTGAAAGGCGGAGTATATGACGTACCACTACTAACCACTTCCTGTCGCATTGCATTCGCATTTGATGCGGGGAACAAGAACATCTGAATGCTTCTATACGCGGTGTGTTTCCTCTCATGTTGCTTTCGCCAAGCGAGGTGGCGCAGTGCCAAGACGCTGACTGGACTCGTATCTGCAGGAAGGCGGTTCCAATTCCCGACCGCCCATCTAGATTTCGGTTTTCCTAGGTTTCGCTAAATAGCTTAAGACAACTTCCGAGACGTTTCCTTTAAAACGGTATGGCCGATTTACTTCTCCATCTTTCCACAATCCTAGTTTCTATTCCGTTTCTGATGACACCGTCGTCGATGGGAGGTCAAAATCGTGACCTTCGATTCTTTGAAGTATTACTAACACGTGCCCATTCTGCTAACCTTTTTATTTAAATGCCATCATTGCGTCCCTTACTTGATTTAGATCACTTGTGCCTTACAGCCTTCTTAACACAAAGTCTTACGGCTAGAATTTTTTTGCTTTCAATGTATCCACATGTTTATTTGTCGTTTATTTTATAAATTTCTTTCTGTACTTTCACTCCATTATTCTCAGGCTTTTGAGCATATTGTACCGTTCTTTACGCCCTTTCACTGCTTCAGGGATTACTTCCGCTAAAGCAGATTAAGTGATTTAAGAACAATACGGTAAGAAACTAGACGAGAAAGTTATGGCACATGGGGAAAGTTGAAGTTGTTGGAGAACCCACTTGACACAGACTGAATTAAGCAAAAACAAAACGAATGCGAAAGCTGTATCGAGCAATGACTTTTGGCTATTGTGTATACTCCATCTTCATCGACGAAGGACTCAAGCTAACGCAGTGACACACTAAAACATTCATTTCAGTTCGGTCTCCCTCATTTAGGTTTCCCGTTGTTGGTACAAAATAATATTAGTTAAATGCGCAAACGGTTCCTTCAACTCGTTGTCCAACTGAAATTGTACTTCGACTGTTGTCTCATCGATTTCAACATACTGTACCTTAATTCTTTAACTTCCTTTCTTTTTTAGGTTCGCATGTGCATTGGTGGTTTGAAAGTTTTGCAACTAGTCCTCTATTTCAAACTCCAGTACATACTCCATACGATGTTGTTACCACATGACGTATGACGTACTTTCATCTCCCGTTCACATTGTATTGCAAATTGTTATGAAAATGAATATTTTCTTATACTTCAACATCGTGACTCAACAGCCTAACTGCCGTAAGCAATGCTTAACGATTAAAAAAAAAAAAAAACAACTGAGAATTGATCTGAGAGCTTATGCATAGCGTTTGATCTAGATTTATCGGCCAATGAGGTTCACAATCTACGGGCGACTCCGGCAAGCGTGCCTGTTCATGTTTTTTTCTATACCTGTGAGTAGCACTTGCACACGACATCCACTTTATTTGATATATTCCTGTGTCAGTCTTCCCCAAGGCTTTTACCATCTACAGCTTCTCAACTGCAATAGAAATTATTCCTTGATATTTCAACGTATGCCCGCCGGCCGCTGTGGCCGAGCGGTTCTAGGCGCTTCAGTCCGGAACCGCGCTGCTGCTACAGGTAGCAGGTTTGAATCCTGCCTCGGGCATGGATGTGTGTGATGCCATTAGGTTAGTTAGTTTTAAGTAGTTCTAAGTCTAGGGGACTGATGACCTTAGATGTTAAGTCCCATAGTGCTTGGAGCCATTTGGAGTCAACGTATGTCCTGTCATCCTGTCTCTTTTCTCTCTCGACGATTCTGGAAATAACCTTCTTGTTCCCTATCTTTTCAGTCGGCATAATTGTCAGCACCATATCTCAAACGCCTCGATTCTCTTCTTTTCCGGTTTTTCCAGAGTCCATGCTCTAAACGTACATTATCAGGAATTTCTTCCTGAAATTAAGGACGATGTGTCATACCAGTAGGCGGGAACAGCCTCTTTGTCTACGTGACAACTTATCTGCTAGTTGACATGTTTATCACAACAAACACTATGTTTGAAATTATATTTAGTGCATGATAATATGAATTCACTGGACTTAGTCTTGCAATGAAGTTGGTCACTATCACTCTGTGATTGAAATTCATATGCAGTAATAAAAAAGATCGTTTGTAATATGTCCGACCAATGCTACAGTTCCCCTTGTTTGCAATAGATAAATTTTAATACGCAACCGTGTTCAGAAATTAAATGTTTCCAACTGCAAAATGAAACCAATAATTTAAAGTTCCAGCTACTGCCATATCCAGCAACGGCCCTGATATTATGGAGGTTGGGTAAAAATTGATGGCAACACTGCCGTAACATGAAGGACGTGCATAAATGGCATGCGCGCTTTCTGTAGCTGGCAGCAGAAGTTTAGCTGAACTAATGCAGAGAACGGCGACGTCTGTGTTTGAATCATTTGCAGTGTATACTATAGGAAAGTGCCGGAGATCCGTTCAAGCGCCCAAATGGATGGTCATTGGAGCCTACTACTACAGTTTCTTGCGACATCACCATCGCCCCGCATTGAGAAAAAGGGATGACACCTTCTGGCACTGTATCCCATCATCCTTCAATACAGTGCAGGATGCCACACGGCAGGAGCTCCTGCATATGTGAGGGTGGGAGATATTGGAAGATCCTCCCTATTCACCCGGTCTGAATACGTCCGATCATGACCAGTTCGACAAAAACAGAGGCACGCGTCATAGTACAAGAGAATACGTCGTCCGTGCCATAGGGCGGTCCTTGCGAGACATCGACAGAGACAGATGCGCTGACGGTGTAAGACGGCTGCCACCTCTGTGGGGGGAGGTGATCGAGATGCGAGGCGATTATACAGATGGCATGTAATACGGTGAACGTCTGCCCATAAAGTCTGGTATAAATTATAACAATGTCGCTATTACTTTTTAACCAACCCATGTAATTCCATCTAAAACCGCCGGCCGGGGTGGCCGAGCGGTTCTAGGCGCTACAGTCTGGAACCGCGCACCGCTACGACCGCAGGTTCGAATCCTGCCTCGGGCATGGGTGTGTGTGATGTCCTTAGGTTAGTTAGGTTTAGGTAGTTCTAAGGTCTAGGGGACTGATGACCTCAGAAGTTAAGTCCCATAGTGCTCAGAGCCATTTGAACCATCTATAACCACAATGTTTCTCCATAATTCCATGCGATACAATGAACTGAACTCAAATCATTTTGTTTTTCTCATTCTATGCTGCTTTGCGTCGCGCCCAACTTCGAGGCATCGCTTTATATGATTGCCAAAAATGCGATAGCGAGCTACGTGGTTGTGAATAGTGATCATGCTCAGAAAAACAAACATATTTAGTGTACCTCTGCTCGCGAAAGTTGTCGAATGCGTTTAAAAAGTATTTTGCTCCATTACAAGACCAAGTTACTTTAGCTGGAGTGTGAATCGTTCCAACACATACAGAAAACATTGAAATATAAGTATTTATGTCGTATTAATATTTTACGGCTTACATCGGACACACTACGTGTTGAAACTGTTCTGAAAATCCGTATATCACGCAAGGTGGTCTTGAGACCTTTTGCAGAGTGTCGGCGTCTTTTCAGTGGGACCTCTCGATGTTATTTATGGACAAAATGGAGCATAAAAACTGATTATAATTGGAAAAAAACCATACTTTTGCGAGTAGGTCTCGTGCTCTGAGGTTCCGTAGAAACTTAATTATGTATACAGATTGATCATTCATAGGCTTTGATGAGTGAGTTTATTATAAAAATATGTGACATAGATAGCCGTACCTTTCGACTTAGGTATAAAAATTTTTTTATACTGCGAAGGGACTTTAGGCTTAATATTTGACCTAAATTTCAACGCGATACCTCTGTTCATTAAAAAAAAAAAAAAAGTCTTAACAGAAGGAAAGACAGACATAAAACCAACAAATGGGAAAAGATATTTTTTTACAGGACACAATTACAAATTAACAGTTTTCTATTTCTTCCTATTTTTACTATGGATCGTTACTTCTTGCCAAATGCCATGATTCTAGGTCAATGGGAAGTAGGCCTATCCTGTAGGTTTTAATAACTGAGTTAGCAATTATCAAAATAAGTAACTTAAATGGCCATATCTTTTGATTGCATTGACCTAGGAAGTTAACTTTTCTACATCGCCAAGGAACCGTTGACAGAAATTGCAACTCGATACCTCAGCCGTTCCTGACAAAAAGTGGTCTCAATGGACGGATAGAAGAGTGTGAAAGAAAAAAACCCTTCGCTAGTGTGTTTTTCTGAATACCTCCGCGAAATAATATGTCGCTAGACCTTCAGAATGTGAGAGGCCGCCACCGTCTTGCAGTCACACTTGTTACCGAATGTATGGGCTACCTCTGACGATCTCATCGAATACACTATCTACAAATTGTTGTATTAACTTTGCTGATAGCTTTCTTCATCTCATATACGAACCACTCGTTGGTTGAAAAGTGGACCGTCGACTGTCACTGGCCGACCTCTGTGGCCGAGCGGTTCTAGGCGCTTCAGTCTGGAAGCGCGCTGCTGCTATGGTCGCAGGTTCGAATCCTGCCTCGGGCATGGATTTCTGTGATGTCCTTAGTTAGGTTTAAGTAGTTCTAAGTCTAGGGGACTGTTGACCCCAGATGTTAAGTCATATAATGCTTAGAGCCATTTGAACCATTTTCGACTGTTTCTGCTAGGACGACAGACGGACTGTGATGTCAAATCAGCTTGGCTCTTGCATGTTGTTTCTGGAGAATGCTTCGATTTTACGACAAATTGTGGGCTGGTGTACAATCATCAGGTTGCAGTATGGAAACAGAAACATAAAATACCGCAGTAGAGTGCACCTATGGCAGCTGTCACAACAATCATCAATCAAACTGATTTTCAGCATCGTCAGCTATATACTGACACAGCTTTTAATACTTTCAGTTCTACGTAACACACCACTTCAGATGCGTTTAGGAAATGGTTTAAACCAAGTATCTGTTACGTTCATTGGAAATATTAGGGTCACAGACCTTTAGACCTTGCCGTGTACTAAAAATGTGGTTGCATGATTTCTCTCTACTATCTGGTTTTCTGCTGAGTGGCACCGGCCGATGTGGCCGAGCGGTTCTAGGCGCTTCAGTCTGGAACTGCGCGACCGCTACGGTCGCAGGTTCGAATCCTGCCTCGGGCATGGATGTGTGTGATGTCCTTAGGTTTAAGTAGTTCTAAGTTCTAGGTGACTGATGACCTCAGATATTAAGTCCCATAGTTCTCAGATCCATTTGACCCATTTTTTGCAAACTCGCCATATTTACTCTCTGATACAGGTTATTGTCCCGGTATCCTTGCGAACGATTTTCAGATATTTAGTGCAAAAATTATATAGTTCGCCTCACCGACGAATGCCGATACACATGGCTTTCATTGAGCTTGTACAATGTCCATTACGGACCCAGTTGGAGACCTCGGTAGCAAGCTGCAGATACCTGCCATTCCACGTTAACGTCTCTTATTGTGCGCTGGCTAAAGCCATAACGAGTCAGGAACTGTTAATACTAGAATTTTGAGTTAGCAGCGTTGCTCGCAAGTGCTCGCATTTGTTTCCGCCCCTAAGTTTATCCGCCGGCCGAAGTGGCCGTGCGGTTAAAGGCGCTGCAGTCTGGAACCGCAAGACCGCTACGGTCGCAGGTTCGAATCCTGCCTCGGGCATGGATGTTTGTGATGTCCTTAGGTTAGTTAGGTTTAACTAGTTCTAAGTTCTATGGGACTAATGACCTCAGCAGTTGAGTCCTATAGTGCTCGGAGCCATTTTTAAACCCAAGTTTATCCGAGTATGTGTGTGTGTGGACTTTCTGTATCGTACGAATAAATAAAGAATTCGGGAAGGGCAGTTACGCTGCCGCCGTTGTACTGAGAAAAAGTTTTTTTTTTTTTTTTTTTTTTTTTTGGCTGTTGCGAAAGTGCGTCAGAAGTCGTTTTACGAAACTGCTGTGCCAGCATCAGGGCCTACGGCGGCGTGTATGGCGGTCAACGGCCTGAAAGCAATGGACAGCCGCTTCCTGCGAGGCCATCGGGCGACTAGCAGCTATTCTCTGTCCGTGCGCGGAGCAGGCCCAACGAGCTGGCCGGAGGAGGGGAAGACGCCACGCAGCAGAGCAGCGGAAGGAATTGTCGCGAGTAGGCAAGCGCTGCGTTGTGCTGCGTGCGTGGCGGCCGCGAGGTGTTAGCCGTCGTCACAGGCAGTCGCACCGGCCATGATAGAGGAGATCCTCTATAACCAAATTGGCAGCCGTATAGTAGCAGCAGTAATAGTTTTATTGTGGATAAAAATAGAGGTTCTATACAAGGGCGATGTTCTTGAGTACAATATTACGGAAATGGAAGTGCATGTAGATGAAGGTGAAATGGGAGATAAGATACCGCGTGAAGAGTTCGACATAACACTGAAAGACCTAAGTCAAAACAAGGCCCCGGGAGTAGACAACATTCAATTAGAACTACTGATAGCCTTGGGAGAGCCAGCCCAGACAAAACCGTACCATCTGGTGAGCAAGATGTATGAGACAGGCGAAATACCCTCAGACTTCAAGGAGAATATAATAATTACAATCCTAAAGTAGGTGTTGAGAGATGTGAAAATTACCAAACTATCAGTTAAAGAAGTCTCAGCTGCAAAATACTAACGCGAATTCTTTACAGACGAATGGAAAAACTGGTAGAAGCCGACCTGGGGGAAGGTCAGTTTGGATTCTGTAGAAATGTTGTAACACGTGAGGCAATACTGACCCTAAGACTTATCTTAGAAGATAGATTAAAGACAGGCAAACCTACGTTTGTAGGATTTGTAGACTTAGAGGAAGCTTTTGATAATATTGACTGGAATACTCTCTTTCAAATTCTGAAGGTGGCACGGGCAAAGTACAGGGAGCGAAAGGCTATTTACAATTTGTACAGAAACCAGATGGCAGTTATAAGAGTCGAGGGACATGAAAGGGAAGCAGTGGTTGGGAATGGAGTGAGACAGGGTTGTAGCCTCTCCCCGATGTTATTAAATCTGTATATTGAGCAAGCAATAAAGGAAACAAGAGAAAAATTCGGAGTAGGTATTAAAATCCATGGAGAAGAAATAAAAACTTTGAGGTTCGCCGATGACATTGTAATTCTGTCAGAGACAGCAAAGGACTTGGAAGAGTTGTTGAACGGAATGGACAGTGTCTTGGAAGGAGGATATAAGATGAACATCAACAAAAGCAAAACGAGGATAATGGATGTGGTCGAATTAAATCGGGTGATGCTGCGGGAATTAGATTAGGCTCGAATGGCTCTAAGCACTACGGGACTCAACATCTGAGGTCATCAGTCCCCTAGAACTTAGAACTACTTAAACCTAACTAACCTAAGGACATCACACACATCCATGCCCGAGGCAGGATTGGAACCTGAGACCGTAGCAGTCGTGCGGTTCCGAACTGAAGCGCCTAGAACCCCTCGTCTATCGTGGCCGGCGAATTAGACTAGGAAATGAGATGCTTGAAGTAGTAAATGAGTTTTGCTATTTGGGGTGCAGAATAATTGATGATGGTCGAAGTAGAAGGAATAAAATGTAGACTGGCAATGGTAAGGAAAGCGTTTCTGAAGAAGAGAAATTTGTTAACATCGACTATCGATTTAAGTGTCAGCAAGTCGTTTCTGAAAGTATTTGTATGGAGTGTAGCCATGTATGGAAGGATACGTGGACGATAATTATTTTAGACAAAAAGAGACTAGAAGCTTTTGAAATGTGGTGCTACAGAAGGATGCTGAAGTTTACATGGGTAGATCACATAACTAATGAGGAGGTATTGAATAGAATTTGGGAGAAGAGAAATTTGTGGCGCAATTAGGCCAGAAGAAGGAATCGATTGGTAGGACATATTCTGAGGCATCAAGAGATCACCAATTTAGTATTGGAGGGCAGTGTGGAGGTAAAAATCGTAGGGGGAGACAAAGACATGAATACACCAAACAGATTCAGAAGGATGTAGGTTGCAGTAGGTATTGGGAGATGAAGAATGTTGCACAGGATAGAGTAGCATGGAGAGCTGTATCACACCAGTCTGAAGACCACAACAACAACAACTTTTACAAGAATGTTAGACATGTCATGATGTTACAATTTACAGACGTTAAAGGCAGCATAGTTCATGTGAAGAATGGAAATGAAGTAACTAACTTGTATCCAAAAGAACTGAGACGGTATTCTGATACCACAGGATTATGCTGCTCGCTGCATGACCGCAAAAAGTAATGAGACAAATTAGAAAGTAACAATTTTATTAAGAACGATCTAAGTCCCATACCACGAAACTGATTGTTTCTAGGTGCCAATAAGTACGTTCTTACAAGTTGATGCCTGCGAAGAAGAGGGGAGGAGCAACCAGCCGCTATTAATAGTTCTGTTTATCTACGCAAATAACGCTGTTACCGATGTCGGACCGTCAGCTTCATCTTCGAGCTGCTGTTCACTTTTATACACTCCTGGAAATTGAAATAAGAACACCGCGAATTCATTGTCCCAGGAAGGGGAAACTTTATTGACACATTCCTGGGGTCAGATACATCACATGATCACACTGACAGAACCACAGGCACATAGACGCAGGCAACAGAGCATGCACAATGTCGGCACTAGTACAGTGTATATCCACCTTTCGCAGCAATGCAGGCTGCTATTCTCCCATGGAGACGATCGTAGAGATGCTGGATGTAGTCCTGTGGAACGGCTTGCCATGCCATTTCCACCTGGCGCCTCAGTTGGACCAGCGTTCGTGCTGGACGTGCAGACCGCGTGAGACGACGCTTCATCCAGTCCCAAACATGCTCAATGGGGGACAGATCCGGAGATCTTGCTGGCCAGGGTAGTTGACTTACACCTTCTAGAGCACGTTGGGTGGCACGGGATACATGCGGACGTGCATTGTCCTGTTGGAACAGCAAGTTCCCTTGCCGGTCTAGGAATGGTAGAACGATGGGTTCGATGACGGTTTGGATGTACCGTGCACTATTCAGTGTCCCCTAGACGATCACCAGTGGTGTACGGCCAGTGTAGGAGATCGCTCCCCACACCATGATGCCGGGTGTTGGCCCTGCGTGCCTCGGTCGTATGCAGTCCTGATTGTGGCGCTCACCTGCACGGCGCCAAACACGCATACGACCATCATTGGCACCAAGGCAGAAGCGACTCTCATCGCTGAAGACGACACGTCTCCATTCGTCCCTCCATTCACGCCTGTCGCGACACCACTGGAGGCGGTCTGCACGATGTTGGGGCGTGAGCGGAAGACGGCCTAACGGTGTGCGGGACCGTAGCCCAGCTTCATGGAGACGGTTGCGAATGGTCCTCGCCGATACCCCAGGAGCAACAGTGTCCCCTAATTTGCTGGGAAGTGGCGGTGCGGTCTCCTACGGCACTGCGTAGGATCCTACGGTCTTGGCGTGCATCCGTGCGTCGCTGCGGTCCGGTCCCAGGTCGACGGGCACGTGCACCTTACGCCGACCACTGGCGACAACATCGATGTACTGTGGAGACCTCACGCCCCACGTGTTGAGCAATTCGGCGGTACGTCCACCCGGCCTCCCGCATGCCCACTGTACGCCCTCGCTCAAAGTCCGTCAACTGCACATACGGTTCACGTCCACGCTGTCGCGGCATGCTACCAGTGTTAAAGACTGCGATGGAGCTCCGTATGCCACGGCAAACTGGCTGACACTGACGGCGGCGGTGCACAAATGCTGCGCAGCTAGCGCCATTCGACGGCCAACACCGCGGTTCCTGGTGTGTCCGCTGTGCCGTGCGTGTGATCATTGCTTGTACAGCCCTCTCGCAGTGTCCGGAGCAAGTATGGTGGGTCTGACACACCGGTGTCAATGTGTTCTTTTTTCCATTTCCAGGAGTGTATTACAATAGCACAGAAACCCGGCGATGCCTAGGTTGCAAGTCGCTAAGTGCTCTCATATTCAGATACTGGATCAATGAAGCTTTGGAATTAACGCGTCGCGAATTACGCTTCTTTTCCATCCTCACCCCCACCCCTTTGATACAGAGGTGGCTTTTATCAAATGGCTCTGAGTACTATGGGACTTAACTGCTGTGGTCATCAGTCCCCTAGACCTTAGAACTACTTAAACCTAACTAACCTAAGGAGATCACACACAGTCCGCAGCTCGTGGTCGTGCGGTAGCGTTCTCGCTTCCCGCTCCCGGGTTCCCGGGTTCGATTCCCGGCGGGGTCAGGGATTTTCTCTGCCTCGTGATGACTGGGTGTTGTGTGATGTCCTTAGCTTAGGTAGGTTTAAGTAGTTCTAAGTTCTAGGGGACTGATGACCATAGATGTTAAGTCCCATAGTGCTCAGAGCCATTTGACATCACACACATCCATGCCCGAGGCAGGATTCGAACCTGCGACCGTAGCAGTCGCGCGGTTCCAGACTGTAGAGCGTAGAACCGCTCGGAAACTCTGGCCGGCGGTGGCTTTTATCCTTACAGCTATTATTCACTGACAGTAAGGTGTATGTGTACCGAGTTTGTATGAATTTGGTCCAGTAGATTAGGAGGCGACCTGGAACATACATGCACACACCCATACAGGCGTACATATATCCATTTTTATAACATGTGTGGATTTCTTGTTGTTTACATTCGTTGTTGCCAATTTTTTCAACTACTAATGTAAACAGCAACAAATATAATATGAGCGTGAACAGCCATACGAAGATGAGCCTGTCAGTTGGAAATCATTAACCAACTGTCGCCAGTCCTCATTTAAACAATACCAAAGCTCAGTATATTTTTGCGCGCATACCAAAGGCTGATATCTGGCACTACGCTACTCAGTCACACCCTACTTGTCAGAAAATCGATTCAATCAACGTGCATCTCTGTTACTGTTGCTTCTCGTTGACAAACTTTTTAAGCGGACGTCACTGGTCGCTAATCTGTGCGTTTAATTTGTAATTCTGAATGATTTATATTGCCATGTGTAGTGACTACTAGTATTTATGGCCGTACTCAGCGTAGATCAACTCCTTTGCCATCAGTTCCTTAAATTCTTTTAATTGGCTTGGTTAGTCTTTGGAGTAACAGTCATTACGTGACGTAATCATCAATTAAAAGAAAAATTATGTCATTTCAAAAGCAGTTTAGATCAGGGCAATAATGTAAGAGTTATTGTTTCTGTCTGTAGTAGGTGTAACAGCTTTTATGACTTTTTTTTAAAAAAAATAGTTGCATAATTTGGCACCGTTACTGTCTTTCATCTCGAAGTTCGAGTGTCAGTCTATTAACGAAGGACCAAGCGTTGCTGTTGTCAAACGTTAATTTCCCATACTTTCCTACGTTTTATTAAAATATTGTATAGGCATTACTTGTGACAGGAATAGAACCACGTATTTAAAAGAGCTGGAGGCACTAATCATGCACCTAATAAAAATAGTGGTTTAACAAAGTGTTCACTAAGGCAAGCAAACTAATGGCACCCTTTGAAAAGCAATGTGTTGCGGCTCTTGATAGCACCAGGCAAATTTCACTGATAGATATTATGTTTTTTCGTGTTGTTTCGTCATCTGCACAAGAAATAAAGGTAAACCATTGCACGTGTCGTGTGTACCTTCGCAGTGATGCTAACGAAACAGATCTGCTTTGAATATCAGAGTGAACAGGTGAAGGAGAGTGGTTTAGAATGGTGTAAATTTTGGGTTTAGTTTTCTGGTTGTCCTCAAGAGAAACGTTTGGGCTGCATAGCAATGTTGTACAGGTGTGCACATAATGAGGAAGCGCTGCATGACGGTACCCAGACAGAAAGGGTCCAGATAAGTATAGTTCCAAAGACGTTACCACCAGCTAAACACCGTTAAACAAAGGTGTAATAGAAAATAGTTCTCATCGTAGTCGATATAAGCAGTGCATCATTAAATACATGCCACAGTACGTAATACTGCCACTGTATAGTAACCATAAAGCGTTACGAGGCCGAAATGCGGCAGCCCTTACACCTCTCAACACGTTTACAAGTTGAAATGACTGCCTCCGACCTTCTTCGTTGCAGTGTCCAGGGAACAAAATTATTATTAGCCAGAGAGTATCCAGGTCTCTCTGGCCCTATTACGGCCACGTGTGTACTGTTTGGGGCGTCGTGCTGGCAGCGGCATTACTCAACGCGGTTCGTGCGGTCCTGAGGGGTAACGGTTTCCGGCGCTCCTGCGGGTGAGGTTCGTATTGTCGCCTTAGCGTGCCGCCGCGTCGGATGGGAGCCAGTCACGCCAGTGGAGCAGTGCTCTACAGTTCCCTGCCGTACTGCAACAAACGGTGGTTCTGAACGCGTATCTCTGACCATTCTTTCATTGTCAGAACATACGTCAGTTTTGTTTGTTGTCATGGTCTCGTCCATGCAAGTAAATACCAGGTGGTAGCCAAAAGTTCCCGAAATTTGAATTTTGCCAGCCAGTTGTTAGGGGTACACTGAAGTACTTCGAGATGTCTCTCCGTACATTCTTCTTGAATCGGTGTGGCAAGAGCCTGCGAACTGAATGATTTGGTAAGCTATGTATGAGCGTGTTTCCGTTGCCGTGTTTCTGTGAGTTTGCGTGTTTGAGATGGCTCGACAGAAAGAGCAGCGTGTCTACATAATGTTTGTAGTTGGAAAAGGAACAATTCCTGTTGCTGCAAATTTTTGTAGAACGGTAGGGTAGAGTTCAATAAACAACATATTGAAAATCCTTATTGGTGGAGTATGAGATGGGTATTGGTAGGGTAAGAGGGCGTTCAAAGGTAATATTTCCACGTTTTTCTTAAACAACTCGAAAACTGCAGCTTCCAGCGAAAATGTTTCCCAGTACAAACTTAAACTACGTTAAATTTCCCACAGATAACGTCCTATTCATTTTTTCCCTAGAACTATTACTTTCCATGTTGCAGGGAATGAATAACTGCAGTTCATTAAAAATTACATTTTAATGATATAAAATTAATGTTTATTTTTAAAGAAATGGACAAGGAACCATTTTTAAATGTACCACATGGAAGTGAAACAGATAAATTGTGTTCTGGGAGTGTGACGGACTGGAGAGACGAGAGTACAAGGTAGACCCATGAGGGAAGGTATATCGCTGGATTGTACACATGCGCTTCCTTCCTTCATAGGTCTACAAAGATCGAGCAGCCGATTCCCCATACTCTCTCCATACTCTCTAGTCCACAATGTCACAAGAGTTGACTACAGTTTCGCAAAGTTATACCAACCACTCCGCAGCACGCATGAATCACTGGCGACACAGTGCGTTAACACTATATGGAATACAGAAATGAGTTACTAATAATACTAACGAATATGAACAGACGCTACGTGGGTCACTGCAAGTTGTTCTACTCTGCTAGAGGGGAAATTGATTCTTGGCCCTCCAGCGCAGCAGCTGTAGCGTTCTTCCTGGAAAGGCATCTGCACCCACCACGAGCGCAGTTCGCTTTTCGGTTTACAGACTATACGTCTCCAGCATTTTTGCTGTCCAGTTCTCTTATGCGAGTAGACACAGTTATTCCGCTGTGCTCGTGTTAAAGTAGCGGACTTCTGTGCAGTTTATTGGGTAATTATTTGCAGTTGTTAAGTGAGCTGTTATATAAAAACCTCAAGAACTGCAGCTTCTGCTACACTGAAGAGCCTGCCCTCTCCACTATCAATAACTGGAATGTCTTTCTCTCCCAGCTTCCGAAGAGGCTAAGCGTTCAAACTCTCTCTCTCTCTCTCTCTCTCTCTCTCTCTCTCTCTCTCTCTCTCTCTCTCTCTCTCTCTCCCTCCCTCTCTCTGCGACGAAAGTAGATTAGCGTTCTATACCTCTATATGTTCAGTTCCATTCAATCAGATATATCGACACCCACCTTACAATATACAGGTTGAGTCACTAACTATTGCCACCAAGAATAACTCCGAAAGTATGATAGGAGCTCAAAGGTTTGTGGGACAAATGTTGCATGGGACAACGGGGGCCATAATATGACGTTGGTTTTTTGTTGCTACGTGGGGTCGCTTCAGAGATATGAAGGTCAACTTTGATTTTTAAATGGGATGCTATAGTTCGGTACTTATTTTCTGATATCGGCTATCGAGACAAATCCAATGATGTGTAACAGTAAGGTCTTTGAATGATAACGAAGGTCATAAAGGTGGCATGAACGTCCATTTACAGAGGGTGTTGGAAGTGATGATCATTGGTATCAATGCAGTGCTGCAATCTTCATATCACGGATAGGGTGGTATTTCTTATCACTTCGGCACTTGTCGAAGCACATGTTCCGACAATTCTCTCTCGTATATCGTGCAGATAGTAAATATTCGCCGAATACGGCGTATCCATCTAACGTGCCATTGACATGTGAACACCATTCGTCGATTCCGCAATACAACACTAATAGAAACAGTAAGACTAGTATCGTCGAATCAAGCGAATGTGAATGATGTATTCCTTCGAAGAACAAGTCGGCATGCTTCTCATTTACGGCGAATGCCAACGAAATTCAGTGAGAACTAGAGACTTCTACGCTGAAAGATATCCTCAACGTACTCACCCTACACATCGTACATTTAAATACGTCTATGATAAATGGACCTTGCCGTTGGTGGGGAGGCTTGCGTGCCTCAGCGATACAGATGGCCGTACCTTAAGTGCAACCACAACGGAGGGGTATCTGTTGAGAGGTCAGACAAACGTGTGGTTCCTGAAGAGGAGCAGCAGCCTTTTCAGTAGTTGCAGGGGCAACAGTCTGGATGATTGACTGATCTGGCCTTGTAACACTAACCAAAACGGCGTTGCTGTGCTGGTACTGCGAACGGCTGAAACCAAGGGGAAACTACAGGCGTAATTTTTCCCGAGGGCATGCAGATTTACTGTATGGTTAAATGATGATGGCGTCCTCTTGGGTAAAATATTCCGGAGGTAAAATAGTCCCCCATTCGGATCTCCGGGCGGGGGCTACTAAGGACGACGTCGTTATCAGGAGAAAGAAAACTGGCGTTCTACGGATCGGTGCGTGGAATGTCAGATCCCTTAATCGGGCAGGTAGGTTAGAAAATTTAAAAAGGGAAATGGATAGGTTAAAGTTAGATATAGTGGGAATTAGTGAAGTTCGATGGCAGGAGAAACAAGACTTTTGGTCAGGTGAATACAGGGTTATAAGTACAAAATCAAATAGGGGTAATGCAGGAGTAGGTTTAATAATGAATAAAAAAAATAGGAGTGTGGGTAAGCTACTACAAACAGCATAGTGAACGTATTATTGTGGCCAAGATAGACACGAAGCCCATGCCTACTACAGTAGTACAAGTTCGTATGCCAACTGCCTCTGCAGATATTGAAGAAATTGAAGAAATGTATGATGAAATAAAAGAAATTATTGGGGTAGTGAAGGGAGACGAAAATTTAATAGTCATGGGTGACTGGAATTCGAGAGTAGGAAAAGGGAGAGAAGGAAACATAGTGGGTGAATATGGATTGGGGGAGAGAAATGAAAGAGGAAGCCGTCTGGTAGAATTTTGCACAGAGCATAACTTAATCATAGCTAACACTTGGTTCAAGAATCATAAAAGAAGGTTGTATACATGGAAGAATCCTGGAGATACTTGAAGCTATCAGATAGATTATATAATGGTAAGACAGAGATTTAGGAACCAGGTTTTAAATTGTAAGACATTTCCAGGGGCAGATGTGGACTCTGACCACAATCTATTGGTTATGAACTGTAGATTAAAACTGAAGAAACTGCAAAAAGATGGGAATTTAAGGAGATGGGACCTGGATAAACTGACTAAACCAGAGGTTGTACAGAGTTTCAGGGAGAGCATAAGGGAACAATTGACAGGAATGGGGGAAAGAAATACAGTAGAAGAAGAATGGGTAGCTCTGAGGGATGAAGTAGTGATGGCAGCAGAGGATCAAGTAGGTAAAAAGACAAGGGCTAGTAGAAATCCATGGCTAACAGGAGAAATATTGAATTTAATTGATGAAAGGAGAAAATTTAAAAACGCAGTAAATGAAGCAGGAAAAAAAGGAATACAAACGTCTCAAAAATGAGATTGACAGGAAGTGCAAAATGGCTAAGCAGGGATGGCTACAGGACAAATGTAAGGATGTAGAGGCTTATCTCACTAGGGGTAAGATAGATACTGCCTACAGGAAAATTAAAGAGACCTTTGGAGAAAAGAGAGCCAGTTGTATGAATATCAAGAGCTCAGATGGAAACAGAGTTCTAAGCAAAGAAGGGAAAGCAGAAAGGTGGAAGGAGTTCAAATGGCTCTGAGCACTATGCGACTTAACTTCTGAGGTCATAAGTCCCCTAGAATGGATGATGTCGTCCAGGATACCGAGCAGCGTACATAGCACACGCCTGTTGGGTATTTTGATCACAATAACCATACATCAACACGATATCGACCTGTTCCGCAATTGGTAAACGTGTAAGTAGGCTGTTTATGTTTTCTTATTGGCAACGTTACGTAGCGCTCTGTATGAAAATCACTGGCTGTGCTGTGTGCAGTCTGTGGCTAGTTTGCATTGTTGTCTGCCATTGTAGTGTTGGGCAGCTGGATGTGAACAGCGCGTAGCGTTGCGCAGTTGGAGGTGAGCCGCCAGCAGTGGTGGATTTGGGGAGAGAAATGTCGGAGTTTTGAAATTTGTAAGACTGGATGTCATGAACTGCTATGTATATTATGATTTTTCAATACTATTAAGGTAAATACATTGTTTGTTCTCTATTAAAATCTTTCATTTGCTAACTATGCCTATCGGTAGTTAGTGCCTTCCGTAGTTTGAATCTTCTATTTAGCTGGCAGTAGTGGCGCTCGCAGTATTGCAGTAGTTCAGGTAACGAAGATTATTGTGAGGTAAGTGATTTGTGAAAGGTATAGGTTAATGTCAGTCAGGGCCGTTCTTTGTAGGGATTATTGAAAGTCAGATTGTGTTGCGCTAAAAATATCGTGTGTCAGTTTAAGGACAGTCATGTATAATTGTTCAAAGGGGACGTTTCAAACGGTCCATTTTAACACGGGTAATGTATCACGAAGCAAATACCGTCCACACTGGCGGAATGTTACGTGATACCGCGTACTTATACGTTTGTGACTATTACAGCGCTATCACAAAGCGAAAAATGTGATCCAGCTAAAACATTCATATTTTTTGCGTACTATACGAATGTGTAATAAAAAATGGGGGGTTCCTGTTTCAAAAAATGTAGTTGATATCCGTTTGGCCTATAGCAGCGCAATCGAGCGGGCCAACCATAGCGCCTCCTGGTTTCGCCCTTCAAGCTAGACGAGTTTCATTCTTTGTAGTTTTTTCGTTTCATGCTTATTTCTTGAGATATTTGGCCCGGTGACTATCAAAGGACCACCCTGTATATATTTCCGGTGATACAGAAATATAACAGTGATACTGGACGCCTGTATGTGTGCGACGCTACCGCCAGCTCGCGTAAGGGGATTGTGTAGCGTCCTTGAGACGGCGGCGTGGGCTGTCGCACCTTCGCTAGGGAGATGCCGGTCGGCGCCTAATGGAAGCGCTAACAAAGCGCCCTACCGCAGCAAGGGCCAGAGCCCGCCCGACACAAACACAGCGCGCCTCCTGGCCTCGTCTTTTGTCTGCACTGTGCGGCTGCCGACGCGCAACCGCGCCACGGCCCCACGGGTCCACGCGTCTGCTCAGCCACACGGGTTCAGAATTTTAATTAAAGCCGCATTTACTGTCGAGCACTAGTCTCTAGCTAGAGTGAAAATTCTAAAATTGCTCGTGCGTGTGACACAGCGCAGTGTGGAAGTGAAATGTGGCAAGTGGAAAATTCCGTCGTGCAAGCTGCGGACACAGTAAATAACGTTTCACATTCAGCCGACGGATGAAGAGTAAAATGAAACGTTCGGTTGAGCATGTGTGGAGAATTTGTTGAACAATTACCAAGAGGAAATTGAGGGTAGCTACATGCCGATGAGTGTTAAGTGGAGCCTGGGAAAAGCCGATGGTACCAGGGGGAGGAGAAACTGCTTGAAAGCATTTTTGCAACGTCTCCTTAGGTTTCAACACATTTTGGTACTTGAGAATGAAAGGTGGACGTCAAGTGAATGTGGAAACTGCAGTGCACCTCTCAGTAAGAGACGTACTGGAGCTCTAACAATCCGAGATTTCTAAGAACGTAATTTATACTACCTGGTAGGAAAGAAAATATTACGTTAAGGACGTCAGAACACAGGGCGTCGCGTACTCAAGGAAATTTCTCTGAAATAAAATCTCTAACGAGGAAGCATTTGAGTGCGAGGTCGCAGAAGGCCAACGAAGTTTACGGCTTCGACACCCACACATATTGCGTACCATGTCAGGTAGATAATGGCAACAGGGGGCGCGAGTGGAGGTATCAAATAATGAGACCAGCATGGGGCTACGGCGCGTAAATGAACTGCTTAATCGATGAGTAACCCACAACAGCGTTACCGTGCTAGTTGTGTTGATACAGAGCAGAACACTGGCAACGATAAACAACAAACATCGCGTTATATCTACAGCATCAGTTCCCGAAGTTGACATTTCGTCAGAAAAGAGCCCGAGGAATTCAGCAGTTAGAAAGAAGTGGCAGATGAAATGTTAGCGGTTTTGCAAGATGAGTTAGTGGATTCTACGATGTCGTATACGCTCGACTGTGCGGACAATGTACATGAATAGTACAATGATGACATACGTGCTTAACAAGTGATGGTGATATTGAAACAGATGTAGTGCATCATTCTTGTCAGACAGGGAGCCACAAATCCCGTCTCCAGTGAAACGCAATAAACGACAATCGTTGTCCAAGGAGCGGGTACTAAACGTAAGTACGTACACTGATCAGCCACAACATCATGACCACCAACCTCATAACTGATATGTCCCCTTTTGGCACGGATAACAGCGACGATTCGTCGTGGCATGAAAACAATGAGGCATTCGTATGTCGCTGGAGGCAGTTGGCACCACGTCTGCACACACAAGTCACCTAATTTCCGTAAATAACGGGAAGGGTGGCGATGAGCTCTTGACGCCGCCTTCAATCACATCCCAGATGTGTTCGATCGGGTTCAGATCTGGCGAGTTAGGGGGGGTCAGCACGTCAATTGGAACTCGCCACTGTGTCCCACTCCGTAATTCAGTATAATTATTGTTCCTGAATAAAAGTTTCATTTTTGTTCTTCTGTGTATTTCTTTCAGTTATCTTTTGTGCTATTTTGTAGAATTTCTGTCTATGTACGGCTCAAATTTCGTCGAGCTGAGTTACCTGACAGTGACACATCGTCCGCTCTTAAGTTTTGCACGCCGGCCTGTACAAACGACACACGCTACAGCCCGGGTCTCGCAGCTTCCGATTTCCATCTCTATGACCCAATGAAGGATGTACTCCGCGGAAAGCAGTACGTGATCACAGGGAGATTATTGATGCAGCAAGACGTTGGTTCCGGCGTCGACGAGTAGAGTAGTACCATGCCGACATACAGGTCCTCCCAGCTGTGTGGTGTTCAGGCCATCGCACTGAACGAAGATTATCGTGAAAAATAGGGTTTTGTAGCCGAAAGAATGAGGAATGATGTGGTGTATTGGCATGCTGAATGTAACCAACCTGCTTTCAGAAGAAAGTGTGTTGCACTAGTTATTGAACGGTCGTCGTATATTAATGATTAAAAAAAAATGATTATTTTGTCATCCTATCGAGTAATAATTGCTAACAGTTTCAGTTATTGAATGTGTTATAAATGAATACTTCCAACACTGACCACTGATGACGATTTAGTAAGCGCATGTCGCTCCTACAAAATCTGTGATTGTTTCTTTCTCACACTTCCTTCTTACGCCCATTTACAGGCACATGATATGTTTTAAATGATTCGAAGTTCATAACAGAGAAGTTACACACTCCAAAAGTCCGAGTGTGAAAAGTTTAGAATCCGGTTTCCAGCCTGATGGGATGGATTATTACCGTACGTAGAATTTATTCAGTGTTGTTTGTTGTTGATTTCTTTTGACCGCAGGCCACAGACATAACACCCTCGAATACATACATTTTTTAGTAAGACGACTGAAATTTTACTGTAAATAGAGCAGAACAGCTAGTTTCCGTGTTGACTTTTCACTGCACTAGCCATTGGCTGATATAGTAGAGTTTTTTCTCCTTATACCCGCTTTCCATAAGGTGTTCGTCTGATACTTCATTTCTGAATTGATACCCGATCTATCGATACCGTACAGTCAGCCGATGTGGCCGAGCGGTTCTAGGCGCTACAGTCTGGATCCGCGCGACCGCTTCGGTCGTAGGTTCGAATCCTGCCTCGGGCATGGATGTTAGTTACGTTTAAGTAGTTCTAAGTCTAGGCGACTGATGACCACAGAGCTCAGAGCCATTTTTGATAGCGTACACAAGTGAGCCAAAGCATTACGACCACTGAGTAACAGGAAGTTGATTCATCTTCGGAACGCGATACAGCAGCGCTTCTGGTAGACGTGCATTCGAAAAGTCTGTGGAAGGGTTCTGATGGAATGTGACAGTAGATGAATACGCACAGGTCACACAACTGCCGTATATTACGGACCGGTGGTTTGTAAAGGCGGAAGCTGGCCTCCGATAGTGTCCCAGGTGCATACCATTAGGTTCAGACGACGCGAATTTGGTGCGCAAGACAGCAACATGAGTCCACCATCATGCTGCTCAAACCACTGTTGCGTGTTTCTGGCCTTGTGACATAGGCAGTTATCCTGCTGGAAGATGTCATAGCCTCCCGAGAAGATATCGAGTATGAAGCGATGCAGGTGGCCCACAATAAGGTTCACATGTTCTACAGCTGTTATGGTGCCTTCGATTACTATCAGAGGTCCCATGCAAGCAAACGTGAATGTGCGCCACAACATAATAGTGTCACTATCATCTTGAGTGCGTGGCAAGGTGCATGTTTCTCGCAGATGTTCGCCTGGATAACAGTGTGTCCGGACACGATCATTCATCTGGTGCTACGAGAAACTAACAACCATCAGCTGTATAAGTGAATGACAACAATGAAAATTTGCGCCGGACCGAGACTCGAACCCAAATTTCCGTTTTACACGAGCGGTCGTATTGATCGCTTTGGCTATCCGTGTACGGTCACGGCCAGGCTCTCACTTCCAGTGTCATCTTTCGTACGTCACAACCTGCACTCGTATACACATTATGTAATTACCGCACAGGGAAGGCCATTTAAACTAAAAGTCGATGCCTGGTACCGGCGAATAAATGCGAGACTGTAGTACCTGTGTTGTCAAAAAGAACACAGGTAATGCAATATCGAGGAAACTAATTCATCCGCCCAGGTGACACGTTTCCATTAACCTAAGGCCAAATCTCGATTATCCCGTTCCCACAGCAATCCTAATCGACGATGTATTTGGATCGACATGAGAACACATTGGTATCGCCTGCTGCAGAGCCCCGTCCTTCCTCTCCTGCTTTACAGAGCGCGGAAGCCTCCAATTACACGTTCTGTAACGAGGATGAGTGTCCAACATTTTGTCGCTCACTCGTGGTCTCACCACCCTTCAATCACTTTCCATAGATACTATCCAAGAGACAGCACACGGACAGTCCGCCAACAGCCACTTCCGAGAAGCTCGTTCCCAGGCGCCATGCCATAGCATTCTGAGTCCCATATATCAGTGGATTTCTCGATTTTTGGCCCGTACTGCCGCCAGAATGATACCCCATTCGTGTCTGCTCCGCTTATGTAATTTCCTTTCGGCGTCACGTGCTCAAAACAGGCGATGTTGAGCCTCGCACTGGAAAGTGATCTATTGCTTCTGCTCATCAATGTACGTCTGCAAAATTCCGTATGTCACGATGGCTTCTGCCCTCTTGAAAACTACTTTTTATGTTAGGAGCATTGTGAATACACTCCGTTTGTATTATGACTATGGTATAACGACCGAATCATGAAAGGCTACCAGAAAAAAAACAAAAATAATCGAAATATGAATATCAGCTGTAAGCCTCATGACATAGGTAGAGGCACACAGTGCAAGCCTGCTTTCATCGGCCCATTAAGAGGTGATTCGCATCAAGAAACGGCTGATTTTACGCCCACTGATGGCCAATTGGATGTTAAAAGCAACGCAGTCAGGTATCTATAAGCAAACAGCTTTAACGCCATGTGTAGAGGCCCTCAAACGCGAGTGAACAGAAGAGTTCCACCGATAGCCGCTTCGGGTGAACGAGTCTACAGCACTAGAAGACATTGTCGGACGACAATGTAACTTAGCACCGGGTGTGTAAATGATTAGAGGAGCATTTCTCGTGACAGATAGAGCAGCTGCCTAAGTGCACTAGTGTTGCCATGTTTAGTGTAGTTACCAGACCTCGTATAAAGGGGATTTTGAGAGATCTCTGTGAAGTCCACAGAGATTCCGCGTAATCGTTTGATACTGCGTTTTCAGCACCTGACTGAGTCTGAAAAGGGGTTCATTGTGGTGGGTCTCCATTTGACTGGCTGGTCGCATCGTGCAGCATCCAGATTTGTGGCTCATTCGTATATAATGGTGTCCCGATACTCGACTGCATGACAACGTGAGGGCAGGCATTCTTCTCGTCGAGGTTCCTGTTGACCGTATCTGACCACAGCAAGTTGGATTGGATTGTTTTTGGGGAAGGAGACCAGACAGCGAGGTCATCGGTCTCATCCGATTAGGGAAGGACAGGGAAGGAAGTCGGCCGTGCCCTTTGAAAGGAACCATCCCGGCAGTTGCCTGGAGCGATTTAGGGAAATCACGGAAAACCTAAATCAGGATGGCCGGACGCGGGATTGAACCGTCGTCCTCCCGAGTGCGAGTCCAGTGTTTAACCACTGCGCCACCTCGCTCGATGACCACAGCAAGTGAGCTTCGCCGTATTGCGCACCAAATACATCATAACTGATTCACATCCCTACCTGCCGTCTGAGAACAGGTAATGGACCCCCTACAACATTCAGGGTTGGCTCTGAGCACTATGGGACTTAACTTCTGAGGTCATCAGTCCCCTAGAACTTAGAACTACTTAAACCTAACTAACCTAAGGACATCACACACATCCATGCCCGAGGCAGGATTCGAACCTACGACCGTAGCAGCAGCGCGGTTCCGGACTGAAGCGCCTAGAACAGCTCGGCCACACGGTTTGGGGAGCCATAGGGTATGACATGAGGTAACGGCTGGTAGTGACTGAGGGAAATCTGGACGGCACAACGGTACCCTTGGACATGCTGCGTCCTCATGTGTTACTTCCCATGCGACAGTATTTTGGTACCATTATTCAAGACGACACTATGAACCGTCTTGTGATGTTGAGGCACTCCACTGACCAGCAACACCCTTTCTTCTCTACCCAATAGAATATGCGCGGGACCAGCTTCGTCGTCAACTCCGTTCCAGTAGCAGTGTTCAGGAAATCAACGAGTAATCGGAACAGATATGGGTTAGCTTGCCTCAGGAGAGGATACAGTGGTTTTATTACACCCTTCCCAATTGTATCAGTGCATGCATCCCGGCTAGAGGGGAGCAACGACGTACTGATGTATGGGCTCAGACTGTCAAGTTGTAAATATAATTCATATTTTTATTCACTTAAACACCATCACACGATCTCTAGACCAATGAAGTTTCATTTCGTTTCCTCGACCGTTTCAGGGTGCTTCAATTTTTTTTTTGTTTTTTGTCTTTGTCAAGCAGTGTATTCATCAGCTTGGAAGACTGTGAGTTTTTTAAACTTTTCTCGAGGTCTCTCGTCTTAGTTTTTATCATTAATGAAATTACTGTGTCTATTTAATTCCTGATGTCAACTTTCGGTACGATGAACGCCGAATAATAAAGTGATTAGTTGTCCGCTTTAAACTACAAACTCACCCTAGAAGGGCGAGCGTTCATCACCGTAATAGAACCGAGCCTCGTAAAGCACTGGGGTGTTCAGAACCAACCTTCAACTTTGCCTTTATCTTGAGTGTTTGTTCAATACAGCTGAATAAATTAAGTATTTCTGCACGAATATTTTTCAGTCTGTATTTAGGATCTAGTAGGTTCTGGTGTTCTAAATGCCATGGATTTAGTATTTTTCGGGAAAATGCTGAGACTATGCGGCGCACCTAACAAGTGAAGTTCATTAGCAGCTCTTTGTACAACGCCCTTACTATAAGCAGTTCTTACCTGGTCGCCATAAAACTAAAACAGACATTGAGTCCTGCACTTCTTAATACATGTGCGGCATGTTTAATTTTTGATCTTCTGCATCTATTGGCTCAATATATCACGCACTTATTTATTTATTTTTTTTTTTTTAAAAAGAAGGGAGAAAGCTGCACACTCCTATACAGCGAGGCGACAAAAGTCATGGGTTAGAGATACGCACATATGCAGATGGCGGTAGTATCGCAGACACGAGGTATAAAAGGGCAGTGCATTGGCGGAGCTGTCATTTATACTCAGGTGAGTCATGTACAAAGGTTTCCGACGTGATTATGACCACAATACCGGAATTAACTCGACTCTGAACGCGGAATGTAGTTAGAGGTAGACACGTGAGGCATTTCATTTCGGAATTCGTTAGGGAATTCAATATTCAGAGGTCCACTGTGTCAAGAGTGTGCTGAGAGCAGCAAATTTCAGTCATTACCTCTCACCACGGACAGCGCAGTGACCGACGGCCTTCACTTAACGAGCGAGAACAGTGGCGTTTGTGTGAAGTTGTCAGTGCTAACAGACAAGTAATACTGCGTACCGTACCGAGAACGTATCCGTTAGCACAGTGCGGCGAAATCTGGCGTTAATGGGCTATGGCAGCAGACGACCGACGCGAGTGCCTCTGCTAACAGCACGATTTCACCTGTAACGCCTCCCCTGCGCTCGTCACAATATCAGTTGGAACCTAGACGACTGGAAAACTATTGCTTGGTCAAATGAGTACCAATTTCAGTTGGTAAGATCTGATGGTAGGATTCGAGGGTGGCGCAGTCTCACGAAGCCACGGACGCAAGTTGTCAACGAGACACTGTGCAAGACGAAGGTGGCTCCATAATGATGTGGGCTGTGTTTACATGGAATGGTTCAAATGGCTCGGAGCACTATGGGACTTAACATCTGAGGTCATCAGTCCCCTAGAACTTAGAACTACTTAAACCTAACTAATCTAAAGACATCACACACATCCATGCCCGAGGCAGGATTTGAACCTGCGACCGTAGCAGCAGGGCGGTTCCGGACTGAAGCGCCTAGAACCGCTCGGCCACAGCGGCCGGCTTACATGGAGTGGACTGTGTCCTGTGAATTTTACGCAACTTGGAAACCACATGCAGCCATTCATGGATTTCATGTTCTCGGACAACGATGGAATTTTTATGGATGACAATGCGCCTTGTTACTAGGGCACAGTTGTTCGCAACTGGTCTGAAGAACATTCTCGACAGCTCCAGCGAATGATTTGGGCATCTAGTTTACACGACATGAATCCCACCGAACATTTACGGGGCATAATCTATAGGTCAGTTCGTGCGCAAAAGCCTACACTGGCAACACTTTCGCGATTATGGTCAGCTATAGAGGCAGCATGGCTAAATATTTCTGCAGGGGAATTCCAAAGAGTTGTTGAGTCAACGTCGAGTTGCTACACTACGCCGGGCAAAAGGAGGCCCGAAACGATATAGGGATGTATCCATGTTTTGCCACTTCAGCGTAGATGATCAATTGGAACCGTTGGCTTCCAGCTGTGGTTCTATACGTCTTTAGATGCTTTTTATAACAGGAAACAGGAATTTCATTGTACACGGTGTTTATAAATGAATATCGAAGTTTTAACGCTTTATAATATTTATTACATTAAACTTACAGTTATAAATGATGTGTCAAATGAAAGAGCAACTCACAGTTTTACCAAGAACCTTATAAATGTTCAATGTGAGCACTGGCATAGCGAAGTACGCGATTGGTTGAACTTCACTGTACCTAAGCGCTGGGCCGGCCAGAGTGGCCGTGCGGTTCTTGGCGCTACAGTCTGGAGCCGAGCGACCACTACGGTCGCAGGTTCGAATCCTGCCTCGGGCATGGATGTGTGTGATGTCTTTAGGTTAGTTAGGTTTAATTAGTTCTAAGTTCTAGGCGACTGATGATGACCTCAGAAGTTAAGTCGCATAGTGCTCAGAGCCATTTGAACCATTTGAACCCAAGTGCTGGATAGGCCGCAAGGGGCCCTATGACAGAGCTTGCTTTGCATGGCCTCCAAGTTCACCTGACCTAACGCCATGCGATTTTTTCCTTTGGGGCTTCATCAAGGATCGTGTGTACGTGCCTCCGCTACCAGCAGACGTCACTGAATTAAGAAACCGGATTGAAGCAACTGTTGCTACAATCACTGAAGACACTCTTATCAACGTTTGGGGAGAATTCGGCTATAGACTTGATGTGTGCCGTGTGACAGATGGTGCTCACATTGAACATTTATAAGATTCTTGGTAAACCTGTTTGACTTGCTCTTTCATTTGACATATCATTTATAACTGTAAGTTTAATATAATAAATATTATAAAGCGTTAAAACCACAGTATTCATTTATAAACACCCTGTATTTAAATGAGATGAAGTAGCTGGAACATGACCATGAAAAGTAACAAGTCTTCAGGAAGTGTCTGAAGAAATATGGCCGGCCGGGAGGGCCGAGCGGTTCTAGGCGCTACAGTCTGGAACTGCGCGACCGCTACGGTCGCAGGTTCGAATCCTGCCTCGGGCATGGATGTGTGTGATGCCTTAGGTTAGTTAGGTTTAAGTAGTTCTAAGTTCTAGGGGACTGATGACCTCAGAAGTTGTGTCCCATAGTGCTCAGAGCCATTTGAACCATTTTTTGAAGAAATATGGAACTAACGCTGACCTATAAGATCAGTTCATTTCAACGATTTTATAATTTTAAAAACATGACGTTAGTCATTATGTGTTTATGTCTTTCACACGTACGACTACAAAACGTCGGTAACACTAGAGACAATATACTGATGATCATGGTCATTGTATTTTTATGGGATCGAATCTTGTAGAGTATTGAGGTGGGGTTGTACTTAGACGGGCTTCATCGCCTCGATCCTACAGCACGGTTCCTGAGCGTCTGGTGGCTACCGGGACCGCTGAGCCGACTCTTTCCTGTCCTCGCGACACGCTGCGCGGCGTGCAAGCAATGCGACGTGCGAGCTGCATTCCTGCTTCCAAGTGGCGCCACTGCACATTCACTGCAGTGCACACGTCTGCTGGCGCCTGGCCCGCATTCCGCTCCCGTCTTCTGTGAGGGGAGGGGAGGGGAGGGGGATTCAGGTTCCGCTGAGTAAAGGAATCCTGCCTTCCAGGTCACCTGAGACCGCTTGGACACAAGCTCACCGGGACTCCGATCTTTGCTGGTTTTGAATAAATCCGAAACCAAATCCGCTTTTTTTTTCTTTTTTGAAGAATTGATGGCAGGTTAAAACTGTTTACCGGACGGGTATTTGAATCTGACACATTCGTCTTAGGAGGGAATTTTAGAATCGGCGCCCACTCCCCAAGACTTTGGCTAAGCCATTTCGCCACAATATCCATTATCCCGTGAGTGCTAGTCGCTAAAAATATGCAAGAGAGCCTCTGTGAAGTTTGCAAGGTAGAAGTAGAGGTAATGGTGGAAGCAAATCTGTGAGGGGTGCAGGGGAGAGGGGAGGGGGGTTGTGCTTGTATACCTTAAAATGCAGATTGTCTTCAGACTAAATACCATGGTACTTGAAAAACGAAGTTACAGTATGTGGGTCAGTACGATTCTTGTGGACAAAAAGTATAAATTACACACAGATTCACCGTGAAATTCCTGCTCTATATAGGATGGACATTAATAAAACCGACAGACTGCAAGGACGGATTCCTGACTAGAAATGGAGAAAAAAAGGTCTTTTGAACATGCGTCGGGAAATGTATCGTTGCTATGGTAGATGATGCTGACGAATGAAAGTTCCTCTGACGACGTGCCGTGTGCTCCATGTGTGTAGCAGGCTGCGTGATTGACGCAACGTACTATAAGCAACAGGATGGTCCGGTATTCATGTCGGGAACAAGCCGAGATGGTGTTGGTATACGGCCAAATAAATGAAAACGACCGAGAGGCAGCACAGCTACACCAAAAGATACATCTTCACAGACATCAACCACGTTTCAGGACATTTCAAGTCCTTATAGGGCGCATGTGTGCCGGCCGGAGTGGCCGAGCGGTTCTAGGCACTTCAGTCTGGAACCGCGCGATCGCTACGGTCGCAGGTTCGAATCCTGCTTCGGGCATGGATGTGTGTGATGTCCTTAGGTTGGTTAGGTTTAAGTAGTTCTAAGTTCTAGGGGACTGATGACCTCAGATGTTAAGTCCCATAGTGCTCAGAGCCATTTGAACCAAGGGCGCATGTGTGATCGTGGGTCTTTCAGGGAGGCAGCGGACTGTGCGTACACCGGATTTGGAGGACCGGATTCTACAGGATATTGAGAGGACCCCTAGTACAAGCTCCAGGCATGTGGCCAGCCAATATGGTGTAAGCCCAAGTACGGTTATGTGTATCTTTTATGGCAACCGCTGCTAACTCTGTCGCCTGCCACACGCCACGAACACACGACACGTGCTCACAGGAACTTTCTTTCGTCAGCGCCATCTACCGTGGCAACAATGCATTTTCAGATACACGTTCACAGGACCCTTTCTTCCTCCATTTTCACCCAGGAATTGTCCCTACAGTTTGTTTTATTAATGTTCACCCTGTGTGAACCAAATGTAATCTTGCGCTCAGCCATAATGAAATGAAAACAATCCTCTTCATCTCAAAATGTAGATGCTCTACAGTCTAGACGGTTTCACGCCACCACATATGTGTTCGACGCCACTGTTTTAATGATTCTTACATTTGAGTCTACTTGCAGCTTATTTTAGGGACGTCTGAAGGTCTCCGAACGTAAATTACCAATGATTACGGGTTTTATTAAGTTTGACTTCCGTTGGTGGTTGCGTCAGTTGTGCCCCTCTTTGGACGTTGAAACACTCACTAAGCCATTGAAATAACACTTTGTAGGTAATCTTATGATAGCGACTCATGTCTTTTGTTATTAATTTGCGTGCCATTACTTTAATTTTTTAGTATTAAGAATTCTGAGCTTAAAGTCGGTACTATGGCTGTTATGAAGTTTTGCATAAAAGCTTTTACGCAGAAATAGACCTAACGATGTACCTGCATGGTACGAAGCCAGTTGTACCAGTCTCTGAGCACACACAGCAAACTACCAGTTTCGCAAACTGGACTCTCAAATTTTATCCTCATGGTAGCACCTCTATATATTTTAATTTGTTTGAGTCTTCGTTTCAATATGCGTAGTGAAACGGTGCCAAGAGTTTGACGAAGATCCCGCAAACTTGGGTGACCTTCTTTGGGAAGAAAAGCCATGGCAGTCGACCACAGACGACAATGTCCAGACACTCGAGGAAATGATTTGCACAAATCGTAGATTTTCCCACGTTGAGGACGTTCGCACAGCGACTCTCTTACGGCTTCATGACCAATGAGCGGATTTCTGTCGTCGAGAAACTGCACAGTTAGCAGAACATTCCGACTGTTGTTTACACAGGCTTCGTGACGATGTTGTCAATGGCGTTACATTCAAGTGTAATGGAGAATACAATAAAACTTGCTTGGCCTGCCTTATAATGTGTAACTTTTTTTTTTAATTCACTTGCATGAGAATGCAACGTAGACGTTTTGCATTCAACGACTAATTTTGTTATGTATAGAGTTTATGCAAATTGGACAAATTACTATTATTTTAGAAATATTTGAAAAAATCGTTCACGTTATTTTAATAAATATCACATGTTCACTTTCTTATAATACACATTAAATTATTATTTTGGAGAAAAATTGATATCCTGCTGCAGTTTTTGCAATTCTCATGTTTAATCTCTCTATTTTCTTCTAAAGCATTTCAAGCAACATATTAACATAGCATAAGAAATTGTTTTACAAGAGAGCTTATTACGATACTATTTTTGATTCCTTGCTTAATGTACAAAATGTGAGGGATGTACTGATAACGATTAAGCTAAGCATGAACATTTAAAAACGTTTTAATTCATTGCATATCAGTTCAATAGAAGATGTAGTTAAAAAAAGAGAGGTAAGCCGGTAGGGCACCTGCTTGTGAAAGGAAGGGTCCCAGGCTCGACTGCCGGGGTGGCACACAGTTTTGATCTACCAGAAAGTTTTAAAGTCAGCGCACACACCGCTGCAGAGTAAAAATTTATTGTGCAATTATTTTGTGGTATTGATTTTCATTTATTTTTTTCATTGCCGTTTTCTTCAGTCTTCAATTGCTTATTACGGAGGTTGGAGATGTTTATCGTATGTTACAGGTATCATTATGCGATGGATTCACCTGTACTACTTTACTCGAAAATGAGGTATCTAGAGCATGTTTTAACTTGAGACTAGCTGCAACAATTTAGTCAGATGCAATTTTAATTATACAATGGCTACGAAAAATAGTGCAATATTTTATGCTTGAAGTTGCATTTAGTTGTCTGTTTTCACTATGACACATGTATTTGCCGTTTTGGATCTCTGAGACCTTGTTCTTCCTTTGTACGCACACCTGTGAGAGCCATTATGATACGCATTTCGCAATGTTTGTAATTAACATCTATGACTGTAATTTTTATAACCCACATTATTATCAGTCTGTGCTGTGCAGGAACGACTTTAACCACTTGAGCTATAATTTTCTCGCTCTAATATTGATAAACTAGAACACTTGAATTTCCAAACAATTTACAAATCAAATTTTAGAGGCTGCAGGGCGCGATCTGCTAACAGTAGATACGATTATGTACTGGAACTAAACGGAGATCCAGTTTGACGACGTAGTCGTCTAGTAAATTAAGTTAATCTGAATGTGTCTTAAGCTCGAAGAACCGAACATGCGTACATGTAAGTTTGAAATTAGATCGATAGGCCAAGGAAAGCAGAGTGTGACACTCTGGTGTGATTTGAAGAATACTTCATCTGTCCTGAAGCATTCTTCTGTAGTTTCTCTGAGTCAAGTAAGGCGGAATTATGCTGTTTCTTCGAATTTATGGACAATAGTTTTTAGGATGATGTTAGATGAGTCCAGTATCGAGAGCGTAGCGTTGTCGCTTAAGCGTCTAAGTACTCTGGCACACAAAACACAGTGTCAGATTACGCTGTCGAATGGTATAATGAATACGGTATGATTAGGGGAGGGGGGAGGGGCAGTGGCTGTCTGTATGACTTTAAATGGCAAATATACTGCGTGCGTTGCATTTCTAGGACATCTAGCCGCGTCGGTTCAGGGTAAAATCTCGAGCTTTCGACGATTTCCACTATCGTCTTCGCCAGGAGCAACTACTGTCAAAATTGCTGCTGTGGTGGCCTTACCGGTATAGAGCCCAAAGACGGCTACTGATTGGTCGGTCGTTACGTCATGCTGTCGGAGATGGTGTCAACGTTTGCACTGGTGACGCCACCGCTTCCCTCGTAGCGTAAATGTTGCGACGAATATCTCTGCCTCTTCTCTGCATTGAGAGCTCGCTTCCATGCACCGCTAAGATTATATCCACCGTCACGGTTGAAGGTTTCCTCACACATTCTTATTTCTACAGCCTCTTTAATTATAGAATCCCAGAATGCAGGATACTTGGACAAAAATTTTGTTTCGGATAACAATATTTTATGTTTGTCTTTGAGACTGTGCTCTGCAACTGCAGATTTCTCCAGTTATCAATTTTTAATATGCCGTTGATGTTCTGCATCGCGGTCGCAAACGGTGCGGAGTGAAATATTCGGTCTGGAAATATCCCAGTTTTATTTCCACCAGTACCTGTACTTTTAACCATCCAAACTTCAGAGGCTCTCTTGCACATTTTTAGCGACTAACACCACAGGATAATGGATATTGCGGAGAAATGGCTTAGTCGAAGCCTTGAAGAATGTTTCCAGACTGGCTCTTTGCTTTCCATATTTTCCCAGGAGACAGAATGAAGCAACAAAAGAAAACAATTGTATAGTAAACATGGGCTCTAAAATGCATACCTTAACAGCTGTTAGCACTAGATCAGTGGAAGAGATGGGTTTCACAATAGCGAAGATTACAAAGTGCCCTTAGCTCTTCAGGTATGCATTTTACAGCCCATGTTTACTAGTAATTTTTGCTTCTAACAATTGTCTCCGTTATGTCCCTGAATTTTGAACATTCCTCGTGGAGCTCCCTTCATACAGTGTGTTTCACAATTCCTGTTATAGGCTCTGAGTTCCAAAAGGACATTGTAGACAAATTTTTGATGAGGAAATATTCCACGTTTACTAAAATTTCATCAAGGTCTCTCGTCTTCGTTTTTATCATTGATGTAAATTGCTGGGTCTATTTAATTGCGAATGACTTTGTCATCTACAGTGGAAGCGAGTATCTCAATCCGTGCAATAAGACCACAGGTACCGCCTGTACCAAAATAGATATAACATATTGGACGTTGATGTAAGTGTGCCCCTGATTCTTCTGAACTGTATACATGTGAAGGAATAACGGTACTGTAATGTTTGAATGCAGTATTATTGGTGTGCTCCTTGTCACAGATGCGTTGATTAGACATCTACTAAAGTGACCGGAAATTGAAGAAGCATTAACGTCTTTTGTAGGGAAGACGAATCGTTGACTTCGGTTTACTGGGAGAATTCTAGGAAAGCGTAGCTCATTTATAAACGAGACTGTGTGCAGATACTTGTGCGACCCATTCTTGAGTACTCCTCCAGTGTCTGAGATCCTCACCAGCTCGGTCTAGTGCCGGCCACTGTGACCGGGCGGTTCTAGGCGCTTCAGTCCGGAACCGCGCTGCTGCTATGGTCACAGGTTCGAATCCTGCCTTGGGCATGGATGTGTGTGATGTCCTGAGGGATTGTAAAACGAAATAAATCAAATTATGAGTACTGTTTCTGGATATGACTGTGGGCAGAAGACAAGAAATACACAAATATTAATGTTAATGAACAATTCTGATATTTTCAGTATTGTGATCCTTCACTTTCTCACCCTGTGGTTTTTGATCGAACAGTCCACGGGTGTACTGGACTTCATGGTCAAGAGAGGAGATGACGGCACCCTAGGCCACGGTGCGTACAGAAAGAAAACGCACACTGGCCTGTATTTGCACGCAAATAGCTGGCACAATCCTGCGAAGAGAAACTGAGTACTAAGCACATTAGTACGTAGGGCGCGAGACCCAGAGAGTCTGCCTCTGGACCTGGAACACCTCAGAACTGTGTTCCGAATAAAGGGATACTCAGAATGGCAGATTAGACGCACTCTTCGCCCCACCAATACAGAACAACCTGTGGAGACGGAAGAAATCGTGGATAAGAGGTAGCTACAGCCGTTATTCAATACAACAGCGTGCTATCAGGAAAAGTCAAGTTCATACTGAAAAAGCATCGTATAAAAACTTGTCTTTTGTCCACCCTGTAAAACACGGGTATTAATGTGGAGTGTCAAAAATGACTCCGCGCGGGGTAGCCGCGCGGTCTCAGGCGTCTTGTCACGGTCCATGTGGCTCCCTACGTCGGAGGTTCGGGTCCTCCCTCGGGCATGGGTGTGTGTGTGTTGTCCTTAGCGTAAGTTAGTTTAAGTTAGTGAAGTAGTGCGTAAGCTTAGGGACTGATGACCTCAGCAGTTTGGTCCTATAAGACTTTACCACAAATTTACAAATTTCAAAAATGATCTCGGTTTGCGGAAGGCCGGGGACTATCAGATTCCGTGCCAATGGGGCAAGACATATATTGGAAGATCAGTGCGCAGCACCGAAGATCAGTGCCATGAAACCACCGGCACATTCGACTAATGTACCCCAAAAAGTCGACACTGTTTGTCAGAGAATCTCACGATGAAATACAAATGTACCAGAACTTTAACGCGGACTTCCAAATACAGGAACAGTGAGTCCATCGCAGTTGGCACCAAGGATAATCTTATCAAACAAGAATATGCCAAATCTCAGCAAGGTTTTGGACTCAGCATTGGGTCTAATTAAGAAGACGCCCAGCAAACACAACGTCCCGGCGATCAGGGAGAACTAGGCAACTATACTGACGCTACGACAGGGACAGAAGCAAGCGTCTCTGCGACTGCCGACGCGCGTCCTCGGGCACGGACCGCGGAGGTAATGGCTGGCGGTGGAAGGGAGTGGATATAAGTCGTCCGCGTGTCCTCTGTAGCTCTGTTCGTCAACGCACCTGACAATGGCGACATGTCTGATAGCCGAAATATTGTGACCGGTGGACACTATGGAACGGCAAGTACACCCGTGGACCGTTCGATCATTTCCAATGTTGTCTCCTAGTTTTTCCGTAGACCCATCTTTTAACTGTGCAAAGTTAAATATATCACGTATGTTTCTCATATTACTCAGAATTCCGTGTCCATTACGTGAAATGTCATCCAGTTTTGTGATTGTAATCTGGCGTTGGCTGTAAGGTGTGGTAGCATGAAATTAAAAAAAAACCGATTTGAACTAAATACACCCCGCACAACTACTTTACGATGCTATATAATCATTCCTCAGATGGTATTTGAGCTTTGCCACCATGCACCAACACAGTAACAGCAAAACTTCGTTTATGTCGACGCCATCTCCATCCCAGAGCGAGAACGCACCACTGTGACCTCGCAAAGCTGCAATAGTTGCAGGAGGCCGTGGCGCTGCACAGGCGCGGCAAAGCAGCAACCTTCCAACATTTGTCACTGCGAATCAACACGTTATGGTGTAGACCCGAGCGTTAATTGCTCGTTAGGCTTGGCCGCAGCTTCGTTCGGCAGTGTCGCGGCCAAGATCCGATTAGAGAGCTATTGTCTGGCGCCAATGGCCCTCGCTGCTGACAGCGATGGCGGGCAGTAATTGGTGGCACGCTCAACCGGCCACAAAGGGCCAGAAAACACTCTAATTACGGACGCTTCGCGCTGATTTTCACCACTGCTCTAGCGGGCTGTCGGTTACTCTTTTAAAATATCCTGACTCGACACCTACAAAGGCCCGAAACATTTCGTGCCTCTGATCCGTCATCATGAAACCTGAACCCAAAACCTGCATATGGTACATTATTTTCCGCACAAGCAGCGCAGATAACGAGATCTGACCCCAGTCTATGTACTGGTAACCTCGTTTTGGATATGTGTACAGTCCACAACGCAATATCTAAATATACACACATACTCCACAAGCCACCATATACGCTGCATGACGGATCTTGTATCTATGTAAGTCATTCCTTTTCATGTTCCACTCACATAAGGAGCGAGGGGAAAACAACTGTATATGCCTTCGCACCAGCCCTGATTTCTCTTATATTGTTTTTGTGATCCATACATGCGTAAGTGTTATGTATACTATGTGATCAAAAGTATCCGGACACCTGGCTGAAAATGACTTCCCAAGTTCGTAGCGCCCTCCATCGGTAATGCTGGAATTTAATATGGTTTTAGCCCATCCTTAGCCTTGATGACTGCTTCCACTCTCGCAGGCACATGTTTAGTCAGGTGCTAGAAGGTTTCTTGGGGAATGGCAGTCCATTCTTCACAGAGTGCTGCACTGAGGAGATGTATCGATGTCCGTCGGTGAGGCCTGGCAGGAAGTCGACCTTCAAAACATCCCAAAGGTGCCAGGTCAGGACTCTGTGCAGCCCAGTTCATTACAGGGGTGTTATAGTCGGGTAACCACCCCGCCACAGGCCGTGCATTGTGAACAGCTGCTCGATCGTGTAGAAAGATGTAATCGCCATCACCGAATTGTTCTTCAACAACGGGAAGCAAGAAGGTGCTTAAAACATCAGTGTAGGCCTGTGCTGTGAAAGCGCCACGCCAAACAACAAGGGTAAAAACACGACCACACCATAACGCCACCGCCTCCGAGTTTTACTGTTGCCACTACAAATGCTGGCAGATGACGTTCACCGGGCATTCGCCATATCCACATTCTGCGATCGGATCGCCACATTGTGTACCGTGATTCGTCACTCCACACAACGTTTTCCCACTATCCAATCGTCCAATGTTTACGCTCCTTATACCAAGCGAGGCGTCGTTTGGCATTTACCAGTGTGATGTGTGACTTACGAGCAGCCGCTATACCTTGAAATCAAAGTTTCCTCACCTCCCGCCAACTGTCATAGCACTTGCAGTGGATCCTGATGCAGTTTGGAATTCCTGTTTGGTGGTCTGCATAGATGTCTGCCTATTACACATTACGACCCTCTTCAACTGTCGGCCGTCTCTGTCAGTCAACAGACGAGGTCGGCCTGTACGCTTTCGTGCTGTACATGTCCCTTCACGTTTGTACTTGACTATCACATCGGAAACAGTGGACCTAGGGATGTTTAGGAGTTTGGAAATCTCTCGTACAGACGTATGACGCAAATGACATCCAATCACCTGACCACGTTCGAAGTCGGTGAGTTCCGCGGAGCGCCCCATTCTGATCTCTCACGATGTCTAATGACTACTGAGGTCGCTGATATGGAGTACCTGGCAGTAGGTGGCAGCTCGATGCACCTAGTATGAAAAACTATGTTTTTTGGGGTGTCCGGATACTTTTGATCACAGAGTGAATGTTGGTGACAGGGCACTTCTGCAGTCTGTCGCAAGTGACGCTTCTCTAAACTTTCTCAATGGTTTTCCGCGAAGAGAACACTTTGTTCCCTCCAAGGATTGCCTTTTGAGTTCACGGAGCATTTCCCTAATAGTTGCGCTTCGATCGAGCCTGCCCATAACAAATGCAGCAGCACGTCCCTGAATTTCTTCGATAGCTTCCATTAAACCGCTTCAAATGGTTCAAATGGTTCTAAGCACTATGGCACTTAACATCTGAGGTCATCAGTTCCATAGACTTAGACGAGAATATCTGCCTCTTTCTGGAAGTTGCCTGCTATGCGTTATCTTCCCACACGAAGATCGTGTAAGAGTGACACTACACTCGTAGGGAGAGGCACTGCCAATGAAGCTAGCCTCCTGTACAGTTGTACATGCCCCTGATTGTACTTCCTACTTGAGAGAAGGATGTGGTTCAGATAAGCTTCGTCACTGTCAGTCTGATCGCATTTCCCCATGTCCTAGTCACATTCTTATTACGGTCGAAAGTTGACCTTTTGCAGACAAGACCTTCTAGAATCCGGCTATTGAAAGTATCTTTAACTGAAATCTGGCAAACTACATCCCT
The DNA here is from genome assembly GCF_021461395.2 of Schistocerca americana. Lineage (NCBI taxonomy): Eukaryota > Metazoa > Arthropoda > Insecta > Orthoptera > Acrididae > Schistocerca > Schistocerca americana. The sequence continues at coordinate 375,366,402 of NC_060119.1, read as the reverse complement.
TTATGTTGTTTTCAAATCAATGGACTGAAACATAATGCAGTCATATAATCTTTGTTTTGAACAGTTCGTCGCTAACTTTGATAATGACCTAGTTTGGTCCTTGATTTGAACAGCTGAAGAATGGACGCTTAAATAAACGGGTGGTCGTATTTCTCTTGAAGATTACGTATGGGAATGATGCCCCAAAAACTGAAACCACTGAAGGAAACATCAGGATTGTGGACAAAATTATTCTGACCTACCGGCGATTATCGGTAACTGAAATGACTGACATCTTAGGCATGTCGGAAGGAAGCGCATATTTCACGTTAAGACTTGAAACTTTGCGCAAAACAGCTGCCGAGTTTATGTTGAGCAAAATAAAACGCAATTTTTCTGCTTTGTTTGGCCCGTTTTCAGGAGAACCCAACTGGCCTTGGGTGCGGAGCTGTTGCTGTGGATGAGACGAGCGCCCGTCATTTGTGGGCTGAAACAAAACAGCAGTCAGACCAATGGGTGGACACCACAGGCAGTGCAACACAGAACACGGTGTCCATTTCATACACTGGGTTGATTACGACCAAAGTTTTCTGGGATGTAGAATGGAATACTCGTCTGGAATATTCTTCTTTACTACCTCGCACTAATGACTAACGAACACAGCGAAAATCGTTTGAACCAGCTGAGTGGAAGAATAAAGGACAATGAGCTTCCAATTAGACATAAAAACGAATAGCTGCATTTAATCAGTCCCACGTGTCTATCCATAAAAGTGGTTTGGCAGTGGGACAGCTGAAGGATTTAAAGTGTTAGCTACGAAACAACCCCTCCCTTCACCAGATTAGGAGCCATTTGCCTTCCAGCTATTCCCACATGACCAGGAAATTGAGACTGGAAAACGTCAGCCGTTTCGCTCTCTTTTGTTTTCCGTATTTGAGTGTCACTAATGTCCTCAATTATTGTCCCTGTTGCATGTGCATCATACTTGTCAGTATCCTTTCACACTCTCTAATGGTGTGTGACAATGATTATCGGTAAACCTCTATATTAGTTTTAATATCCCGAATTTTGTCTTCATGGTCATTCCGCGAGGTGTGCATGTGGGAGGAAGTAGTATATTGTCCGACTATTCCCAGAAAGTACTTTCTAGAAATGTCAACAGTAAACCTTCCCTTGATGCACAACGCCTCTCTTGAAACGTCTGTCACTAGATTCATTGAGCATCTCTGTAACGCTGACATGCCGACTAAACGATACCGTGACGAAACGCGGTTCTCTTCTTTGGATCTTCTCTGTCTGTTCTATCAGTCCTACCTGGGACGGTTCCAATGCTGATGAAAAATACTCAAGAATCGGTCGAACAAGCGCCTTCTTTCGTGGATGAGTTACATTTCCTTAAAATTCTTCCTACGTATCTCAACCTGGCATCCGATTTTCTCACCAATTATTTTATGTGGTCATTCCACTTAAGGTCGATCTGGATAGTTACTCCTAGATATTTTACGGTAGTTATTGTTTCCAGCGGTTTTTATTCAGTAGCGCAGTTGTACAGTAGTGGATTTCTTATCTATGTGTGCGCAATTTGTTACATTTATTTACACTTCTACAAGGGTGATGTAATTGAGGGCAATATTATGGAAATGGAAGAGGATGTAGATGAAGACGAAATGGAAGATATGATACTGCGTGAAGAGATTGACAGAGCACTGAAAGACCTAAATCGAAACAAGGCAGCAGGAGTAGACAACATTCCATTAGAACTACTGACGGCCTTGGGAGAGGCAGTCCTGACAAAACTCTACCATCTGCTGAGCAAGATGCATGAGACAGGCGAAATACCCTCAGACTTCAAGAAGAATATAATAATTCCAATCCCAAAGAAAGCAGGTGTTGACAGATGTGAAAATTACCGGACTATCAGTTTAATAAGTCACGGCTGCAAAATACTAACGCGAATTCTTTACAAACGAATGGAAAAACTGGTAGAAGCCGACCTCGGGGAAGATCAGTTTGGATTCCGTAGAAACATTGGAACTTGTGAGGCAATAATAACCCTACGACTTATCTTATAAGATAAATTAAGGAAAGGAAAACCTACGTTTCTAGCATTTGTAGACTTAGAGAAAGATTTTGACAATGTTGACTGGAATACTCTTTCAAATTCTGAAGGTGGCAGGGATAAAATACAGGGAGCGAAAAGCTATTTACAATTCGTACAGAAACCAGATGGCAGTTATAAGACGCGAGGGGCATGAAAGGAAAGCAGTGGTTGGGAAGGGAGTGAGACAGGGTTGTAGCCTCTCCCCGATGTTATTCAATCTGTATATTGAGCAACGAGTAAAGGAAACAAAAGAAAATTCGGAGTAGGTATTATAACCGATGGAGAAGAAATAAAAACTTTGAGGTTCGCCGGTGACATTGTTATTCTGTCAGAGACAGCAAAGGACTTGGAAGAGCAGTTGAACGGAATGGACAGTGTCTGGAAAGGAGGATATAAGATGAACATCAACAAAAACAAAACGAGGATAATGGTATGTAGTCGAATTAAGTCGGGTGCTGCTGAGGGAATTAAATTAGGAAATGAGACACTTAAAGTACTAAAGGAGTTTTGCTACTTGTGGAGCAAAATAACTGATGATGGTCAAAGTAAAGAGCATATAAATTGTAGACTGGCAATGGCAAGGAAAGCGTTTCTGAAGGAGAGAAATTTGCTAACATCGAGCATAGATTTAAGTGTCAGGAAGTCGTTTCTGAAAGTATTTGTATGGAGTGTGGCCATGTATGGAAGCGAAACATGGACGATAAATAGTTTGGACATGAAGAGAATAGAAGCTTTCGAAATGAGGTGCTACAGAAGAATGCTGAAGATTATATGGTTAGATCACATAACTAATGAGGAGGAATTGAATAGAATTGGGGAGAAGAGGATGTTGTGGCACAACTTGACTGGAAGAAGGGATCATTTGGTAGGACATGTTCTGAGGCATCAAGGGATCACCAATTTAGCATTGGAGGGCAGCGTGGAGGGTAACAATCTTAGAGGGAGACCAAGAGATGAATCCACTAAGCAGATTTAGAAGGATGTAGGTTGCAGTAGGTACTGGGAGATGAAAAAGCTTGCACAGGATAGAGTAGCGTGGATAGCTACAGGACTGAATACCACAACAACAACAACAACAACATTTACATCCAGGGCGAACTGCCAGTGCCTGCACTTTTCATGAACCCACCGTAGGTCATTTTCCAAATCGATCTGTCTTCTGGGGTTGCTACTTTCTTATAGACAATATCATCTGCGAATAGTCTTAAAGAGCTTCCGAAGCTCTCTACTAGATTTATATACGCTGAAAACAGTAATGATTCGATCACGCTCTCTTGGGGTGCTCCGAAACTGCCTTTACATCTGTCGATTTTGTTCCGTTATTGGCGAATTGTTGAGTTGTGTCTGCAAGAAAGTCTCGAAACTAGTCGCAAATATGGTCCGATACTCGATAGGGCAGTATTTTTTCAGCAACCAGCAGTGTGAGACAGTGTTAAATGCCTTCCTGAAGTCAAGGAACACGACGTCAACTTGACCGCCGTTGTCTACAGCGCTACGGATCTCACGGAGGAGCAGAGCGAGCTCATTCGCAAGATCTCTCTTATACAAGGGAATTTCGTTCTCCGAAAACGTCTTAGATTTTGAGCATAAAATACAGTATGTTCTATAATTCTACAACAGATTGACGGCAACGATGTTGACCTGTACTTATGTGCATCTGTCCTACGGTCCCTCTTGAAAATGGGAATGACTGCTCTTTTTTCCAGTCGCTTGATACCCTTTGTTGCTCTAGCGATCTATGATAAACTGCTGATAGAAGAGGACCGAGTTCTTTCCCATAATCTTTGTAGAATCTTATAGGTATATCATCTGGTAGTGATGACTTCCCACTACTAACTGCTACATCCTGTCGAGCCTGGTACCATGAAGCATCATCTCCACTAAAGCCTTCTGTTATTAATTTTTGTTTTAGCTTGTCTCTGATGCGATTACACCGTTCGAATTCCATTAAATTAGGGAACGGCAAGTGCTAAATCGAAAATTTTGCTTGGATTCCCATATTAATTAAAGCACTGTCTCCATAGCTGCCTGCCCTGGCGGTGCGAATGTCATTCACTGGATCTAACCGTGGATCACATACTGCCCAATAAGGTGTCGTCTGCAAAAGAATGGACGCTATTTATCTCTTGAAATATAAGCGTTAGTTAGGATTAATCTGTAAGACACTACAGCCATTTAATTTTTATTTCGATGTGACCGCTAAAATTTTATCATGTATATGATGAATGAGTGCTGCTCAATCGGACGTTAATTTGCACTGAATTTTATAGACCTCACAGAAACTTGTAATGACGTTTATTAGAAACTCGTTGAGTTGCTTGGCTGCTCCATTCGATGGTAGTGAGGCGGATATATACTGTGGACAATGGGTGAATTAGTTGGCATAGTTTGGAAGCACTGTGCCGTGTTCACGGCTGACTCTTCACACGTGGTTTGCTGTCTGTTATGTTCCAACAATTCCGCAAATTGGATCGTCTGCAGCTGTTCTGGTGAAAGAGTGCTAGTAGGTGTGACGTATGTACAGTCGTGCTCAAAAGTATCCGAACGACCTCAATTGCATTTCGCCTGATTCGCAAGCAACCCACATAACGCAGCTGTCTAGCAGGTCCTCTAATCGCTCCTTGGTACAGTCGTTTGACTATTGAACATGGCTCCAACAAGTCACCACTAGAAAACTCGGCTCTGTATCGCAATAACTCAAGATGTAAAGTAATACCACGATACTACAAATATCAGGGACACACTGTCGTTAAGTCTTGTAAGCTCTCATTTATTGCAATAAATGACATACCTGAAATGTTACCACTCTCATTATTACGTCAGATAGGTAATGCACCTCGTAAGTTCGTCGTATTCACGACTTCCTCTTCAAAGTAACATACAGTACTTGTTATTTAACACAAAATGACATTAAAAATTTAAGTTATTCACGAGCAGCTAGTTGAGAATAAGTATGAATTTCAAATGACACAACTACCCGTCTCGTTCTGCATATGGATTCAAACCCAGGTCATGCAGACTAAGATTTCATGATTGACGGAAACTAACAGTCATTCCTGACTAGGCATAAGAGAGTGATATACCTCGATTTTAGACAGTATCAGTTAGCAAATATCAACTTTAAATTACATAACGTTAACATTTTTAACGGACGCGAATTGCTACCGAGCATCTATTGTCCCTGTTAACGAACTACGAGAGAAGTTAAATATTGCTTCTTCACAGGTAACTTACTTGAAATGCCGTGAGGTACAGCTTTGTGTTGGACAGGGATTCGAACCCAGAACCTAATCGGATTGTTGTCGAAGCACAATCAACTGTGAAATATCGGATTTTCTCGTCAGTAGCTAGGTGTTTTAACTGAAATGACGAGACGAAACATTAATTCTTTGCTTCACAGGACTCCAACCCGGAACCTATCGCTGTTATATTCTAGAGAAATATGGGTTTGTTACATCAGCAGTGACATGTGAGCATGTTTGGGCTAGAAATAATATGAAGAAGAGTTCAGTGCTGACTGGGAATCGAACCCCACATATACCGTTGTTGACTACACACAAAGAGACGATAGCTACCGAATTTTTCTCCACCAGCAGCTCGGAATAACCTCCTTGAGCTTACAGTGATCTCTCAAATAGTACTGTGTCTTACTGGGAGTCAAAACTGTCAGATATCGTTAGCGTTAACAACGAATGAAAATTCATTAAAAATCAAAATTATTATCCACCAGCAGACAGGTAATCTCATGCTAGAGCTTGATAATACATAATGAAAACTTTAGTGCCGGGCCAGCATTCAAAACCATTCATGCGCAATATTTGGAGATGTTGAGGAATCTGCAGTTTTGAACAAACAACAAATTGTAGTCGAGCTGTGTTGTCACGAAGGGATCAAATTCCGCCTTAAGGGCGGTCTGAGTTGCATTCCAAGTTCAGAACCAATTTTCAAAAAATGGTTCAAATGGCTCTGAGCACTATTGGACCTCACATCTGTCGTCGTCAGTCCCCTAGAACTACTTAAACCTAACTAACCTAACGACACCACACACATCCATGCCCGAGGCACTATTCGAACCTGCAACCGTAGCGGTTACGCAGTTCCAGACTGAAGTGCCTAGAACTGCACGCCCACACCGACCGGCAGAACCAATTTTATCGACATACACAAGCTCAAATAAAAGATGGAATAAGGGTCCTGTGACACTACATAGCGCCGGCCGAAGTGGCCGTGCGGTTAAAGGCGCTGCAGTCTGGAACCGCAAGACCGCTACGGTCGCAGGTTCGAATCCTGCCTCGGGCATGGATGTTTGTGATGTCCTTAGGTTAGTTAGGTTTAACTAGTTCTAAGTTCTAGGGGACTAATGACCTCAGCAGTTGAGTCCCATAGTGCTCAGAGCAATTTGAACCATTTGAACACTACATAGCGTTAGTTTCGTCACTAGAAATAAATAACTAGTATAAGAAAGGTTACTAGTGATAGAGTTCTCACATTTCGCCACTCCTGACTTTATTGTGGTTCAACCTTACGTCTATTTGGTAGAGAAGGGATATCATGTTTAATATGAATTTCAGACCACAATGCCATTATACCTTCTTCACTTGGCGTAGCCAGAAGAGATTAGACTCTATCTCTCCGTATTAAAAATCATTGGCAGAAGCTGGAATCGAACTCAGACCATCATCATAGGAACCTATCACCAATCCAACAGACCACCAACGCCTCTTCTGTACGACTCATTTTCTATCATAACACCGTTGTGGCACACTCGATAAGAATTCTGACACACAGGCTCCCTGTAGTGGTTGACCGAATCGCCATGAACTAGCTGCCTCGGCTACCCAGTGCATACATTCGACTCTATTTTGTAACCACCGAAATAAAATCACGTAACTGCCACCTACACAGAACTTCCAACAGCGTAGGATGCAGAAATTTAAATAGGAAGTGTTCCTTTCCAGTTGAGCTACTGTATTGCGCTATCTGTTGAAAACGTCCTGCAGTGCAAAAGAAAAGGTGTAACTGTGTGTCTCTCAGAAGTCTAGACCCGGCCATATGAATTATCTCACAGCACTGTGGAATGCGGAGGTTCTGGAGGAACTGTTCTTGACTTCTGGAGGCGCTCAAGCTAGATGACAGCTAGTAGCGTCTGGGTAAGTGTCACGCACCGTAGATAAGAGGTCACGAGTTCTATTGCATTCGCTGCTACATTTTTTACAACGCAGTTCTGCTGTCTGTTGAAGTTACCAATTTAATGGAACTTTGAACAAACTTCCCTTCACTTCTCAACCCAAAATAACCACAAGTGGAAAAAGGGCTAATTTCTGCGACATTTTGTTCTTTCCAGGTTTAACAGACGGCCAGGCAGCCGGCCGGTGTGGCCGTGCGGTTAAAGGCTCTTCAGTCTGGAACCGCGTGACCGCTACGGTCGCAGGTTCGAATCCTGCCTCGGGCATGGATGTGTGTGATGTCCTTAGGTTAGTTAGGTTTAATTAGTTCTAAGTTCTAGGCGACTGATGACCTCAGAAGTTAAGTCGCATAGTACTCAGAGCCATTTAGACGGCCAGGCAGCAGATGCATCTCGAAGCTTTTGTATTATGTATGGGGAGAGCGCATCGTGCCAAAATAGTCAGAAAAGTATTTTCTACATTAGCTGTCGTCTGGAAGTGGCATTTTATTCTTCTTCAAACCTTGTTTGACAACTTTAACTCAGAACAAGTTTTCTACATGCATGTAATCAATAAACTGCATGTGTATTGTCAGACTGTCATAGATAACATCAGGGAATTCGCATATATCGTTGATGATTAATTTCTCTCTCATGTTTAGTATTGTTTTAACAGCACTAAAAGAAACCTTAAGAAACTGCAAATGTGGCATTCCATAAATAAAGTTACATATTCCTAGAGACCTAAAATTTGCTTGTCAGCAGCGGAACGAGGCGTTAACTGTTGTGCAGCATTGTAAGTTTTTCACCATTGCACTATGAGCTGAAAGTATTTTCTTGCGATTTTCTTATCGATGTTTGGTCTGACTGCTTGTAGCTCTTTCACAGAAGGAATAAAAACGGTACATTCAGCGAGAATGGAACCACGAACCATAACAGACGCTTTTCAGAGGTCAGCACGTCACCACAGAGCTAGCGGAGAGGAATGTTTTGCAATCCTCTTACGAGGCCAATAGTGGCTAGAAGTCGTAAACCGCTATTTAAAGGACGAGTTTAGTTGCGATTTCCACATGCAACGACTTTTCTGGGCTCAAAACCGTAAATTTACAATCTTTTGTTACACCTCAAGCGACAATAACTCAGATTATTAAATGGAAATGACAGGAAAAATCAAGTGAAGTTTGAGGCTTAATTCCGTGCACACCAGGAAGTAAATCGTCGATCACAGAGTTGCCAAATATACCTTGCCTTGTTGCCAAATCTCAGTTACAGTACTAGCAGGAAGAAGACGAACCGATGTGATCCAACAGCGGGCTGGGAAGTGACCATAGCTGGCCTCTGAAAGACGCGGCTGCTACGGCGTGGAATACGTAATGCGTCTGATTCGCATTTCTGCAACCAGGTTTAGGGACTGGACCGTAGTTACAAATAATGCTCAGAACTGACTGCAAACTAAGCATCATAAATCAGTAACTCTCATAGTTGTTTTTATATTTCTTTCGTAACTGTACTCAAAACTAAGAAACTCATTCACGGACGTTTCCGTGCCTCGCCGATAGTCGAGCACACCAAACAAATAAAAAAAAAAAGAAAATGTGTGTGTGTGTGTGTGTGTGTGTGTGTGTGTGTGTGTGTGAGAGAGAGAGAGAGAGAGAGAGAGAGAGAGAGAGAGACAGACAGTAATAAAGATAAAAAAGACTGAGAGAGACGGTAAAAAATTTTTGTAAAGAAATTGAATACCAGTATGTAAAGAAATCTTTCATTAAAATAATGCATTCTACATCACTACGAAATGTCGTATTCATGATCCATGGAACAAGTATTAATCTCATCTAATCGAATCATATCATATTGCTGACTAGCCCTGAAGAGTCATGAATTACCGAAATTTTCGCCAATATCAGTAACCAAATCTAAATTTGAAAATAAAAGACGACAGTTTTTGTAATAAACCGGGACTCCTATCAAGACCCTTTCATCCCTGTTAACTAACCACGAAAAATGTCTGATATATCTCCATTCAGAAGTAACAAAGTGTGTATGCATGTAAAGATGAAGTGCATGATGTGAAGTTCTGTGACGGAGGTAACAACCCAACACGTAATCGGATTGTTAACTAAGAAAATCAAATGTTAAGCATCGGTTTTTCTTGCCAGCTGCTAGGTGTTTGAATCACAAATTAGGATACAAATTTTTGTGCCTGAGCGACAATCGAACCGCACTCCTATCGTTCTTCCTTATCGTCCACGAAAATAGCTTAAGTATCAATTGCTTACTCACCCACAGTAAGACGTGTGCGTGTTTGACCAGAAATTGTTGGCAACACATGAACAGACATTAAAAATAACGTTAATTTTTACTAGCAGGCAGGTGTGTACCTGATAGGGCTTGAAATGAAATTATGAATATTTTTGTACCGGATTAGGAATCGGACCCACATACTCACCTTTGGAGGAGACCTAGAGAACACTGCAGTCTTGGAAAAAGGAACGAAATGATTGAACTATGCTGTTCCGAGAGATTCAGATCCTCGAAAGAGGAGATACGAATTCGAATCACAGTCCAGCACCAAATTTTTCAACGTCTCTAGTTCAATCAAGTACAAGTAAAATAAGAGCCCTGTTTCTTTAAATGGCTATCGGTTCATCAAATTGAATAAAATTTTGTAATGTAAGTAAGTTTACTGGCGACAGTATTTCTGTTTACAATGACCTCCGCCTATGTCATTTCTCAAAGCAAACCGGCTCTGTCCAGTTGGGAATGAAGGAAAGTGATGTTTAATGCGGATTCTGGATTATAACGTCTTTGTCTTGAGGTTACCAGAGGTAAAGTAAATCTGTTTGTGCCTCTTAAAAGTAAATGCCTGAACCCACGCATTGCACATGTGATAGTTCGTTCCACCAGACCATTGTGGCCACATTTCCCAGCCCCAGGAGTGTGCTGTAACGGATGATGTTCACAGCTTACAAAATTAGCCACGGCGGAAAAAAAGGGGGGCCTATTACATGGTTAAGTATAAGCAAGCTTCTGACGCGGAGATTATGCTAGTCTCACGTCAGCAGGATGTAAAGACTCTTCTAGGCATCATAGCCTCGATGTGAAGCCATTTTGAAATTTTCACTAATTCAGGAAATTTCTTAGTTCGAGAAATCCACTGTGAAGAGTAAAGTTACCGGATAAATCGATTATTACCGTCATTATTACTATCATTTTCTTCACACCGCTGCTGGAACACATGTGCTTGAAGTTCATTTAATGCCTTTTGGTCATTATAGAGGTAGTTGCCCAAGAACAGGTTCTTTCCCTGTCTACTGAATCCTTTTCATGTTAATATCAAACATCAGCAATTACTCCTAGATTACATTAAAACTAAAGTATTTGATGAAGACGTTACTTGATAACAAAAACGCGCTGCCTTTCTCCATTTACTTGCGCCTAGAAATGGCTGTCGAATACTGACAAACCAAAAGCAAGGGATCTTACTACCTTCCGATATACGTCGCTGTCAGTTCTTCCATATGATTTGGTCGACATGACCTGTTTCAAGTTGTGTGTGACAGAGAATGTTTTAGAAAATCAATTGCTTTCCTTTGCAGTAAACAGAAAGATTTTCATTCTAAGCTACCTAAGTTCAAAATTTTCGCAATATTAGTCCAAATTTAATATTCGCTTCTATAATGTAGGAAAGTATTTGACAGTTGCAAAACCCGCATCCGACTCATTGTCGTTACACTTAGTTCAAAATGGTTCAAATGGCTCTGAGCACTATGGGACTTAACTGCTGTGGTCATCAATCCCCTAGAACTTAGAATTACTTAAACCTAACTAACCTAAGGACAACACACACATCCATGCCCGAGGCAGGATTCGAACCTGCGACCGTAGCGGTCGCGCGGTTCCAGTCTGTAGCGCCTAGAACCGCTCGGCCACTCCGGCCGGCCATACAGTGGTGGTCAGTGAGGTACTATTTTCGTAATATGTGCCTTCGCGCTGCCCTATTTTACGCAAAAGCGTAAAGCGATAACAAGTAAGCAAGTTCGATTTGCTGTGTGTTTTACGCTACAGAGTGGAAGAAATATTCAAGTACGAGTAACCCTTACAGAAATACAGCAACCTCTACGTTAAAATTTCGTAGAGGTCATGTGCGTTCTTTAATACATATAGGTACATCACTTTCCGGAATCTTGACATTACCACACAGATGATGTTACGTACAGTGCGTCTTATGTTCCGTCCTTTTTGAGATGTGACGTAATGCGTTTTTCGTGTCTTTTTACCGGCACTGGTCCATATGCCACGAAACTGCACTCCCTCTGCGCATTGTCGTGAGTGGTTCAGAGTGACGACAGAATCAGCACTGAACACCGGATGATAAGATGATTTTGTACCACGAGTCAACAGGACACAGCGTGGCCAATTTGGTGCCGCTGTAACCAGAGACTCTTAGGAGGTAAATCACGTTTTGAATTAATCGCACCGATGTAATGGCAATTCTTCGATGTAACAGTATACACACTACAGAAATCTGATAGACTGGGGAACATTCTCGTCGCCTTGCAGCTGACGTTTCCCATCAGATATAACGATGCGCTTTCGCAGTAGGGGTACGCCCTCTGCAACCTGAAGAGCTAGGAAAATATAACGGGCGGACAAATGCTACTGTCTAAACAGAACAGAATGATCCCAGAAGTTAAGCGTCCATTGAGGTAAGGGCAGTAGAGCAAGTGAACGATTGCAAAGAATACTAGTCGAGAACAACTATTATTAAAAAGCCAAAAGAGGTTAAATTCTATTGCGGGAGCGGATGGTACTAATTCGTGGCAGTAACGGCTTTAATAATAATGGAGGTGGCAGAAATAAATTATAATGAAAATTATATTGATAATAATATAAATACTAATAACAATATTTGCTTAGTTGTTAACTTAGTGCCCTTATTAATCTAATTCACACATATAAAAATGTATGTACAAAGACGTGTCGAAAAGTAATGCCTCCGAATTTTTTATGTGAAAACTCTTAAACAACAAGCTTTATTAACATTCTACATCTTCCCAGAATGATATTTTCACTCTGCAGCGGAGTGTGCGCTGATATGAAACTTCCTGGCAAATTAAAGCTGTGTGCCGGACCGAGTTCGAGTCTCGGTCCGGCACACAGTTTTAATCTGCCAGGAAGTCTCATATCAGCGCACACTCCGCTGCAGAGTGAAAATCTTATTCTGGAAACATCCCCCAGGCTGTGGCTAAGCCATGTCTCCGCAATATCCTTTCTTTCAGGAGTGGTAGTTCTGCAAGGTTCGCAGGAGAGCTTCTGTAAAGTTTGGAAGGTAGGAGACTAGGTACTGGCAGAAATACAACTGTGAGGACGGGGTGTGAGTCGTGCTTGGGTAGCTCAGTTGGTAGAGCAGTTGCCCGCGAAAGGAAAAGGTCCCGAGTTCGAGTCTCGGTCCGGCACACAGTTTTAATCTGCCAGGAAGTTTCATTCTTCATATCTACGTATTTATTTCTGAACGTAGTCACCGTGGCGACGTTCAGATGTCTCCCAACGAGAGACCAGTTTATTTATACCGTCACTGTAGAATGTCTGACTTTGTAGAGGGGAGTCACAACCACAATTCCGCTTGAACCATTTCATTACTATCAATGTGAAGTCCTCGCAGGTGTTCTTTAAGTTTTAGAAACAGATGAAAATCGGATGGGGCCAAATCGGGACTGTATGGAAGATGCTCGATGACAGTGAACTCAAAGCGTCGGGTGGCACAGGTGTAGCAGCGCTCGTGTATGTTCTAACATTATCACGCTTAAGGAGGGGGTGCTCCAAGCGTGGATGAACTCTTCGAATTCGAAACTCGATTACAGTACGTTGATCATCACGCACCGACATAGTTACGTTACACACCGCCACGTTACACGCTACAATTGAGGGGCCTCTAGTGGCAGAGGACTTCAAATACGTAGACATGAAGAATAAAGATTTAGAATGTCAATGATGTTCGTTTATTTAAAAATATTTGAAAGTTTTGACATAAAAAATTCGGAAGCATGTTCTACATCTCCTAAACTACTGGAGTGATTTCAACCAAACTAGGTACACGTATCTGCTATTGTTGGGAAAGAATCGCTGTGGGTGTAAGAGTTACCTACCTGCCAGAGGGGTGGGGCTGGGGATGAAAAAGCAGTGAAGGCCACGACGTGAAAATACGCAGACTTTATTCATCCAGTATTTGTGAACGAGCACACTTACTGACTTGCAACGAACTTGACACGTATTTTGAAACCTTTGAGAAATTTTTTCCCGTTGACAACACCAGCAAAATGATGAAAGGAAACAAGTTCACCACTTACCACATTTGCGCTGTTCATGCACTAAAACTGTCATATCGGCAAGACGTTTTAATTAATACCTTCTTCACTACTAACTCTGTTTACAATAAATGTTGCAGCCAATATTCATGTATACCACTGAATTTACCTGGAAAAGTATGTCATTGTACGGTACATATTTCAGGAAATATGACGTCATAAGCATTCAGATGCGTGAAAAACTGCCGCTTCATGCTCCACTTTTAAATTTATTACTTCCTTGCAAATAATTCCATCTGCAACAAGTTTCGCAGACAATATCCACATATATCGCTAAATTAACCTACAAAATCGTATAACTGTACTACATATAGTTCGGAAGATATGACGTCATAAAAACTGAGCTGCGCGAAAAGGAAACTGCAGGGCGAGATTCGCTGGAGATGCAGGTGAAATATGTGTGAAATGTGTTAAATATATTTGAAATATATGTGACATGCGCGTATGCGAGTAAATCCACGTATAAAAAATTCCTGCTCAAGCAATGCATCGGACAAAACTTGACATGCATATTACGAACTATCTGGAAATAAGTACTGTTGGGGGTGAGAACCAGCAATCTGCTATTGGGGTGGGGGTGATAACGTAGAGGGAGAAGGGAGAAGGAAGATATGGACAGATAGGGAGGGGAAGGAGGATATGGACAGAGATAGGGGGGGGGGGGGACGAACAGAGAAAGGGAGAGTATGGGCAGAGAGACAAAGGGGGAGAGACGGGCAGAGGAGGGATAGAAGAAGAGATGAACAGAGTGAGAGGGGGAAGAGCAGGTGGGTTAATAGAATTGGAATAAACACATACCCGGGCAATGCCGGTTACTCAGCTAGTATAATCTATAAATGGAATGAATGTGAGAATTATAGCAGCCTATTGTGATATACAAGGTGGTTAAAAAAAGTTTCGTCCTTTTTCGCGAGACTATTGCTTCTAACTGAATGAAAGTAGAGACATAATGTCAATTTCAACTTCAGCATAGGAGAACAGTGTTTTTATTTTGAAAAGACCCATCCTATTTTACAATGGTATGTCTTTCTCATGGATGCATGTACAAGGTCGGGGTGCGTTTTACAATTACGTTTAGGATCAATGTTTTCGTTTACCTTTCACAAACGTTCAGTGTGATGTGAGCTCCATCGGACGCAAGACAAACGCCCAGACGATAATCCAAATCGCCTCAGAGTTCGCAAGGTTGTATGGAATTACTATACTTCTTGCTGTTCCTGTGTCGCGTCATACTTCACCGGAAGTTGTTCAAATGCGAGGTATCCAGGCGGAGTCTTTCATGAACCCGCACAAATGCATTACGTATAGCGAGATCAGGCACTCTTGGAGGTGCTAATAGTGCAATATGAGGTCCGTTTGCCCCTTACGCTGTAGGAAGTGCAATGCTGTACCTTCGATGAAAATCACGCCATAGTTGTAACTGAATTGCACATGTTGAGAAGAAGAACGCAAAGGATCCTTTGTTGACGTGTTACCGCCATCTCAACTGGGCATGAACGAACGATCGTGCGAGCGAACGAACTAGCTGCACCAACGACCATGCACTTGGTAGATACATATTACTGCCAACTAGTCTAGACACACGTTGAGTAATGAACGAGCGAACGAGCTGGCTGCATCAAGGACCATGCGTTGAGTAGATATGTATTACCACCGTCTCGACTAGACGCACATTGGGTAATGAACGAACGAATGAACGAACGAACTAGATAGCTGCCCCAATGACCATACACTGCATAGATAAGTATTATCACCGTCTCGACTAGACGCACACTGGGTAATGAACGAGCGAATGAGCTAGCTGCATCAAGCACCATGCACTGGATAGATATGTATTACCACCATCTCGAACAGACGCACATTGGGTAATGAATGAGCTAACGAGATAGCTGCACCATTGACTATGCACTGTATTGATACGTAGCTAGTAGAAAAGTTTACGATGGGTGGGATCCCCATGGCATAAAGTCACTGTGAAGAAATTTAAGAAGAAACAGAGACTACTGCAAAGGAGTAGAAAAACAGAAACATAGGGCTATGAAAAGGGAAATGCTGAAAGAATTGCGCTTGGCTGTCAAAATGACATTGTATGCAGCCTTAACGGATTACCGTAGTAGAATATTATCAAAAGATCTTTCGGTATCTTGACCAGAATGACCTTTCCCTGCCAGGCGGCATGGATTCCGAAAGTATCGATCATGTGAAACCCAACTCGCACTTTCCTCACATAACGTCCTGAAAACCACGGATCAAGGTACTCGGGTACATGCAGTACCGCATGTACGCTTATTGTGAAAAGTACTATCATTTTCTGTATCAAGTGAAATTTGCAACTGAATTGAGGTTTTCCTGATGGGGAGGACGCAGCACATTATACTGGATGGATAATTATCGACATTTGTAGAAATAACTTCGGATATGCCTCAGGGAAATGTGTTGGAACCATTGCTGTTCACGTCGTATATTAGTGACCTTGCAGGCAATATTAATAGCAACCTCAGACTTTCGGCAGATAACGCAGTTATCTGTAAAGAAATACCGTTTCACAAATACTGCACAAATATTCACTCGGATCTCGATAATATTTCAAACTGGCGCGAAGACTGACAATTAATTTCTATGTTCAGAAATGTAAAACGGTGCACCTCACAAAGCGAAAACGCGTAGTATCCTCCGACTTAATGTCAGTCACAGATTGCATCTGTTAACTCTTACACATATCAATGTGAAACAATTTGTGGGGATATGGAATGGGACGATCACATAGGCCCAGACGCAGGTAAAGCAGGTGGCAGTCGTTTCGCTGGTAAACACTAGGAAAATGGAACCGATGCAAAGGAAGTTGCCCACAAAACACTGCGCCCCATCCTATAATATTGATTACGTGCCTGAAAGAGAAGATTTACAAAGTGTATTGAAAGGATACAAAGAAGGGAAGCACGAGTGGTCAGTTTTTTGACTCGTGGGAGAGTGTCACACAGATATTGAACGAACTGACTGGAAGATGCTTGAAGGCAGATACAAACTATCCAATGAAAGCCCACGTAGAAAAATTTTAGAACCAATTTTAAGTAATGAGTTCATGAATATACCACAAACCTACGATCACTCCCACAGCGTGAAAACAAGATTTGAGTAACTGCAGCGCGCACAGATGAGTTTAAAAGTCGTTCTTCCCAAGACTCGCACGTGAATAGAATGGGGAAAAGCCCTAATAACTGATACAATGGAACGTACCCTCTGCCACGCACTTCACAATAGCTTGCACAGTATAGGTGTAAGAGTACTTGTAGATGTAGAAGTAGATATAGAAAGAGATCGCTACCGGCAACCAAAGTAACCGGCAATTTACAACTGACACTACAGAAAAGCTTTAATTTCGATGTAGTAAGATATAATTCATCCAAAATTTCGCTCTTTATTTCTTGGAGAGGATGTCGTGATTGGATGAATCTTTTTGAACCACTCTTTACTGTGTAATACCCTATAGAGACGACCAAACAGTCATTTCAGCCATATACGTGTTATCCGCTGACACACTTACCTAAGAGACTTCAGAACACATGTACGCTCGACAGCACAAAAAGCAACAAGGGGAAATCGTAGCCAAGACCAAATACCAATACAGCACTTACACGAATGAACTGCAAGAGGCCATTTTTTCTGATTACGTTGAGAGAACGCGGAGAAGAATTATTGTTTGAAATATCACACAGAAATGCCCCTGCCTGTATTGTAGATCTGTTACAAGAAGACAGGAAAGCTTTCCTGCAGATAAAATAAGCTTTTGTTGATTATTGACGGGCTACCTTGACTCATTTAATCGGAGAAGGAACTTACTCACAAGCAACAACATAAGTCTGAAAATAAGGAAACGTATCATGAAAGGTTTCGTTTGGAGTGTGGCGCTATACGGATGTGAAACTTGGACAATTGGAAGAGAAGAGAGAAGACGGCTAGAGATCCTGGAGATGGGGTGCTATAGAAGGATGATGATCAGATGGAGAGAGAAAGTAACAAACGAAGAGGTACTTAGAAGAGTACAGGAAACCAGATCTCTGTGGAGGCACATCCAAATAAGAAGAGACAAACTTGTAAGGCACATCCAACGAAACAACATCATTGGAACAATAGCAAAAGGAACTATTGAGGAAAGGAATCGGCGGGGGCGACCAAGGATATCATACATGCAAGATCATGAATGACGTTGGATGTAACACATACGTCGAAATGAAGAGGAAGGCAGGCAGAAGAGAGGAATGGCGCTCTGCTGCAAACCAACCTCAGGGTTGAACACTAAACGAAAGACCTTGACTCTTAACAGGAAACGCTTTTGTTAGTACGAGTAGTGACTATAGCTGCATGGTCAACTTGTAGGCTTTCTATGTAAATGGTCAGATGTACGATTCCATTTTAAGTTACAACTTTTTTTGTTTTCTGCTTTGTCGTAAGAGAGTTACTACATTGCCTGACTAATAAAGTGAAGCATCCAGGAGACATGGATGTCAATTTAAGTTCGCACATGCATACATCACTGGCGGGTTTGTGAGTGATTAGAGGTGCAATACTCCGACAGGTAGAACGGCCACCAGAGTGCATTAATGTTCTTTGTGTGGAATTGTGTTACCAGGCCCGGCAGGATATATAACCGGCATGAACAGCGTCAGACGGTGAGCGATCACTGTGAAGGACACGGAGATGCCGCGTACTCGTATGAGACACCGCTATGAGCACCTGACAGATTATGAAAGAGGCCTCATGGCGGGTGTCCTTTTGCAAGTCTGCTCTAATCCTGCAGTATACAGATTCGTAGGGAATTTGACGTGATAGTGGCTCGATGTTGGACTGCATGGGAACGTGAGGACAGGCATACTTGTCGTCTAGGTTCCAGTCGACCACGTCTGACCATCACAAGGCAGGTTCGCACATCATAATCCGTTCACATCTGCACCTGCCGTCCGGAAACAAGTAATGGACTTCCTTTGTGCGTCATCCCACACCACTGGTCGGAGATTAGCAACAGCCGGACTAGAGAATCATCGGTCCGTGTGTGTTCTGCCGTCAACGCCATAACACAAAAACTGCATTTGAAGCGGTGCCATGACCGGGAAACATGGACTGCTGATGAATGACGTCATAGTGTATTCAGTTACGAATCGCGGTTCTGCACTATGTCGAATGACCGACGTCAGCGAGTGTGGCAGTGACCTGAGGAGAGCTCCCATTCTTCCAATATTCTGGAGGGGCACAGCGATGTTACTCCTGACGTCATGGTAAAGGGAGCCATCGGGTATGACTTCAGCTCACGGCTGGTAGTGACTGATGGAACATCGTTCAGCACCGTGGTACGTCACGGGTATCCTGTGTCCTCGTGTGTTACCTCTCATGGGACAGTATCTTCGTGCCATTTTTCAACAGGACAGCAACGTTAGTCGACACATAACACGTGTCTCTACGAATTGTTTGTACAATATGGAGGTACATCTGTGGTCAGCAAGAGTCCCAGATCTCTTCCCGGTAGAACATGTGCGAGATCAGTTTCGACGTTAATTCTGTCCCAATGCCACCATCCATTATATCATGGACCTGTTACAACAGTTTTCGGCCATCTTGCGTCATGAGAGAATACAACGGCTTTATGACGAATCCTGGCATGCGTCGAGTACAGATGGTGTGCAACGTCACTATGATAAGGGTCTCATACCGCCATGTAGACTTGATTTTGTAATCACTGAAATAGCATCACACACACTCTGTCTGTGAAGTTCCGCCGGCCGAAGTGGCCGTGCGGTTAAAGGCGCTGCAGTCTGGAACCGCAAGACCGCTACGGTCGCAGGTTCGAATCCTGCCTGTGATGTCCTTAGGTTAGTTAGGTTTAACTAATTCTAAGTTCTAGGGGACTAATGACCTCAGCAGTTGAGTCCCATAGTGCTCAGAGCCATTTGAACCATTTTGTGAAGTTCCGTTTCGTTTCCTCCTCCTGTTCTGGGTGTTTCACTTTTTTTGTAAGACAGTGTACATGTTTTGCAGCTTGCCTACAAGGTCATATAGCTTATTACTCTTCTCGGCAACCGTGTCTCATGCTGGTCCAATTTCCGGTGTGCTGACGCAGTAGAAGACGGACTTTTCAGATTTTCTGATAGAGGAATGGGGAACGCTGCAGCGCCGTCAAGCCCGTGTCAGATGGGCTGTCGCATCTGAGAAACGAGCTCCCCTGGCCGTAGCGCAAACACGGGGGAACGCCCTGGCGTGGTGCGAGGCGAACTAGATCACTCTGCAAGGATAACGTTTGACAAATACCCGTTACGGCGGCTGTGTGCGTTACTCGTGTCAGCGAAGGAACCATTTGCAACATTGTGACAAGCTTACCATATTCCAATCAATTAAAGAAGAACAGAGAAGGGAATTTGGTCCCTTTCTCATACTTTGGACTAGGATGTTGCGTATTTTTGCGTACCGTCATAAAAGACAGCTCTAGATTAATTCTCAATTCGTGGAAAAAATCTCGTTGATAATTCCTTTGCGTAATGTGTGTTGAGAAAACAAAGAAGATCGTAAATAAAGATGGTGGGACATATATTTGAAAAATAATCTTTCACAACTGTAGGCCACGGTGTCAAGTGCTTCGGCTCATCGCCCGCAGAGTGTCACGAACAACGGAAAGTCATCTGTGCACTTCGTGATAAACAGACGCGTCACCGAAAGTTACGAACAGTCAGGCAGGATACTGAATTGATTACTTAGCAAGTGAAACTTAAATATAAGCCTTTTGGGCGTACTAAAGTGTCCAAAACATGTAACTAGAGAGGTTGGAAACAGAACGCGCAAAAAACTGGAATAGCTGTTTTATGAGAATAAATAATTAGCAGTCAGTTTCGACTTTTTGCAAGTTCTTGATGAAATTATAGATATAGGTAGTGAGTACGATTTACCGCCATAGTTGGGACTGATACATTTTGAGAAAGTTTCAACCTACATAGTTTAGACAAAAACTATAATGACATGTTCCGCAAAACAATGGATTCATTCCACCTACGTCATTACATTGTGTCAATGTTATACTTTTCACCAAAATTCACCAGGAGACCGAGAAATAGAAAACTGAAAGCGGAATTGATCAGGAAGATTCCAGATGGCCTACAACACTACCTTGGGGAACGCCAAAAAGCACTTCTGTTTTACTCGATGACTTCCCGTCAATTACTAAGAGCTGTAACCTTTGTGACAGGAAATCACGAATCCAGCTGCGTAACTGAGACGACATTCCATAAGCGCGCAATTCCATTAGAAGCCATTTATGAGTTACGTCGTCAATTTGCAATCGCTTGTCAATAGCACTCAATACTTCGTGTGAGTAAAGAGCTAGTTGTGTTTTCTAAATCCGTGTTGTCTATGTGTCAATAGACCATTTTCTTCGTGGTAGTTCACGATGTTCGAACACAATATATGTTCCAAAATCCTGCTGCACATCGACGTTAATGATGTGGACCTGTAATTTAGTGTATTTCTTGAATGTTGGTGTGACCTGTGTAACTTTCCAGCCTTTACGCACGGATCATTCGTCGATCGGGCGGTTATATATGACTGTCGAGTATGGAACTATTGCATCGGCATATTCTGAAAGGAACCTAGTTGTTATCAGAAAAAAACATGATTCATTATAACGATTGATGTGTTTATTGGGAGATTAGAAAAAGAGGATAACGATGAGACTCGAACCCAGTACAGACTTGCAAGTTTGCGCTAATCCCGCTGCTCGGCGACTGCCACCCCCGTATGATTATTAAGCATATCTGGCTCCACTCCCCCAGCTGCCCCAATGCACGACCCTCAGTTCGCTGCCGAGCAGTTCATGCAGAGAGGCATGAGCAGGAGCGTGCATCTACTCATCATACTATGGAAGTAGCTTTACGTTGTACAAGGTCTACATTATGGAACAAATCTAATAATTTTTTGCGTGGTATATGTTCACTGATGTAAAAGTTTTTCCACTCCATACTTCACCCTCTCATGGATAGATTTTTGTTTTTAATTTCTAAAGCTGCCTGCGTTCCTACTCGCTCAAGCTATCCCCATGCCAAATTTCAGCGAAATCGGTACAGTAGTTTGGTCGTGAAACGTAATAGACAGAGTTACTTTCACACTTATAATATTAATTTGTAGTGAAATGAAGATGAAAGCAGGCAACTGGCTACAACCAGCAAACAAAAGTGTAGAGTAGTCCACTGATCCAGGAGGAGAAGGGATGGTGTAAGTTCTCGAAACGAGTCGTGCGACAAAATAAAAGCGACTGACACTGAAATTTGTTTAAATTTATCTCTTAAATTATGACCCAATGTGTCATTTATTGGCGCTAAAGTTAATAATTTTTAGAAATGTTTAATTCATTACTGCACTCGGAAATCTTCTAAGTTTCAGAGGTGGTTTTTTTAGATTTTCGTTTTGAGAATTCTATAGTACCACTTTAGAAAATTGGTGTTCAACCAGTGACCTTCAAATCCGGTAAGTATGAGGGTCAGTCAAAAAGTAATGCCTCCTACTTTTTTCTCCTTAAATATATTTTAAGTGAAAAAATTTGAAGTTAGTGTTATTCCGCAGTGCTTGTTGTCCAACCCACTCAGTAGTAACTTTCTGTGTCGATAGAGCCAGTAACGCAGTCGCTTGCAAAATGGCCAACATCAATGTTTGTATTAGACAGTATTCTGTGATATAATTCTTGAATGCAGAAGGTGAAACGTTCATTTGCTTTCATGAAAGACTGAATAATGTGTACAGTGATGCAAAGGTGGATATCAGCACTGTTAGACGATGGGTTCATCGACGTAGTGAAGCTAAGGGCAAATACCGTTGTCTGACGAAACACGGAGCGACGGGCCGGTGACTACAGCGACCACACAACATTTAGCGAGTCGATGTCATCCTTCGTGGTGACCGCCCGATGTATGCAGATGATTTTTGTCGCATTACATACATCACTAAAGGCAGTGTGTGACGATTATTCAAGTGGGATACTCAAAAGGATATCACACATAAGTCGTCACACCACTGAAGAGACTGTGAAACTAGATGAGAAGTCTTCCTTCATTTCCCATACAGCCCTGACCTAGTGCCGTAAGACTTCCCTCTGTGTGGTTCTCTAAAAGACGCTCATTGTGGGATTCACTTTGAAGATGAGAGAAGGCCGTGAAAACGTCCATGCATCAATGGATTCAGAAGCAGGACTGTGCGTTTTACCACAGTGGAATATATCCCTTGTTAAAACATGGACCGAAATTGTGGAAGTGGACGGAGATTATATTGAAAAGTCATGAATTTATTGTCAGTGTTGTGGTTCTCAACCTAGGTAACTGCATTTGAAATTCATGACAAATAAAAAAAAAAAAATTCGTTTTGTAGATAAAAACGCCTTTTTGCTGCAATGTATTTTATTTCTTCTGGTCCTGTTTTGCTTTTTACTTTAAGGTACCTTCAATAGATGAAGGAACCAAAAAAAATTCGGAGTGGGTATTAAAATCCGTGGAGAAGAAATAAAAACTTTGAGGTTCGCCGATGACATTGTAATTCTGTCAGAGACAGCAAAGGACTTGGAAGAGCAGTTGAACGGAATGGACAGTGTCTTTAAAGGAGGATATAAGTTGAACATCAACAAAAGCAAAACGAGGATAATGGAATGTAGACGAATTAAGTCGGCTGATGTTGAGGGAATTAGATTAGGAAATGAGACACACAAAGTGGTAGATGAGTTTTGCTATTTGGGGAGCAAAATAACTGATGATGGTCGAAGTAGAGAGGATACAAAATGTAGACTGGCAAGAAAAGCGTTTCTGAAGAAGAGAAATTTGTTAACATCGAGTGTAGATTTAAATGTCAGGAAGTCGTTTCTGAAAGTATTTGTATGGAGTGTAGCCATGTATGGAAGTGAAACGTGGACGATAAATAGTTTGGACAAGAAGAGAATAGAAGCTTTCGAAATGTGGTACTACAGAAGAATGCTGAGGATTAGATGGGTAGGTCACATAACTAATGAGGTATTGAATAGAATTGGGGAGAAGAGGGGTTTGTGGCACAACTTGACAAGAAGAAGGGACCGGTTGGTAGGACATGTTCTGAGGCATGAGGGGATCACAAATTTAGCATTGGAGGGCAGCGTGGAGGGTAAAAATCGTAGAGGGAGACCAAGAGATGAATACATTAAGCAGATTCAGAAGGATGTAAGTTGCCGTAAGTACTGGGAGATGGAGAAGCTTGCACAGGATAGAGTAGCATGGAGAGCTGCATCAAAACAGTCTCAGGACTGAAGACCACAACAACAACAGTACATTCTAGAACGATACAGTTTTATTTTGATATGCGATATTTGTAGATTATAAAACAGTTCATGTCTTGTTTTTTTACGCAAGTAAGTGACTGCTTACTGTTGTTCGCGTTTTTTGCTGGCATCTGCGTTTCCTCTCATCTGGTCACGTGCTGGATGTCTCACTATAACACCACTTACGTAACATAAGAACGTTTTCTTGTTACGAAGTTTTACTGCTACCTCCTGCATGCGACCACATGAGAGGAAACGCAGACGCCAGTCAAAAATGCGAAAGCTTGTAAGTAATCACTTATTACGTAGAAAAAATAAGATATCACATATCAAAACAACAGTGTGTCACTCTAGATCCCACTGAAGAAGACTTAAAGTAAAAGATGGAACACGTCTGGAAGAAATAAAATACATCGCAGCAAGAAAAGGAAGTTTTTATTTGCAAGACGAATATTTCTGTGCTTGCTGCGGAAAAAAATTAGGAGACATTACTTTTTGACTGATCCCCATATGAAGAAAATCGAAGAGGGCCAGTCCGTAAGGTCCCCTCGTATATGCGTAATCACTAGAATCGTAGGATGATGAGCTGATTGGCTGACGCGTTGCGTTGTGCATTGCGTATGCATTGCGAATGCTTGCTTCCCTTGCGAGTGTGACGCTGAGCCGAGGGGCAGGGGTCAGTGGCTCGGAGGAGCGGAAGTGTGTGCGGAGGTGTGCGGCTTGTCTAACTGGCAGGCGCATCCCTCAGCGCGCCACCACATTAATAACGGCGGCGGCTGTCGCCGGCATTCCTCCCCTGTGCACGGGGCGGCATACCTGGCCACTGCAGGGGCTTAGAAGCAGCACTCTGCGAAGGTCGCTGCTACACAACGACGGACCAGAGTGCTATTTGTCGTAAATTATGAGACCTCTCGCAAAGTGGCAGTCGCTCTGACAGTAGCCTATAATTACACTCATGTTCATAAATTAAGGACAATGCTGATACATGGTGAAACAACGCTCTGGTGGGCGGTTTGCGGGTTTAAATCACCTCGGGGCATGACCTGCGGTGCATTTGATCTGTGGTCGTTGCACGGTGTCGCTGGCAGCAGTCCACATACGCAGAAGTGTGTTGGTGCATATCATAGTACGGTGCAGCGAGAAGTGTGAAACGTTTTCAGACGTACTAATGGTGACTGTGTGTTGAAAATGGCTCAAAGAACACATATTGATGACATTATGAAGGGTCTGATACTAATGCGAATGGAGCCTGGTCAAACACAGCAGGTCGTAACTCGGGCCCTCCGTGTGCCACAAAAGTGTGATCTCAAGATTATGGCAACGATTCCAGCTGACAGGAAACGTGTCCAGGCGTCACAGTACGGGAAGTCCACAGTATACAACTTCGCAAAACTTGTACCTCCCCATCAGTGCCCGCAGACGGCCACGGAGTACTGCAGGTAGCGTTGCTCGGGACCTCACCGCAGCCACTGGAACAGTTGTCTCCAGACACACAGTGTACAGACGACTGAACAGACATGGTTTATTCACCCGGAGATCTGCAAGGTGCATTCCACTGATCACAAGAGAGCCCGTAAAGCCTGGTGTCAAGAACACAGTAAATGGTCATTGGAACAGTGGGCCCAGGTTATGTTCACGGACGAGTCCAGGTATAGTCTGAACAGTGATTCTTGCCGGGTTTTCATCTGGCGTGAACCAGGAACCAGATAACAACCCCTTAATGTCCTTGGAAGGGACCTGTGTGGAGGTCGTGGTCTGATGGTGTGGGGTGGGATTATGATTGGTGCACGTACACCACTGTATGTCTTTGACAGAGGAACTGTAACATGTCAGGTGTATCGGGACGTCATTTTGCACCAGTATATCCGCCTTTTCAGGGGTGCAGTGGGTCCGACCTTCCTCCTGATGGATGATAACGCACGGCCCCACCGAGCTGCCATCGTGGAGGAGTTCCTTGAAACAGAAGATATCAGGCGAATGGAGTGGCCTGCCGGTTCTCCAGACCTAAACTCCATCTAGCACGTCTGGGATGCTCTCCGTCGACGTATCGCTGTACGTCTTCAAACCCCTACGACACTTCAGGAGCTCCGACAGACACTGGTGCAAGAATGGGAAGCTTTACCCCAGCAGCTCCTCGACCACCTGATCAGGTGTATGCCAACCAGATATGAGGCCTGTGTACTTGTTCATGGTGATCATATCCCATATTGATGTCGGGGTACGTGCGCAGGAAACAGTGGCGTTTTGTAGCACATATGTTTCAGGACGGTTTTCGCAACTTATCACCAATATCGTGGACTTAGAGATCTGTGTCGTGTGTGTTCCGTATGTGCCTACGCTATTAGCGCCAGTTTTGTGTAGTGTCACGTTGTGTGGCACCACATTCTGCAATTATCTTTAATTTATGAGCATGAGTGAATTTGAATTTCCACTTTGTGAAAGGAATTTCAGTCCTATCTCTAGAATATGGGGAAATTGACAGGGGGGTACACACATAAGAGATCATCTGGTTTTAATTGTTTATAGTCAAGTGGTCATCAACGTAAGACAGGTTTGGCCAATCTTTGGTGACCCGTGGGCCTGATCACACACTTAAGCCCACGGGACGTACACAAAACGTCGTTGGTGAATAATGCAGTGAAGAACTGTTATACCGGGATTCTCAATTATTCAGCAGATGCGTTATTTAATATGCTAAGTAAATATTCCAGAATTCGAATCAAGACCAGCTGCCAACAGGAGTAACTTAGAAGTAAATATCCTCAGAGTAGTGAAGCAGCTTGAATCATTAAAAGCAAGTCATCCAGCCCAGACAATACACCAAATATGTTACTTCCAGAGAATGCTGACGCAGTAGCTCCATACTTAACAATCATATACAACCGCTCGATCGACGAAACGTCGATACCAAAGGACTGGAAAGTTGCGCAAAACACACGAATATTCGCCGGCCGGAGTGGCCGTGCGGTTCTAGGCGCTACAGTCTGGAACCGAGCGACCGCTACGGTCGCAGGTTCGAATCCTGCCTCGGGCATGGATGTGTGTGATGTGCTTAGGTTAGTTAGGTTTAATTAGGTCTAAGTTCTAGGCGACTGATGACTTCAGAAGTTAAGTCGCATAGTGCTCAGAGCCATTTGAATGATTTGAACCACACGAATATTCAAGAAATGTGTTAAATTACAGGTCAATGCCATTAACGTCGATATGCACTAGGATTTTGGAACATAGATTGTGTACGAAGATCATGAGTTACCTAGAAGAGAACGTTCTATTGACAAACAGACAACACGGATTTAGAAAACATCGTTCTTGTGCAACACAACTAGCTCTTTACTCACACGAAGTATTCAGTGATATCTACATGGAATTTCAAACTGATTCCGTATTTCTAGATTTCCAGAAGGCTTTTGACACCGTACCACACAAGTGGCTTGTAATCAAACTGCGTGCTTGTGGAATATAGTCTCAGTTATGTGACTGGATTCGTGATTTCCTGTCAGAAAGGTCACAGTTCATAGAGACTGACGGAAAGTCACCAGTAAAACGGAAGTGATTTCTGGTGTTCCCCAAGGTAGTGTTATAGGCTCTTTGCTGTTCCTTATATATATATATAGATTTAGGAGACGATCTGAGCAGTTGTCTTAGGTTGTTTGCAGATGAGGCTGTTGTTTACCATCTAGTAAAGTCATCAGAAAATCAAAACTAATCACAAAACGATTTTGATAAGATATCTGTATGGTGCGAAAATTGGCGATTGACGCTAAATAATGAAAAGTTCGAGTTTATCCACATGAGTGCTAAAAGGAACTCGTTAAACTTCGGTTACCCGATAAATCAGTCATATCTAAAGGTGATAGACTCAATTAAGTACGTAGTAATTACAGTTACGAACAGCTCAAATTGGAAATGACACATAGAAAATATTGTGGGGAAGGCGAACCAAAGGCGGCGTTTTATTGGTAGATTACTTAGAAAATGCAACTGCTCTACTGAAGAGATTGCCTACAGTACGCTTGTCCGTCCCCTTTTGGAGGACGCTGGGTGATGTGGGAGCCTTACCATATAGGATTAACGAAATGAGAAAGTTCAGAGAAGGGCAGCACGTTTTGTATCACCGAGAAACAGGGAAGAGTGTGTCACGGACATAATTCAGGACTTGGGGTGGACTTCATTAAAACAAAGTGGGTTTTTCTTTGCGGCGGGATCTTCTCACAAAATTTCAGTCACTAACTCTCTCCTCTGAATGCTTAGATATTTTGCTGCCTATGACGTACGTAGGGAGAAACGATCATCATAATAAAATAAGGGAAATCGGAGTTCGCACGGAAAAATATAGTTGTTCGTTTTTCCCGCGTTCCGTTCGAGAGTGTGATAAAAGAGAATTATTGCGTAGTGGTTCGATGAACCCTCTGCGAGGCGCTTCAGTGTGACCTGCAGAGCAGCCATGTAGATATAGATGTAGATGTAGAACACATTTTCGTGAACCGAACGTCACAGGTGATCCATCAGAACAAATTCCGGTGAGTGGACTCCACTGCTGATTGAACATCTCAATGACTTTTTCACTTCTTCAAAAATATCTTCAACAGTAGTGGTTCCTTTTTAAGGCTTTGTGGTGGTAAACGTTCCGTTGTATTGCTCTCCACATCTACACCACGGACGAAAATTGGTAACTGAGCTGTGTCTGAGAAATCAGTGCTCTCGTCGAAACTGATCGCGAAAGCTTCGAATGTGGCGGCATGATCACATAACCTTTTTTTTTTAAATGTCATCAGCCGTTATACCAATTCGTCGAACAGCTGTCCGTGTCGATACACTTATTTGTTTTGACTCTTTTGCTTAATCGGAACATAGAACGTCTGCTGTGTCCAAGAGGTACTTCTTCACGAATTCGCCTTCACAAATGACTTTAACGATTTGTCATTTTTTCACTTATTATAAAACTAGCTTTAACCAAATTGTTACACTGTGTCCTTCGTTTGCTGTTGCTTGTCCAAACCGGAAATTGATATTTTTACTTTGTCTTCTGTAATTGCATTTTGCCGGTCTTGTTGAGCCATGTGTTATCGCAGGAAAGTACCTTTTGATATTATATTCCTTGACAACAGACAGTGATTCACTACAGAAGGAGCCAGCAGGTTTACATCTGTACATGGTAGAGAAATATTCCTCCGTCTATTTCTCCTGGAACTGAGAGCACTCAGCATCTAGTTTTCACCTCTAAATGCCAGAAATTAACTCATCAAAGGCGCACGAAGACACTTGCTCGAAACTAACAAAGATCTTTACGCGAGAACCTAACAACATTTATCTAATTTGTTCACCAATTCATGGTTCTTGTTGCCGCTGTTCAAATCGGCGCATTTCGCTCGTACTCGGTATTTTCATGCCATTATCGCCTACTACGAACGTTTACGATCTATCAAAGTGTAACACAGACGTATACATTAATTGTGTGTTGCCAGGAGTGATTCAGACGAGATAATACATCTATCCACGCCCGTTCAAGGTACTGAGTTGTTTCCATCACTTTCGGCACGCACATGAGCACATAGCCTTAACTATGCGCTCAGACTGTAAAGATGTTTCTCTTTGTTGTTAAAATTTTTTTTAGAATGATTCCTCTGAAATGTTACGGCCGACTTCTTTCTCGATCCTTCCTTAAACCGATGGGACCGATGACCTCGCTGTTTGGTCCCCTCCCCCCGAATCAATCAACGTAAGAAAAATTTTCACCGGTCTCTGCCATGAGCTACAAACCCGATGTGAACAGAGCGTCAGCAGAAATACACAATGCGATCGCCTCGCTCCCCCCTCCCCCCCCCCCCCCCCCCCCCAAAAAAAAGAATTTCTTCCGCGGGCCGGATTGAAACCAATCGCGGGCTGGATCCGGCCCACGGTCGGCCCGTTTCCCACCCGTGACGTAAGATGAAACAGCATCAAAGTCGGGTAGGAAGTGGTTCAAAGCTTGCAAGCTTTAGTTTCGCAGACGTGCTATAACCGAACGTCCGCCAGGCCGAAGCCGGAATGATACCAGATAACAGCAACGTTCGACACAGAACACACACTGTCCATATTATACGTGATTTGTGAGCTCTGTGCGAGCATCTTGGCACGTATTGGCTGCTGGAATTTTGAACAAACAGCACTCGTTGACGGAACGCTGGCAGGAAGGTAGGTCATCATGAATACAGAGCCGTAGTCCGTCTGTTGAGATTGCGCCAATGCAGCATAGCTTGCATCGTAGAGGAGTTTTAAAACTATTTCTTTACGTTCGCTATGATTTAGTCTCATTAATTTGTTTTTTTCAGAGTAAACGATTGTGACGGACATACAAACACCACAACATAATCCACATGGCTATCTTGCATCCCTGACGTTTCCTCCAAAGCTACTTTGGACACCTTCGGAGGTGCTCCTGGTTGTGCTGTCTTGCCGACTGACGAGTCGGACATTGAAGAACGGCCTAAATACCGTGGAAAGTGGTCGGGGTCTGGATTTCACGTGACAGCAGAGATAAACCTTGTCAAGGATAAAACATAACTATCGATCACAGTACGTCAAAGATAAAAACTTCTCATCGATTCTGGAGCGCCACTGTCCATATATCGCTGAGTTTCATAGCTTCTGCTTTACTGTTAAAATTATCCCCATGTTTATATATTTCGATGGATTCTCTATATAGCCGTGGATAATAGTTCGTCGTAGTACATAAAACTTCAGTTTCCGAAAATTTCACTGCGTGATCAACCGACTGAAGAGCTTGTTTCGCCACGGCTGACATGTCTGTTTTCCCTAGTCGGCAAATACTTTTATGTTCCTTCAACCGTGTATTCACACTTCTCTTTGTAGTTCCAATGTAGACCCTACTACATGTACACGGAATCTTCTATACACTACTTGCAGGCAGAGGGGGACGTTTATCCTTAACGGAAATCGGTCGAACGTTATGTTTTCTTAAAATCTTGCCGACTTGATCCGTTACTTTTTTGATGAAGAGTAGAGAAACCGTGTTCTTCCATCGCTGTGTCCTATCGTTGTCCATAAGCCTTCTGTTATTCGGTCACAAAACTCTATTTATTTCCTTACTAGAGTACCCATTCTTCTCAAAACCCTGCTTTAGATGTTTTAACTCGGCTTCCAGGTATTCCGGTGCACAAATCCTTTTAGCTCTGTCCACAGAAAAGAAGCGATATATGGACAGTGACGCTACAGAATCGATGAGAAGTTTTTATCTTTGACGTAATATGATCGATAGTTATATTTTATTCTTGACAAGGTTTATCTCTGCTATCACGTGAAATCCAGACCACGCCCACTTTTCACTTTATTTAGGCCGTTCTTCGACGTCCGATTCGTCAATCGGCAAGACGCAGCACAACCAGGAGCACCTCCGAAGATGTCCAACGTAGCTTTGGAGGAAACGTCAGGGATAGAAGAGTTCCTTGGACGACGGCCATACAACCCGAAATAATTCTCGGCAGCTGAAACATCCGGTCGTGAAAGCCTTCATTGTATGATATCTTGAAAAGTCCCAAGCTCATTGTCATCCACACCTCTTCCGCTTTCTTAGTACACTAAATATTATTAGTCTCAGTCAGCAATAGACACACAAAAAGGTGCCTTCGTTTTGCCTGAATTAACAGCCTATTCTGGATTTCCTCTCTTATGTTAGCAGTTCACGCCCTGATGTGTTCCTGCTTAGCTTGGTTGTAAGGCAGAGTGCACTAGTTGGCTATGCGGCGGTCTCAGCGGTGGTATAGTTCAGAGAATGGGGGTAACTGCCCGCCTGCATCAGTATTCCGCGGTGTCGCACTCTCTGCAGCAGCCTGCGCCCTCGCCATAGCCAGGTGCGAGCCGCACTAATTGCACCACCACCAGGCGTCGAGCTCGCTCTCCTTACCTGTCACCTCTATTATGAACGTTGCAGCATGTACGACAATCATGTCCATTATACGGAGCCAGTGACCTTATTATACGTTGTTCCCTGGTTGCGCAATACACTTCTGAACCATTTCCTGTGTGTCGCTCTGTGGCCAAGTAGATCTCCAGCGGCCTTGACCATTGGAGATGGCTTCGCTGACAACTGGCTTTTCTCCTCAGGACGTCGGAGGCGGCTATCTCCGGGGAGATTCTCGTGCGTCCCGATTCAGCCTTCTTTCCCCGATCGAAAAACAATGCCATCATGTGGCTTGTTGGACATTATGCCCACTACGTGATGGTGAGTGAATATGGCGCAGATCCGTGTGCCTTTTCCCAATATATGGCCACAGCCCATTGGACGTGGCTCAGGATGCCCCGTTATCGTGAACTTTTTTCTAATATGCTGTATCTTATTTTTCATCGACAAGGCGCTGGATGAGTTGACATCCCCCCTCCCTTTTTTTGTGAACACTCTTGTTTGGATTTAGATGTTCCACGATGTAGAAATGAAGAAAGTGTGGGCACCTTAAAATTAACGCCTCATTCCCTCACATACATTTTTCTGATTTAACCCTTTTGTTTTTGTCGAAATGACTTTCTTTGTTTTATTTTAATTGATTGCCTTTGATAAGTGCATTGAAAAAAACTGAGTGAAGATTTTCGTTTTTTGAAGGAATATACTGCCATTTGAGTGTACATTTCGGTGTGTTTCCTGACTGAAAAAAAAAGAAAACCTGGTCTAAAGCATAGACCGTTAGTTATGAGGCCCGGGTTCGACTCCTGCATAAACCAACTATTTTCATTTTTCATTTTATTTTGTTCCTCACAATGTTAAACTATTAATTGTAAAATTTAAATATATTTCTATAGTTCAATGTATATATGAAGTAGTTTTTATGATGAGGAAATTTTGCTTTTATCTGTTCATCTGTTACCACATGTAACTGTTTGATTTCGGATGAAGACATACATAGTGTAGTCGATGTGGAAACTAAGTTTTAAAAAAATGTCGTAGATAGAATTATGAATTTACATGGAGGAGGTCGAAGGTTCGATCCTGGGTTGGGACGCATTTTTTTATTTGCTAACATCATTCTGTCATTTAAAAAAAGTAGATAAGTCTCAGACTAAAAATCGGAAGATTCAGGGTTCAATACCCCGTAGTTCGTATGATTTTTTTTCTGTCTCCTGCTGCCTTCACCTGTGAGAATGATTTGTAAATGTGAAAAAGCCACGTTGCATGTTGGTCCAGGGTCCACGTTCAACTGATCCCCATATACACTTCCTGACAAAAAAGTGACGCACCCCACAACACGTGCTTGGATGTCATCCAGCTTCGTACACTTAGAGACATGATTGCCAGGTATGTAAATGATAATAGTTAAAATCCTCTATGACAGGTAGAACGACCACCAGAGCGCATTACTTTCGTTCATTTTTAGTGCTATTACCAGGTCTGGTTGGGTAGATAAGCGGTGTGAACAGTGTCACACGCTGAGTAGTCACTGTGAAGGGCGAGATGATACTACGAACTCGTATGAGACGCTGTTATCAGTACCGCAGAGAGTTTGAAAAGAGGCTTGAATGTGAGTCTCCATTTCGCAAGCTGATCGAATCGTGCAAAATCCACATCTGTGGGACATTCGGATATGACAGTGGTCCGAGTTTTGACTCCATGGGAACGTGAGGGCAGGCATAGTCGTCGTCAAGGTTCCGGTCAGTCACGTCTGACCTCCACAAGAGGTGATTGCCGTATTGTGCATCAAACACAAAATCAAATGGCTCTAAGCACTATGTGACTTAACATCTGAGGTCATCAGTCCCCTAGAACTTAGAACTACTTAAACCTAACTAACCCAAGGACAACACACACATTCATGCCCGAGGCAGTATTCGAACCTGCGACCGAAGCAGCAGCGCGGTTCTAGACTGAAGCGCCTAGAACCGCTCGGCCACAGCGGCCGGCGCATCAAACACATCGCAGCCCCTTTAGAACTGCGCCTGTCAACCGAAAATAAGTAACCGACTCCCCCTGTAACATTCTGTGTTACCCCGCACTGTTGGTCGAAGATTAGAAGCAGCCGGACTAGGGAATTACCCAGTGATGCGTAGCCTGCCGTTGGTTTTCCATATCCTACTAGGTGAATTCCGGGCTGGTCCCCAAGTCCCGCCTCAGTTACACGCCTCGCAGACATTTGTAACACGTTCGCACTATTTAATGTTTTACACTAGACGCAGACAGCTGGGGTACACTCATTCCGTCCTGGTGAGTATGGGGTGGCGGCCGGAAGGGCATCCGGCCACCCCTTAAATTTAACCACGTCAGATCCGACTTAACCATTCCGACCCTGCGCAGAATGCGGGACAAGGGACTAGCAGAAGAAGAAGATGCGTAGGCTGCCGTTAAGACCACAGCACAAACGACTGCGTTTGGAGCGGTGCCGCGACCGACAAGCATGGGCCGCTGATCAATGGCGTCGCAGTATGTCGTGCGTTGGATCACGGCACTGGATGACCACCGTCTGCGGCTATTGCGGCGACCTGGCTGGAGGTCCCATTCTTCGATATTTTGGCGGGACACAGCGGCCCTACTCCTGAAGTGACGGTGAGAGGACTATTGGTTATGACTTCAGACCACGGCTGACAGTGACTTGGGGAATTATGATGGCAGAATGGTACATCATGGATATTCTGCGTCTTCATGTGTTACCTCTCGCGTGATATTATCGTGGTGCCATATTTCAACATGACAATGCTCATCCACAACTGACATGTGTCTTTGTGCGTTATCTGCGTGATGTTGAGGTTCTCACGTGATACCCAGATGTGTCCCGCTCAGACCAGCTCAGACGTCAACTCCGTCCCAGCACCAGTACCTACCGGATCAAGTACCATTTACAACAGCTGTGTGCCACGTGGGTTCAGGGCCCATATGACACCTTTCCCGACTAAGTGAATAACTGCATGCCAGAGCAGGTGAATGTAACTTCACAATGACACGTGGGCTCATACTGCAGATTTCTTCGTGAATGTGACTTGATTTTATAATCGCCGCAGTAACATCTCATACCCTCTCAGACCGCGAAGTTTCATTTCGTTTCCTCCTCTTCTTGTGGGTGCTTCACTTTTCATGGCGGACGGTGTAACTGAGTAAGTAAGTCAGTTCACTGGATTTCAGAAAGCAAATGCAAACTACCTCCAGTAGGACCATGCTGTGTTCAAAACAACGTTGAGGTAGAAGAAAACCGTACCTTGAGCTCTCTAACGAGAGTTCTGTACCTTAGCCTCCGTGACACCTCGATTCGTAGTCCCCCAAGATTAATAGGGGATAAGATAAGTTGCTGTTCACGTATCTGTTATTCTTCATTATTTTAGCCTTTTTTTGTTAATACTTACTGTTTTTTTGCCTAGTAGCTTTAATAGTTTAGTGTCCGGTAATGCTGTTGAGACGTATGATTCCTTGTATTACACGTGTACTGGGAGAAGGCGAATATAAACTTTTGAAATGTGATGTTGGAGAACAATGCTGAAGACAAAATGGGTAGATTGAAAAAGTAGTGGAGAGATGGTGAATCGAATGTGAGAAAATGGCTCTAAGCACTACGCGACTTAACATCTGTGGTCATCAGTCCCCTAGAACTTAGAACTACTTAAACCTAACTAACCTAAGGACATCACACACATCCATGCCCGAGGCAGGATTCGAGCCTGCGACCGTAGCAGCTGCGCCGTTCGGACTGAAGCGCCTAGAACCACTCGGTCACAGCGGCCGGGCGAATGAGAGAGAAAAGAAATTTATGGCAAAACTTCATTAAAAGAAGGGTTTATTGATAGGACATATGCTCACGTATTGAATAATAGGCAATTGGCAATAGGGAGAACTGTGTGTGGCTCGGGGAGGGGGGGGGGGGGAGGAGGGAGGAGAGTAAAAGTAAGCAGATTCAAGTGCACGCAGGGTGTTGTAGTTATGCTGAGATGAGGAGGCTTGAACAGAATGACTGGTGTGGAGAGCTATATAAAAGCACCCTAGGGACTGAAGACCACAACAACAACGTGCGTAATGTATGGAAAACATTTGTTCAATTTGGTGTGTGTCTTCTTTGGGGTCTGTTCGTGAGTAAATGGTAAGTGGGTAATTTAATGCCACACTACAGTGAAGGCAGAAGCTTCTTCACCCTCCGATACTCATTTCCCAGTTTGTTGTCATTTGAGATTGGCAAGGGGAAGCGGAGAGAAGATAAAGTGGGAACTCCACAGGGAGCACCTAGATGAGGTTGACACCGTCCTCAGGGGTGAACTTTCTCCCAGACAGGAGACTGCGGCGTGCTCTCAGGCTGAAAATTTTGTGTATTGATCTGTTGGTTACTGCGGCCTCTAACATGTAAACATTGTTACTAGAATAACCGAAATTACAATAGCGGTTCATTTGCCGACATATTTGCACATAAATTAAATGCGAAAGGTCGCTGTTATCACTGGACGACTTGTGGCACTAATTAACGAAACTGCCATGTTTTCTGACTCTCCATAATTGAAAAGTCTTGAATAGAAGTGGAAAATATAGAATCATAGAATGACACATCATAGTATTTTTCATCAGCCAATCATATCGTTATTTTAAAGACGATAGTTTTAACGGAGGGATGTGTCTGTGTGGGCGGGGAAAGAGTACAGG
Organism: Schistocerca americana; assembly: GCF_021461395.2. Lineage (NCBI taxonomy): Eukaryota > Metazoa > Arthropoda > Insecta > Orthoptera > Acrididae > Schistocerca > Schistocerca americana. The sequence continues at coordinate 375,329,886 of NC_060119.1, read as the reverse complement.
GGGAGTGATGTTGAAATTGTAGAGGGAGACCAAGGTTTGACTACAGTAAGCAAGTTTAAATGGGTGTAAATTACAGTAGTTATGCAGAGGCTTGCACCCTACAATCCTATCATGATTGAATACAGAATTGGTGTTGTGCTACTTCACATAGTCACGACGATTAAATATCTGGGCCTAACGTTTCGAAAAGATACGGACTGGAACGGGCATGGAACGTCGGCAGTAGAGAGAATTTTACCAAAGGATAGCTTATCCAAAAAAAATCACATTAGCGTACCTGTTAAGAAATACGGATGAGAACTGCGGGCCGAACGAATAACTGATTCGGCCGCAGTTTGACGGCCATTACATAATTGCGAAATTGGTTTTCCCTTGCTCAAAGCGTGACTGAGTCAGCGTTCTTTCTCTGAGAGACGCCTCCTGTTAAAGGTACATATTTCGGTGGAGATCAGAAAGAAGAACAGAGATGAAACAATTGTTTTGCTGAACATGTTACAATGTGCAACACATATTCCTTCACTTGCAATTGGCATGCAGATTGTGTTTATAAATAAAAACTAATTGTGAAATTTTGCTTTCATTTACTGTGAGTTGTAAACTTACGACTGTTGACAGTAAGAAAGAGTGTAACTTAACAATTAATGCTTTACAGAAAAAAAGGAAAAACCAATCGTTCTCAACAGAGCCTTATTCTGGGGTCATAATTCGGTCATGATTCAGATAGTGACATGAAGGGCGCACATGAGGAAAGCAGTATGGTATGTATGTTTGCGACAGAATACTTAAACATTAGAACAGGGCTGAAACTTTCGGAACACACATTAAAGATATCAGTCACGTACCTAGTAGCATGTAGCAATAATTCCTCTTCCTACAACTACGGTGTTCAGTCTTCAGAGTAGATTTCGATTGACGTATCATATACTGAAAGCGGTTTTCTTATTACTGGGTTTCACTACGAATTGATCCAGCGCGCAATCGGCATAGTCGTAGGGGGTTCAATGAACTTACTTCAGTTCCATTATTTGCAATGTGCATCCTTTTACTGCGCAAGCATTGTTTACGCTTCTATAGAATAGATCAGAATGCAGAATTATTGCCGCAGTGTTGAAACAATGATACTATATCCAAGTGCTATCATAGATTTATTAATGAAGAAAACGATTTCCAAATACTTGTCTATGCCATTATTGCACCTAAAAAATTCTTCCATTATAATACAACGGGATTGTCGACCTAAATTTAAATAGTATAAATGACTGTAATCAAGTGATGACGTAATTTCGTTAAGTTACACTAACTGAACTAAAGTATGTTAATCAAGAGTGATTAATCCTAAGTGTGCGATTATGGAGTAAAAAGTAACCTTCACTCAAGCATGAAAAAAAAACCGAGCTCAAGAAAACTGAATAAACATCATTCTCTGTATTAGCCGGCCGGAGTGGCCGAGCGGTTCAAGGCGCTTCAGTCTGGGACCGCGCGACCGCTACGGTCGCAGGTTCGAGTCCTGTCTCGGGCATGGATTTGTGTGATGTCCTTAGGTTAGTTAGGTTTAAGTAGTTCTAAGTTCTAGGGGACTGATGGCCTCACATGTTAAGTCCCATAGTGCTCAGAGCCTTCTTTTTTTTTTTGTAGCGTTTTTTTCAATGCGGAAACGTCAAACATCAACACCGCGTTTCGTCGTTGCCACACTATCTTGGAATCCTACATCGAAGTGAGCTGCAAAGTGAAGATATTTGAAAGGATCATGCCATCAATTGTAAAAGTCATGTATTAAATGACGTCGTTAAATTTTTTTCACTAGTCTCCCTCATTTTCTTGTAATATTATGTTAATAATTATCATTTTGGGTCCGTCTGATACAACTAAATCGACTTCTTCGTGTCATAAGCGTTTGGCCTTTATTATTTGAAAGACATCTTCAGCGCCATATTTCGTAGATACTGTTCTACTTGTGTTCTTGTTCCGGTTTTATAGTTGTACTTCTGATTATTTCTATAAGAAACTTCATTTTTAAGCACTAGTAAATAAATAAGGGATTAAACAAAATAATATGAGAAACAAATTATTTATATAGGTTCTTAGAGCTATATCTAAACACTGTTCACTGCTCATGGGTGTTCTTGTTAACAACATAAATGACAGGAAATAGATTCTTTTTTTTTTAATGCGAATGGCTTTATCACAGATTAGTTTACTCTCCTTGTTTGACTTAGTCTCTTAGGTACTTCACGCTCTACATGCAAACCACTTGATGCAGAGCTTTTTTTGTTGTACTGGTTTAGTTTAGTATCTTCACATTTGTGGAAAAACAAGTACTCTTTATTAACATTGTAATATTTCTGTTAAATTTAGTTTTATTTTATGATTACAGTATCTGAAGATGGCTGTTTTGAAACATATTAATAATAAAGATCATTCTTACTATGAACGCAGGAAACATTTATTGAAATGTTACCAAAGACAGTTCAAATGGTTCAAATGGCTCTGAGCACTATGGGACTTAACTTCTGAGGTCATCAGTCCCCTAGAACTTAGAACTACTTAAACCTAACTAACCTAAGGACATCACACAACACCCAGTAAAGACAGTTCGTTCGTTTTCCTTTCGCCTGTTACTAATGAGAATGTAGGCCCAGACAATCATACAGCCGCCACCGAATTTCATTCTCTCCTCAGCACAACTGCTAATCGCTCACCAGCCACCGTCACGTCCTGATTTGCTCACCTGAGTGATACCATGCAAAGTGACTCATCACTACATTGCACCACACAGAATGATCTAATGAGAGATTCAAACAAATCTTTGACTAAAATCATTGCACATATGGAACACAGAACACATTCTATGTACCTCGACCACAGAAATGAAGGAATATATTACACAATCCTCAAGTCAGTTCCTACTTCCAGAGTAGGAGGCTGCTAAAATTAATCTTCCATGGAAGATGTGGTGAACGCGAAGTCGGCTACGAACAGATGTGATGTCATGAGGACGGCATCATTTGTGAATGGTACCTGATCCAACATATAACGTGAATTAAAAAAAAAAAAAAAAAAAAAATTGAAATTTGTGGTAAGTTCCTATGGGACCAAACGGCTGAGGTAATTTCTCTCTACGCTTACACACTACTTAATCTAACTTAAACTAACTTATTCTAAGGACAACACACACACCCTCCCCCGGAGGGATGACTCGAACATCCGATGGGGCGAGCCGCGCGAACTGTGGCAAGGCGTCAAGCCCGAGCGGCTACCCCGCGCGACTGAATTTTAAAACACCTAGCTTCTGCGTGTACCTTTAAAGATCTATAGGAAAAAAATCGGCGTGCTATTTATGCTGCTTAATACTGGAGCGAAGTCGGCCGGAGTGGCCGAGCGGTTCTTGGCGCTACAGTCTGGAACCGCGCGACCGCTACGGTCGCAGGTTCGAATCTTGCCTCGGGCACGGATGTGTGTGATGTCCTTAGGTTAGTTAGGTTTAAGTAGTTCTAAGTTCTAGGGGACTGATGACCTCAGAAGTTAAGTCCCATAGTGCTCAGAGCCATCTGAACCATTTGAACTGGAGCGAAAAACTAAAAAAATTGATGACTTCCGAACACGAAAAGGAAAGAAAAAAAGCGAGACTCCATAATTATTTCTACTATTGCTGCACAACAAATGACGGTGTTGCTTGTACCCCTTAGTGATGCAGCGCATTCGTTTTCTGAGCAGCAACTACACCATGAAATACAATCTCTCTCGCCTTCCAATGAATTATCCAATCACTGACTACTGTGTATAATCCCGCTATAGGAAACTGTTGTAACAGTGCCAACGCTATTTCATAGCTGCAGCGTTCATCAGAAGTGTGTGATGGGCTGTCACTATTTTAGTGTAGTGCGAGTCCGATGTCGACTTTGAGACATTTGTAGTGTCGGAATAGAAGCTCATCAGGCGAGTCATATGGTCACGCCCTTTGGAGAATAGCCGATAAATACTGGTGCGCGACTCACCGACACTGCACTGCGCTGACTGAAGCCTGCATCATCGCGACCTCCTGATACCCCAACGTCGATCCGCTGCTCTCTTTCCGTTCATGTTCGAGGGGTTGGAATTAGTATCATGTATCACAGTAAATGATAACAGCCAAACAGTTGCAGGATACAGATTTATTACAATCCTTGACCACGGTTTCGGTATATCTAAATATACCTTCATCAGAAGTAAAATACACTAAAATCACATCCTGCAGCGGAGATACATAAAACAATCCTGCCAAAGGGTGTTACAATAAGGTACGGGCAAACTTTCAGGAAACATTCCTCACACACAAATAAAGAAAAGATGTTATGTGGACATGTGTCCGGAAAACGCTTAATTTCCATGTTAGAGCTCATTTTAGTTTGTTCTTCCACCTACGCTCAATGGAGCACGTTATCATGATTTCATACGGGATACTCTAACTGTGCTGCTAGAACATGTGCCTTTACAAGTACGACACAACATGTGGTTCATGCACGATGGAACTCCTGCACATTTCAGTCGAAGTGTTCGTACGCTTCTCAACAGCAGATTCAGTGACCGACGGATTGGTAGAGGCGGACCAGTTCCATGGCCTCCACGCTCTCCTGACCTCAACCCTCTTGACTTTCATTTATGGGGGCATTTGAAAGCTCTTGTCTACGCAACCCCGGTACCAAATGTAGAGACTCTTCGTGCTCGTATTGTGGACGGCTGTGATACAATACCCCATCCTCCAGGGCTGCATCAGCGCATCAGGGATTCCATGCGACGGACAGTGGATGCATGTATCCTCGCTAACGGAGGACATGTTGAACATTTCCTGTAACAAAGTGTTTGAAGTCACGCTGGTACGTTCTGTTGCTGTGTGTTTCTATTCCATGGTTAATGTGATTTGAAGAGAAGTAATAAAATGAGCTCTAACATGGAAAGTAAGCGTTTTCGGACACATGTCCACATAACATATTTTCTTTCTTTGTGTGTGAGGAATGTTTCCTGAAAGTTTGGCCGTACCTTTTTGTAACACCCTATATATATATATATATATATATATATATACATACATATATATATATATATATATATATATATATATATATATATATATATATCTTAAAACCGTGGGATAGGATTTTCATAAATCTTTACCCTGCAGCTGTTTGGCTGTTATCATTTACCGTGAAGAATTTCAACAGTTACTGTTTCAGCCACGTTTAAAATCTTGAAGTATCATGTATTTTGAATTGAGACGAGTTTGACTTCATCTTGGTTTCTGATTTGATTTCAGACTCACTTCGTGAATCTCTAGTACAGTTTAACGCCTTCCTGTGTCGTTCTCATCGTCTGTGGAAGCTACACTAAAACGGACAGCCTTTCGCATTTTCGCCGCTATCATTTGTGCCCACTCGCTACCCACCTTCCCTGACCATGTGCGAGTCATAGTATCGTGTCCGATAGTATACGCATTTCTCAGCCTTCCAGAACGATAAATGGGTTTTTTACTTTCATGACGTTCTCAGTTCACAATAATATAAGTAACCGGGAAGCTGGACACATGAGCCTTCCGCTGCCCCATGAGATGCCCGATTGTGTGGACCCATAAAAGTACTCAATATTCATTCTAAATCTTTTCCTGTGACTCATTAAGATAGAAAAAGTGTATTTCTTTTCCTTGAACATTTCACTCGTCCATCACTGGCTGGGCCTGTTGTTCATTGAAAGTACATGCATTCGGCATTTAGACAGTAAGTTAGAATGTGATAAGTGGTTAAATGTTTTTTCGGTTCTGTTACTTGCTGTGATCTTCAGTCCGAAGACTGGTTTGACGCTGCTCTTCACGCTAATCTATATTGTGCAAGCCTCTGTATCTTACCGTAACTTCCATAACCTACATCTATGTGGACCTACTTACTGTATTCAGTCTTTGGCGTCTCTCTACAAATTTTAGATCATATACTTCCTTCCATTACTACGTTGACGATTCCATGATGTCCCAGTTTATATCCTGTCAAAAGATCGCTTCTTTCAGTGAAGTTAATCAACAAATTCCTTTTTTGCGCAATTCGATTCAGTCCTTCTTTATTAGCTGTTCGACCGTCTTTCAAGAGTTTCTATTCTCTTCTTGTCTGAGATTCTTATCGCCGAAGATTCACTTCCACACAAGGATACATCCCTTACCAGTACGTTCACAAAATACTTCCAAATATTTTTTTTAAGAAACGCTTTTCTCGCTATTGCCACTCTGCATTTTATATCCTCTTTGCTTCGTCAATCGTCAGTTATTTTGCTGCCGAAATAGAAAAACTCATCTATTATTAGACTGTCATTTTCTAAACTAATCCTATAAACATCACCTCATTTAATTCGACTACCTTTCATTGCCCTTGTTTCACTTTTGTTGATATTCATCTTATAAGCTTTCTTGCATTCCGCTCAACTGCTCCTCCGAGTCCTTCTTGTCGCTGACACCGTTGCTGTCATTTCCAGGCCACAACGATTTCTTTTATTCCTTTCCTTAACTTTAATTCTGTTTCCAGATTTCTCCTTGGTTTCCTTCACTGCTTGCTCAATGTGCAGATTGAATAACATCGGACAGACGCTTCACAAACGCCTCACTCCCTTCTCAACGTCTGACTCTCATCCACTCCCTTCAACTCTCATGAGCACGGCCAGGTTCGGTACAAAACGCTACTGACCGTTCGCTTTCTTTGTTTCACCACTGCTACCTTCACAATTTCAATGTCGAAATGTTTCTCTAAACCTACAAATTTTACAAATATAGATTTGCCCTCCTTGTGTCTAAGACAAGCCGCAGGGTCAGCATAACCGTGCGTGTTCCTCCGAAACCCAAACTGATCCACCCTGAGATCGGCTTCTATTAACTTTTCAATACATCGTAAATAATTCGTGTCAGTATGTTGCAACCGTAACTTATAAAATAGATGGTTCCGCAATATTCACATTTGACAGCATCTCCCTTCTTCTTTCCGAATAGGAGTTATTACATTTGTCTTGTACGGATAGGAAAATAAGAAAACTAAAAAAGAAGATGGACGATTGACCTGTGGTGTTAAGGCTTAGTGCCTTTGTTTACAGGGTGACATTTATTGAACTATATGAAAAAAACGTAAATTAGTTATAAAGTATTGTGTACACACTTTATTCAACACGTAAACGTCGCTACAGATATCCGGATCTAAGTTATGACATGTTCAATATGCCTGCCATCATTGGCGATGATGTGGCGCAGACGAATAGCGATATTCTTTATGAACCGCGAAAATGTTGGAACATCGATGCTGTCGACAACCTCCTGAATGGCTGTTTTCAGCTCAGAAACGGTTTCGGGGTTATTGCTGTACACCTTGTCTTTAATACAGCCTCACAAAAAGGAGTCGCATGTGTTCGGATCCGGAGAATATGGTGGCCAATCGAGGCCCATGCCATGGCCTCTGTGTATGCCAGAGCCGGAATGCAGTCCCCAATGTGGTCCTCCAGGACATCAAAACCACTCCTGCTTCGATGGGGGACGAGCTCCGTATTGCATGAACCACATCATTTCGAAAACAAGGTCACTTTCAATCCTGGGGATGAAAACATCTTTTTTAACCTTCAGGTACCGTTTGGCAGTCACAGTGCCATAAAGGAATATCGAATCGATTAATCTATGACTGGACATTGCATACCGCAGTGTCACCCGTTGAGGGTGAAGAGTCTTATCGATCGCAAAATGCGTATTCTCAGTCCCAGAAATGCGCCAATTTTGCCTATTGACGAACCCATCCAAATGAAAGGGGGCTTCGTCGCTAAACCAAACCACTAATTATCATTAACCCCGTGGCCAACGGTGCATTTTGAACGTCCAAACGCAAACCGTTCAGAAGTTATGACGATTCTGTTTCACATAGTTCAATAATTGTCCCACTGCATGTATCCTGTGGTGAATACCGTGACGCCAGATCGGGTTCTTTGTAGCGGTATACGTCAAAAGTAGCGTGTCCTGAAATCCGGCTGAAGCCAAGTGCCCGTCCTCGATGCAGAGGGTGGGTGAAAAGGGGGCTGCACAGTGCACCCCGCCTGCCTCTCAGTATGCGGCGCGCAGCGGCACTCAGAGCTCACTGGAGTCCAGGCAGCAAGCTGGAGTCTCTCTCTCTCTCTCTCTCTCTCTCTCTCTCTCTCTCTCTCTCTCTCTCTCCAAGAGCACTCGCGCGCTGAATACTTTTTGCCTACCCGGGACTAAGCATTTATAATCACTTGCACAAATTAGTGTGCGTGTTTATTGGAATGATTCCAAGTCAGCGCTTTAAATAATTACTTCCGCGATGTTTTCGTGATGCAAATAAGTGCGATTTCTTTAATGATAATTAGATGCTCAGCACAAAAAGGATTATGGCTAAATTAACGAAAGAAAAGTCACGTATATCTTCTTCATTCGCTAACTAGAAGCACACAGACGGCCGGAGCGGAAGGCCACGATATTGCTGATCATCTAAAAATTAAAGTCACTGGAGGTTCTCTGGGCTATATGTGGAATCATCAGTAAAGGGATTGGTAGAATTGTACGAACTTTCATACCGCGTGTATCCTTGAGGCCATTTTTTATACTGTCAGTAAATAAATAAATACTTACTCTAATTCTCTTCTTTTGTACGAAGTTTATGAGTATCGAAGAAGGCAGTTTATTAACGGCTTGTAACGTAAAAAAGCATGATAATACAGGGTGATTCAAAAAGAATACCACAACTTTAGGAATTTAAAACTCTGCAACGACAAAAGGCAGAGCTAACCACTATCTGTCGGCGAATTAAGGGAGCTATAAAGTTTCATTTAGTTGTACATTTGTTCGCTTGAGGCGCTGTTGACTAGGCGTCAACGTCAGTTGATGCTAAGATGGCGACCGCTCAACAGAAAGCTTTTTGTGTTATTGAGTACGGCAGAAGTGAATCGACGACAGTTGTTCAGCGTGCATTTCGAACGAAGTATGGTGTTAAACCTCCTGATAGGTGGTGTATTAAACGTTGGTATAAACAGTTTACAGAGAATGGGTGTTTGTGCAAAGGGAAAAGTTCTGGACGGCCGAGAACGAGTGATGAAAATGTAGCACGCATCCAGCAAGCATTTGTTCGCAGCCCAGGAAAATCGACTCGCAGAGCTAGCAGAGAGCTGCAAATTCCACAATCAACTGTATGGAGAGTCCTACGAAAAAGGTTAGTTATGAAACCTGAACGTCAACTACCCGAGGCGATGGATCGGCCGCCAGGCAGCCCGTGACAGAGCATTTCATCACTGGCCTCCAAGAAGCCCTGATCTTACCCCCTGCGATTTTTTCTTATGGGGGTTTGTTAAGGATATGGTGTTTCGGCCACCTCTCCCAGCCACCATTGATGATTTGAAACGAGAAATAACAGCAGCTATCCAAACTGTTACGCCTGATATGCTACAGAGAGTGTGGAACGAGTTGGAGTATCGGGTTGATATTGCTCGTGTGTCTGGAGGGGGCCATATTGAACATCTCTGAACTTGTTTTTGAGTGAAAAAAAAACCTTTTTAAATACTCTTTGTAATGATGTATAACAGAAGGTTATATTATGTTTCTTTCATTAAATACACATTTTTAAAGTTGTGGTATTCTTTTTGAATCACCCAGGCAAGATTGCGCACTGAAGGTTTAATTAGCGGTGAACTGAAGGAAATTTCACAATTTACAGTTATATTCTAACTGACATTTCATCTGACTTTTGCCTATTATATAACAAAATCCGAAAGTCATGTGTATAATTTTAACTGGAATTCGCAGTAAGTAAAAAGAGTATTGCAAATGCTCAGACTCACCCCACCGTGGGGTAAATCTGCGCATTATTATGAAATGAGAGAAACATATGTGCTATTCAGTTTTTTTCTTTACTTTATTTATAGCGTACATAAACATAATATGGCTTGTTTTTCAGCATATAATAGTTACTGTTGATACAAAACTTCATTTAATGAACAATTCAGGGTCCTATGAACAAAAATCTGGAAAAATACTATAATCGGAGGAAAAGCTGGTGAATACAGATGAAGCTGCAGAACATTCATAACAAGAGCAAGATTCATGCCACCACTCGTCGCACTTTAGACATTGAATTAAGTCTTCTGTTGATTTATTCTTGTACTTTTCAGTACAGCCTGGACAGTGAAAAGTTTGTCGATTTTCCGTAGGTGTATTTGAGTTTTTCTTTGCTTTCTTTTTGCTTGCTTGATCTGAATCAAACAGTTTCCTCTTTGGTTTCTTTACTTCTTGTTCTTTTGATTGGAATTCCAGTTACTTCTTGAAGGGGTCCCAGATACTATTTCTGACTTTTCCCCTTTCTTCTACCTTTTTGGGTGATCTTTCCTTCTTGGAAAAGGAATTATTTCTTTTGAGGAAACGTAGGTACTTAGTCCTGGTTGTTGTTCATTTGTAGATGTCTGTGAACATCGGCTCTGATGAGACCCAGTTTCAACTGTGGATGCATCGTTAAATTTGACGCTTGGGTCTGTAACAGTCGAAGACAGGAAATCTGCCACGGTAAATATGTGACAATCGATTGGATATCTTGCATATCTTGAACTCCTTTGTTCTGATCGTCATTGTGGCCGTCCTTTGATAAGCGTTTCCAAAGAATTCAGCAATAAATTCCTGCATAATTACATATACAGGGTGGTTAATGAACCACTGGTCGCATTATTGTGAATAAAAATCCTGCAGCGACTTGAAAAAGCATCGACCCAGTGGCTGCAGTTTGCGGCTGGTGTGTGGAGGAATGGTAAGCACATGAATGTTATGGTTCGTGCAATAAAGGACGGCGTTCAGACTGAAACGTGACGAATGACTGTCCAAAATTAACAAGACTGGGTTCTCTTCTGTTGGCTGTGTATGTTTCTCAAGATATTAAAGCCATGTGACGTACAATTCTGTTGATGTAACCAATGTAACCAGTGTCGGAACACATCATTGGCGACCCAGGAGGATGTAACAACCCTCTCCCTCCTCTCCCAGCTCCCATTCAACATACAAGCGCTGTCAACTGACCATTTTCTCCGGATACAGTTTTATCTACGTGCTTCTTGCCACATGTTCCAATCATTTTCATCAGGAACAGTTGTCAGTCGTAATCACCGTGTCCTTTATATTAAATACGTGATGAGGTTCCAATTTTTATCCCTCCATTAACGTCGAAATATTATCAGAGAAGATCCTCGTTTGCTACTTGTTGAACCCCATCAAACGTCCGACAATCGTTTGTGGGATCCAGGGGCTACGGTTTCGTCTCTGCATGGAATCACAAACCCAGTCCTTTCCGGTCAACTTAGTGCTTTTGTCAATTTTTATTTTTATATTATTCCTCTGAGTGTACGTGAACTAATCTTCTGAAATCTTTCAGTGCCATACCATAACAACATCTATCCAAGGATCTGCAGTCTTCGGTGAGTTCCAGCTTCTGCTCATCATTAAAAGTTCTTCCGAATCTCCCGAGTTTGTTTACCACAAAACCCCGAAAAAAGGAGGGGTGGGAGTATTAATTTTAAGTTTGTTTTTACGTAGGTCACATTCCCCAAAATAAAAGATACAGAGATAAAAGTACACTTGAAAGGGCCTCGTACCAATTTACAGCGATTTCTGAGAGCAGCATCACTTATTTCAAGGTCCATCGCTACTTGTTTAGACTTCCCATTTTTCAAGCCCTCTTTTGCAACTTCCAGCATTTCTGGAGCGCATGGCTTCCGTTCGGTTTTCCTTCTGTAGAAGCTAAAACAGAAAAACAACTGACTCTGAAGACTATAGGCGGTGCATAATAGCCAACTGTAACGTTCATAAACATTTCTAGCTTCATATCAACGGAAGAGCTGAAGATTTAACGGATAAGGTAAGTTTACGCACTGCGCTGTTTACCTCTTCTGCGTCGCATAAACTTGCCCCGTACTACGAGACTGCAGCTTTCGTCTGCACAGAGAAACACGTTGTAGAAATTTCGATGTGTTAATGTATCACAAGACTGGCAACAAATGGTAGTACACATTATTGGGCCGTCCGGAGTGGCCGTGCGGTTCTAGGCACTACAGTCTGGAACCGAGCGACCGCTACGGTCGCAGGTTCGAATCCTGCCTCGGGCATGGATGTGTATTATGTCCTTAGGTTAGTTAGGTTTAATTGGTTCTAAGTTCTAGGCGACTGATGACCTCAGAAGTTAAGTCGCATAGTGCTCAGAGCCATTTTTTGAACACATTATTGCCCGAGTTATAGCTTATTTTCTCAACATAAAATTTTATGTGAAAATAACATAGAACAGTTCTTACCGCATTGCGCCGAGTGAGGTGGCGCAGTGGCTAGCACACTGGACTCGCATTCGGGAGGACGAGGGTTCAGTCCCGCGTCCGGACATCCTGATTTAGGTTTTCTGTGATTTCCCTAGCCCGCATCTCGTGGTCGTGCGGTAGCGTTCTCGCTTCCCACGCCTGGGTTCCCGGGTTCGATTCCCGGCGGGGTCAGGGATTTTCTCTGCCTCGTGATGGCTGGGTGTTGTGTGCTGTCCTTAGGTTAGTTAGGTTTAAGTAGTTCTAAGCTCTAGGGGACTTATGACCACCGCAGTTGAGTCCCATAGTGCTCAGAGCCATTTGAACCATTTTTTTTTTATTTCCCTAAATCGCTTCAGACAAACGCCGGGATGGTTCCTTTGAAAGGGCACGACCGACTTCCTTCCCCGTCCTTCCCTAATCGGATGAGACCGATGACCTCGCTGTCTGGTCTCCTTCCCCAAACAACCCCCAACCGCATTGCACAGCCGTTAATACCTGGACAACAGCACCAACTATGGCAACAAAGGGACAGCCACAGAGGTTATTTCGCGCTCTGCAGAGTAGCCAACTGCCGGATTATTAAAAATGAAATACAAGCGTTGCGCAATCTTACCCGCCGCGCAGACTTACCCCATTCTAGTTACTGTCACAATTTGCATCTATCACGCGTTACAACTTTACCTTGGTGGTTCTGCTTCTTCGTGTTCAATGAGAGCCAGCATTTGAGTGCTTACGACACGTAACGTTCTCAGTAGTGATGTTCGTAGGTTCTCGGTTCGGCTCACAGTTTTCATCAGCTAGGCGTTCCATAATATCTTATTGTCTCCTGCAGATTGAACAAGCCATTCTCATTAAATTTGCTTACGTGGGAATCATTAATATTATTTTACAACTAAATAATATTTACCTTCTGAAACAAGGATTTCACCCGCGTCTTATTTTATATACAGCTTTGATATCGCACTATTTCTATGTCTCGAGGAATAAATATCGCAAGTTCACATTTCATCAAGCAAGAGCTAAATCAACGTATAAATTGACATTGTAAGCAAAACAGCACACACCAGCAAATATCGAGGCTCCAAAATTAGGAGTTAAGATGCTTATCATCCGTCTGTCAACGGAATCACGAGTAAATATCTTCGGTAGGAAAGTAATGAATCCTAGGAACATAATTATGCTTCCCATTAACTTATCAGAATTCTGCAAAATTTCACATATAGTTCTCTACAGACCACTCTATGTTAAGTGTCCTTGTATGGTCGAATGGAATATAGACGACATATCCAACTGCCGTTTGTGTAGTGAGACTTTGTGGTTCTTCAGACAATCTCTGTAAGTTCTATTGGTCCTGTGGAAGTATTACAGGAACGAAAAACAATGGAGATGCAAAAAAATGCAGACGCCGCATTATTTAAAAACAAAATATGTACTGGACATGCGAATAACATGGCTTTTAAGATATCTGACGCATTCGTGACTACTATAAAGAGTACGTTGTGGTTTGGCATTTAACCCAGGTCGTGGAGCCGTGGTTTGGTAATGAGGAACTTAATGCCTTCGCCTCTTCTCCCCTCATCGATCCAAGACTGCTGATGAAAATTTCTTCCGCTGCCAGGATTGCAATCTGAGACTTCCGGGTCGGGTGGCATTCCACTCCCGTTCCTTAGCGCCTTCCGCTACGGTAATGTGTCTACATTTACCTCAGTAAGTAATTATAGCTCGTGAAATTGGTAATGTACTTAAACATACGGCAGGTTTTCACACAAAGTAAGACGTAGCTGACCATATGTGTATGATAAGCCTCTATAGCCGCAATCATATATTGCTCGTACTATGTTCCACATTTTCTCTAAGGTTGTATTTACTCGGGATTGTCGTTCTCTGTGTTGCAGTTAATTAGAATCTAGCCATGTCTAGACACCTTTCACTTCACGCAAAGTTTCGTCTTGCACTGCCGGAAAAAATGGAACACTCTCCAGCATTGATATCAGAGACACCAGGGTACAGTATGTGCATACTGAGGGGTTTGTATATTTATTTGTCACATTCATCAACGATCAGATGGTGCTCAGGAAACTTGCCTACGCACGCTATATTTTGACTCTGCAGGCAGTACTTATGCTGAGATTAGAGGGGAACAGGCTACAATCGTGCCCCACCGACGAGTACATACTTCAGTTAAACAGCTTCAGCCATTTAAACAGGGACGCATTATGGATCTGCAGATAGCTAGATGGATGTATCGAGGGATTGCTGCGCTCATGTTGGGCACAATGTATCGGCGGTGTGTCGCTGCTTTCAATAGTGGTCTTTGGAACATTCCCACACCTGTAGACCAGGTTCTGGACCCCAGCGAAGTACAGACGCGTGTCAAGATCGATACATTTTCCTAGCAGCGGTGATCAACCGAACGTCATAAGGGTACGAACTCCGGGCACATGTTGCACCCGCTATGTTATCGGGGAGCAAAGGGAACCGTCTGCTTGCAGCAAGTTTAAGATCCCGTGGGTTTCCGGCCAGGCTACCTCTTACGCCAAGACACTGACAAGCATGGCTACTCTGGTGTCGTGAAAGAGTTGACTGGAAAGTGGAATGGCGCTCTGTTGTCTTCAGTGATGGGAGTAGGATCTGTCTGTATGTGAGTGATGGAAGTACACTTATGCAGCGTAGACCAGGTGAGCTACCTATTCCACAGCGCATTCGCCCACAACACTTAGGTCTCATTCCAGGCTTCATAGTGTGAGGGGCTATCAGTTGCAACTCGAGGTGACATTTGATGTTTCTGAAGGGTAAAGCAAGCAGTGCCCGCTGCATTACACAGACTATTATTCTCGTACTACTGCTATTTCTTAGGCACGAAGTTGATGTGCTTTTTGAGCACGACAATGCAAGTCCGCACACAGCTGCTGCGTCGCAACGTGCTCATCGCCGTGTACAACTACTACCCTGGCCAGCTAGATTGCCAGAACTCTCGCCAAGGGAGCACTTATGGGACATGATGCAGCAGGAACTTACTAGTTCTCTAGGACCTGCAAAGACCACTTCCGAATGCCAGCAAAATGTGATATATACACTCATGCTCGTAAATTAAGGATAATGCAGATATATGGTGAAACAACACTCTGGTGGGCGATCTGCGGGTTTAAATCACCTCGGGGTATGACCATGCGGTAGATTTGACCTGCGGTCGTCGCACGGTGGTGCTGGCAGCAGTCCACATACGCAGAGGTGTGTTGGTGCATGTCAGAGTACGGTGCAGCGAGTAAGTGTGCAGACGTTTTCAGACGTGCTAATGGTGACTGTGTGTTGAAGATGGCTCAAAGAACACACATTGATGACGTTGTGAGGGGTGAAATACTAGGGCGACTGAAGGCTGGTCAAACACAGCAGGTCGTAGCACGGGCCCTCCGTGTGCCACAAAGTTTGATCTCAAGATCGTGGCAACGATTCCAGCAGACAGGAAAGGTGCCCAGGCGCTACAGTACGGGACGTCCACAGTGTACAACACCGCAAGGAGACCAGTATCTCACCATGAGTGCCAGCAGACGGCCACGGAGTACTGCAGGTAGCCTTGCTCGGGACCCTACCGCAGCCACTGGAACACTTGTCTCCAGACACACAGTGTACAGACGACTGCACAGACATGGTTTATTCGCTCGGAGACTTGCAAAGTGCATTCCACTGACCCCTGGTCACAGGAGAGCCCGTAATGCCTTGTGTCAAGAACACAGTACATGGTCATTGGAACAGTGGTCCCAGGTTATGTTCACGGAC
This sequence comes from Schistocerca americana, assembly GCF_021461395.2. Lineage (NCBI taxonomy): Eukaryota > Metazoa > Arthropoda > Insecta > Orthoptera > Acrididae > Schistocerca > Schistocerca americana. The sequence continues at coordinate 375,313,788 of NC_060119.1, read as the reverse complement.
GAGTCCAGGTATAATGTGAACAGTGATTCTCGCCGGGTTTTCATCTGGCGTGAACCAGGAACCAGATACCAACCTCTTAATGTCCTTGGATGGGACCCGTATGGAGGTCGTGGTTCGATGGTGTGGGGTGGGATTATGATAGGTGCACGTACACCCCCTGCATGTCTTTGACAGAGGAACTGTAACAGGTCAGGTGTATCGGGACGTCATTTTGCACCAGTCTGTCCGCCTTTTCAGTGGTGCAGTGGGTCCCACCTTCCTCCTGATGGATGATAACGCACACCCCCACCGAGTTGCCATCGTGGAGGAGTGCCTTTAAACAGAATATATCAGGCGAATAGAGTGGCCTGCCTGGTCTCCAGACCTAAACCCCATTGAGCACATCTGGGATGCTCTCGGTCGACATATCACTGCACATCTTCAAGCCCCTACGACACTTCAGGAACTCCGACAGGCACTGGTGCAATAATGGGAGGCTATATCCCAGCAGCTGCTCGACCACATGATCCAGAGTGTGCCAACCCGTTGTGCGGCGTGTGTACGAATGCATGGTGATCATATCCCATATTGATGTCACGGTACATGCGGAAGTAACAGTGACGTTTTGTAGCATATGTGTTTTCTCAACTTATCACCAATACCGTGGTCTCACAGATTTGTGCCGTGTGCGTTCCCTATGTGCCTATGCTATTAGCGCCAGCTTCGTGTAGTGCCACGTTGTATGGCACCACATTCTGCAATTATCATTGATTTATGAGCTTGAGTGTAGTATGGACACTCTACCACAGGATGCCGTTTGGATCTTCATTATCATTTGCATGCGAGAATACGATCCTATGTTTCCGCCAGATCGCGGGTCAATGCTTATGTGACTGCTTACTGTGATATCAGTTTCATTTGGTCTGAATTTGTTATCATATGCTCTTTCAATGATGAAGTACCTGTCACCTCATTTGTCAAAAAAGTGGTTCAAATGGCTCTCAGCACTATGGGACTTAACATCTATGGTCATCGGTCCCCTAGAACTTAGAACTACTTAAGCCTAACTAACCTAATGACATCACACAACACCCAGCCATCACGAGGCAGAGAAAATCCCTGGCCCCGCCGGGAATCGAACCCGGGAACCCGGGCGTGGGAAGTGAGAACGCTACCGCACGATCACGAGCTGCGGGCGTCAAAAAAATGACCTTGTTATTGAGGGTGTCGCATTTTGTTCTGGCTTTGTACTTTAGTAATCAATGTTTGCTTACTTTCTTATTTACTATTCTGTGTTTTTATAGAGATGTTCTTCATCCTTTAGTGAACGGTCGTTCAAATGGCTCTGAGCACTATGGGACTTAACATCTGTGGTCATCAGTCCCCTAGAACTTAGAACTACTTAAACCTAACTAACCTAAGGACATCACACACATCCATGCCCGAGGCAGGATTCGAACCTGCGACCGTAGCAGTCCCGCGGTGAACGGTCGTAATGGACGAAAAATTGAGGTATATAGTTTCGGAACAACATACAACGCCACACCACCTGCCAAGAGCATTCATTATCTGTGACATAGAAGGCAATCACATATTTCATCTCGCCACCGATCCAGAGTAACACGTAGCAAACAATGTATGATACTGACATGCTTTTAATCTACCGTGTCATAACAGTTAACTTCGCCTGTTGTCACCTGCCAATAGCAGCATCCGCTCTGGCGTCCACGTTTGCGCTATGCATTCTCATTTCAATCTGCATGCTGTTCGCGGGCAGTAATATTAACCTCTACATTCAGTTCGTGTATTGCTGAATTGCTAGTACAGCTAAATGTCATAAATGTATTAAGAAGAAACGATCGGATACAGTGACCTGAGCAGAGCTGTTATAATGAGGCTACAGACTGCATTCGAACGTACAAAACTCGCTGCGTAAACTTAAACTTCATACGTTAAAATTTAATTTAGTAGAGCGATGTAGACATCCTAAAATTCTTTATAGTATTTCTGCCCGTGGTTTTTGTGTCTATCGTTGTTGTTCCTCCTGGTATTTTTATGCGGCTTAGCGTTCACTGTTAAGTGGCAAAATGAAGGAATGCTGAGTTGCGTTTCACCCCAGATTCATTAAAGCCTAGAACTGTAAAGTATAAAATGGTTTCAGTAGTCTGGTTACTTTACAAATGCGTTAATGTGTTAAATATGTGTCATTAAACATGAAAACACTTATGGATGAACGAGCAGAATTGTTCACTCATAGACTTATCACACATCTCAATGTTTATGACGTCGCATATCCGGAACTATGTACTGTACAAAATAATTGTTTCTTGGACATTATTTTCTATGGATGACTGGGGACAGTGTACTAAACAACATTACATCAATATTTCCTTAATTTTCTTACCAATAATTATAGCTGTTAGTAGTAGTATGTTTTTAGGTTGGTTAGTACCTCCAGGTACGTGTGGCAAGAGCAAATTCGTAATTTTCTGTGGACTGCAGGTCAGGTTTGAAGAGTGGACACTGGACGCAAAACTGGTAATCTATACTGACAAGCATAGTCCACTTAGTGATGTAGTTACGACCTGCAGAAAACATCAGATAGTAAATTATGAGACGTATTTGTGGGGTGATTGTTAGCTGCACAGAAAAAACAACTACACACTAAAAATGGTAAATATTAAGGCACCAACGATCAAAATATCTGCACTGATACTCCTAAAACCCCGTATATTGTTGAGAGAAAGAAAAAACTCCTCACGAAAAACAATAAATCTATTCTTGAAAATTGCAGTATGTGGGAGGGCGGTGGGGGGGGGGGGGGGTGTTGGATGTCATTATGACTAATAAGCGTTAGACTGTCAGCCTTCTGTATTGGAAGAAATTTGCAGTAAGCTGTACGGGCTCCACGCCTTCTAAAATTAATTATTCAAAAACAGTCTTAGTCACATTTATTATTATTATTGGTTTCAACCCGACGTCGGGGTCATCTTCTGGGCGTTTACACCGTTGGTCGACTGCTGGTGGTGTCACTCCTGTCTACATAACGGCAGGAAACTATGTAGAGAGGAGTGACACCACCAGCAGTCGACCAACGGTGTAAACGCCCAGAAGATGACCCCGACGTCGGGTTGAAACCAATAATAATAATAAATGCGATTAAGACTGTTTTTGAATAATTAATTAATCATAATAATCGCTGCTTCATCTCCACAACCATGTTGTCCATAAAAATCCACGCCTTCTCCCCTCCCGTCCCCTCTCCTAGCCACGCCCCCCACCGCTACCTGCCTCTTAATGTCCAAACCTCACAGAAGCGCTCCTGTATACTTTATGTAGTAACCATCCAATTTAATTAAAAAAGATATATATCGCAAAAAATTGCTTATACACATTCCAGGAGTCGTTTCTAGAATGATATTTTCACTCTTGCTACGGAGTGTGAGCCGTTCTGAAACTTCCAGGCAAAACCGGTTGTTGGGCCGGACTCTAACCGCTAGGTGTGTAGTTAAGCCATTTCTCCGCCATAGGCGTTCTTCCTGGAGTCCTAGTCCATTAGTGTTTGCAAATAAGCGTATGTGACGTTAGGAAAGTATGACAGAGTTACTGGCAAATTTGTAGCTGTGAAGGAAGAAGCAGGGGCGAGAGTAATGCCTGGGTAGCCCAGTGTGTAAGAGCATTGTTACTGAAAGCCAAGGTTCCGGTTTCGAATCTCGGCGCACAGTTTAGATGTCAGGAAGTTTCAACATGTGGAGGTATGGACGTTTTTATTTGTATCACGTCCCAGAAAATTTACTGTTGTGGACTGACCAGACAGCCAGTCCACAGTGACGGGTAACCGAAAGGCACGCGCTTAAACTCACGCAGGCTGGCGTGAGGTCTGAAACAGGATACGTAATGAATGCTATAAAGAAAAGTACGTAGCTGCTGGAATACTTAACTTTAATCCACAATTGGTGAACATTGGTCTTGTTACTGTACATGCTTCATTAGATACATAGCAAAGGATAAATAGCGCCTTGCTAGGTCGTAGCAATTGACTTAGCTGAAGGCTATGCTAACTATCGTCTCGGCAAATGAGAGCGTAATTCTCAGCGAACCTTTCCTAGCAAAGTCGGCTGTACAACTGGGGCGAGTGCTAATAAGTCTCTCTAGACCTGCCGTGTGGCGGCGCTCGGTCTGCAATCACTGATAGTGGCGACACGCGGGTCCGACGTATACTAATAGACCGTGGCCGATTTAAAAGCTACCACCTAGCAAGTGTGGTGTCTGGCGGTGACACCACATTTACTTTCTACATTTTATTTGGAGGACTGGATTCAGTAATGGCCGTCAATTTCGAGAACATCTCGGTTTTCCGTCTGAGAAGAGGAAACCTTGCTGTTTCAGGGCTTCGTAAATGTCAATGCAATTTATTTATTTGTTTGTTCTTACAACTAACTTAGGAGTCCTGTGATTGTAAGGTTGGTGTTACGTTCGATACAACACATATTTGTTTCAGTAAGACAGTGAATACATAATATCAAACATCTGTAGCTGAAGTCTACAGTTTTTCTAATAGAAAAATACAGAAATGAAAGAAAGTAAGAGTGAAGTACAAGTGAAACGAAACCGCACTGCCATGAGATCCTCATTCTTTATTCTGTTATGAAGGTAATCAGCAACACTACTGGTAATGGAGTTCTCTACTCCTATGTGTGTCACTGCACTGCACTACTACCAAATGACCCAGCGTGGCCCGGCAGCACTCGGGCGTTCGCGTTACCATTTGAGTTCCTAAGTCAAATTTTTTTTGGTGTGCTCTTTAAACAACTGAACACATTATAGTGGTAATTCGTACACTCATCAGTATCCCATTCTTACTCATTACCGTCATCTCTACGCGAACTAGGAACGTTAGATGGGTTTCCTACCTCGTTGTTTCCTTGTTGAATTCCTTCTCGAGGTGGTTTCGCCGGTGTTTTACTTGTATGCATAGGCTCTGATCTTCTTCGATCGATCCTGTTTTGTTACAAGGTATACACGATAGCCAATTTATCGTGACCACCACATATTACTTTTTGTCCAGCAAAATAAAAATGCTGCTTCTGTACCAAAGCGACGTTAAACCAGCATGATTGTCTTCCTTGTACTTTGTTCATTACGAAGAGCTGAACAACAGAACATCTTTTTTAAAGAGCATTCTCTATGTTTTATTAGCCTATCCACTTCCTCTCCTCAAGACCTGTTCGGTAACGAATCATAGTGTACCATTCATGTAAAATGACGTTATTGAAAACGTAGCACACAACTGACTTTGGTCTGCCTGTACAGGCGCACAAGGCAGGTAACGTAGCTCGTTCGCTTGCTAGAGTAGACAGTGAACAAATGGAAAAACAAGCAGAATGCTTTCCGCTCATTTAGTCAGCCGTCTTCAGTTGAAGATAAGTGTGACTACAATGCACAACAACGAACAGAAAGTATAAATGTTCCTCGTATATGGAGAATATAAGTTAACAAAACAGTAATTTCTATAATCATCGTATATATATTATTTCTCAAGTCAACATCCCTTTTTCTCATCACATACCAATCGTACAGAGATGAATGAGGTTTCGATGGAACAGTAATCGGCTTCTGACATTGCATACCGACGTTGCGCTAAAGGTTACTATTTGTGGAAAATTTTAATACAAAAGAGATTTTTAACTATCATAGGCAAAAGGGCATCATGGACATCCAGCTCCATACATACGTTTTACAAAAACTAACTTGTTAATCTCGAATGAGAGACTCCATTTTCATTTTAACTTATTACAAATACCATTTTATTTATTCAAAGTTCTTATTAACTGGGTAATTTATATACAGCATTGTCATAGATAATAACCGTGACCACTGTGGTAATCGACTATCTCTGCATTTCGTACAGGCTGACTTTACTAAATGAATATTATTTCCTAAATGACAAACATTTTTGTCATAGTCGTCTTGAATTGTGATTTACCTATTGCTAATACGGCCTAACGCTTTTACTATAAATGAAACTGTATGCCGATTTAAAGTTATAGATTATGCGCCCTACTGACAGTCCCTGATCTCTGCCGTCGTACAAGCTGGGACAAACATTCAGAATGTCAAAGCACGTTTCTGGACACACAGAAATGTATATACAAGGATATATCATAAATTCACGATTATTATTTCACATCATTCAGTTCATTTGTAAAGACCTTTTTTCTCTTCGTTCCCACAACTACCCTTATCCCAACGACTACATTTATTCCAAATACTGTCGTGATTAGAAACCTAAAAGTGCGAAGGTTTCGCAGGGATCCTCCTGTTTATTTAGAATAAGACTGCATGTAGTGCAGTATTGTAAAACTTTTAAGCGATATGTTGTGTACAGTAAAGGCAGACCTTGATGGTGCTCATACAAGCCTTCAACTCAGCGATTGATCGAATGTCCGGTGTGCATTTTCCTTTGTGTTTCCATTTGTTTACTATCAACTCCAGCAAGTTCAAATGGTTCAAATGGCTCTGAGCACTATGCGACTTAACTTCTGAGGTCATCAGTCGCCTAGAACTTAGAACTAATTAAACCTAACTAACCTAAGGACATCACACACATCCATGCCCGAGGCAGGATTCGAACCTGCGACCGTAGCGGTCACGCGGTTCCAGACTCCAGCAAGTGATCGAGTTAAGTTACTGCCTGTACTTCAACTGAGAACTAGTACAGGAGAGCCAAAGTCGGTTTCGTATGTTCACGCGAATAATAATACACTCTGATACGTTTCTGAACAGGTCTTCAGGACAGCAAGTGGATTACTGAATAAAACAATGTAGGGTGGTATTTAAAGAAAGACGTACTGGTGTTCATAGATTCGTCAAAAACAAAGTTACAAGAAAGGCACCCATGTTGAATAATGACCCCTAGGCAGCTAAACATCATTTACAAATCTCCTGAGGTTTTAGTGGCCACTTGTTGACAAATTTCCTCTTGGCTTTTGTCTCGGGTTCTACGGCCGATGTTTGTTCGATGATTTTTTTGACGTTTCTCCAGCACGAATGGCTGACTTTGTCGAAGCTTTATCCTCCATTGCTGGAAAAACATCTCAAACTCATCAAACAAACTTTGGCCAAAGAACCCAAGACAGAAGTCAACAAGCAGTCTGTAAACACCTTTTGCCTGAAAAAAAGTATTTTGCTTCTGGATAAAATGTTAGTTGGGGTCGTCCCTTATGGACGTCATGTAAGTACCTCTCCAAGAAGCTAGGTCACAATACATATATTCGCTAACGCAAACATTAAAAATAATCCATCACAATTTGAGAAGAACGGTGATGTGCATAATTACAACACTAGAGGGGAAAATGACCTTTATTATTCATTGTTAAAGCCCTCAATTACTTAGAGTAGAGTTCAATATGCAACAACAAATAGTTTTGGCATTTGCCCAAAAACATAAAATGTCTTACAGGTAATGAAGCAAGTATTAAACCTAATTTAAAATAATTTCTCCTGGTCATCTCCTTCCATTCCGTTGACGAATTTCTACTGAACAACTGGTAATTAGTAAACAACTGGTAATTAGTAAACAACTGGTAATTAGTAAACAACTGGTAATTAGTAAACAACTGGTAATTAGTAAACAACTGGTAATTAGTAAAAAACTGGTAATTTGTAAAAAAAAAAATTAAGTGATGTTTCATGAATAGGTCAAAAGGCAATATGTGCTTATCAACGTTAACACTAATCATGTATACATACCCTGTAAACTGACTCGTTCCACATCAGTTCGATAAAGGAATTGTTCAAATGATTTACGAATATATTAACTAACAAAATGGGCATCATGTATTATTCCTTATTTTGCCGTTGATACACCCGTGTTCCTTGTTGTAAAACTTACGCGATAGTGCTGTTGATATTACACAGAGGTGACAAAAGTGTTGGGATAGCTGCTAATATTGTGCTCGACCTTCCTTTGCCCGGCGTAGTTCAACAACTCGACGTGGCATGGACTCAACAAGTAGTTGGAAGTCCGCTGCAGAAATACTGAGCCATGCTGCCTCTGAGGCCGTCCATAACTGTGAAAGTGTTCCCGGTGCAGGGTTTAGTATACGAACTGACCTCTAGATTATGTCCCATAAGTGTTCGAAGGGATTCATGTCGGGTGGTCTGGGTGGCCAAATCATTCAATTGAATTGTCCACAGGGTTCTTCAAACCAGTCGTGAGCAATTGAAGCCCAGTGACATTGCGCATTGTCATCCAAAAATTTTACATCATTATTTGGGGACACAAAGTGCATGAACAGCTGCAAATGGTCTTAGAGTTCAGTTGGACCAGAGGACGCAGTACATTCCATGCAAACACAGCCCACACCATTATGGAACCACCACTAGCTTGCCTAGAGCCTGGTTGACGATCTGAGTCCTTGGCTTCGTGGGGTCTGCGCCACAGTTCTTACTCATCTTACCAGGCCAAGTTTTTCCAGTCGTCTAGGCTCCAACCAATATGGCCACAACATAAAGAAAGCTAATGCCATGAATCTCGCCGGCCGGGGTGGCCGTGCGGTTCTAGGCGCTTCAGTCTGGAACCGCTTGACCGCTACGGTCGCAGGTTCGAATCCTGCCTCGGGGATGGATGTGTGTGATGTCCTTAGGTTGGTTAGATTTAAGTAGTTCTAAGTTCTAGGGGACTGATGACCACAGATGTTAAGTCCCATAGTACTCACAAGGGAACATCCCCATCGCACCCCCCTCAGATTTAGTTATAGGTTGGCACAGTGGATAGGCCTTGAAAAACTGAACACAGATCGATCGAGAAAACATGAAGAAGTTGTGTAGAACTATGAAAAAATAAGCAAAATATACAAACTGGGTCGTCCATGTGTAATATAGGCACTATTAAGGGCAATATGAGACTAGGAGCGCCGTGGTCCCGTGGTTAGTGTGAACAGGTGTAGAACGAGAGGTCTTCAGTTCAAATCTTCCCTCGACCGAAAATTTTAACTTTTTATGTTCAGTTTATGTGAAAAACTCTTATGTTTTCATCACTTTTTTTGGAGTGATTATTACATCCACAAGAAAACCTAAATCGGGCAAGGTAGAAGAATCTTTTCACCCATTCGCCAAGTGTACTAGTTAGGTGGGTCGACAATATATTCCTGTCATGTGACGCACTTGCTGTCACCAGTGTCGTATACAAAATATCAGACGTGTTTTCCTGTGGAGGAATCGGTTGACCTATGACCTTGCGATCAAATGTTTTCGGTTCCCATTGGAGAGGCATGTCCTTTCGTCAACTAATCACACGGTTTTGCGGTGCGGTCGCAAAACACAGACACTAAACTTATTACAGTGAACAGAGACGTCAATGAACGAACGGACAGATCATAACTTTGCGAAAATAAAGAAAGCAAAATTTTCAGTCGAGGGCAGATTTGAACCAAGGACCTCTCGTTCCGCAGCTGTCCACGCTAACCACGGGACCACGGCGCTCCTCCCCTCATGTTGCCCTTAATATTGCCTATCTTACGCATGGACGACCCAGTTTGTATATTTTGCTTATTTTTTCATAGTTCCACACAACTTCTTCCTGTTTTCTCGATTGATATGTGTTCAGTTTTTCAAGGCCTATCCACTGTGCCAACTTACAACTAAATCTGAGGGGTGTGTGATGGGGATGTTCCCTTGTCAGAGCCATTTTTGAACCATGAATTTCAGTTTGAAGAGGGAAAATGACAATGTTAAATTAAATTTAGATAAACTGTGTAACAAATGCAAAAAATTCTAGGAATGAATATTGATTCTCAGTTGTAGTGGTATGAACACACAACGGTACTTGCAAATATAATGTCATCAGCATGTTATGCCCTTAGAATCCTATCATCAGTGTGTAACATGCACTGTCTTTTAGTTACATACTATTTATACACTCAGTTCTTAGTTATGGCATTGGGGAACAAATGCACAAAATGTGAACACATTTTTCAAACTGCAGAAAAGAGTCATAAGAATAATAACCAAAAATAGCAGTCGAGCTCATTGTAAAGATTTATTCAAAACGCTGGGGCCTTTAACTGCTCCGTGTGAAAACATTTACCAGTCAGTTGTACACATCAAAAGTAACATTGCTAATTACCGCAGAAACAGCTCTGTCCATGACCATGGAACAAGAGCTAAACTCAACTTACATTTACCAAGAAAAAACAAACACAAAACTCAAAATAGCATTTTATACCATGAAATAAAACTGTACAATAAATTATCAAAAGTGATTAAAGAAATTGTAACAATACACTTTTTTAAAAAGGAAGCTAAAAAGTGCCTATTATGCAGTACTTTATTAATTAAAGGATTACTTGGATAAAACAAAGTAGGAGTTTGGTAAAAAAGTGTTACACAAATAAATAATAATAATGATATAAAAAATCCAACGTTTCACGTAACACCTTCACACTATGTTTCTTCCTTCTCTTTTCCTTTTCTAAAAAAACGTACCCCAAGCTGTGCATAGCACAATACTAACACCTCTTCCTCTTTTTGAGCTCAACATCTCACTCATTATAGAGGGATGCTGACTCAGTTTTTCAGGATAGCAAATGGGGAGTTGCGGTACAGAAAGTAGCCCAGGGATCACCAGTGTGTATGTGCTTGTGTGTGTAGTGAGTGAAGTGTTATGAAACAATGTGTGTATAGTGTGTGATGTGACTGATAGTGAGATATGAGTGAATAGTGTGGCATTACATTATTTAATAAGTTGTTTGTAAGAAAAGTATTGTATAGCAGGAGTAAACCTAATGATTGTCTCTAACTAGAAGTCTGTAAATGTATGTGTGTATGAATTAGCTTATTTTAAATTGGTCTAAACTTGTAAATACTTTGACATGTGCTAAATTCTTGTAAAAAGAGATCTACGGGTGAATAAAACTACCACTACTACTACCTACTACTACTACTACTACTACTACTACTTCAAACCCAGACGAGGCGCTGCAGGCGATGTCGTGCTCTTAGCAAAGGCATTCGCGTCGGTCGTCTGCAGCTCATATCCCATTAACCCCAAATCTCGCAGCACTGTCTTAACGAATACGTTCGTCGTACGTCCCACACTGATGTCTGCGATTTTTTCACGCAGTATTTCTTGTCTGTTGACACTGACAGCTCCACGCAAACGCCTGTTACTCTAGGTCAGGGGTTCCCAACAAAATTTTCTCGAGGACCCCATCATCGAGCATGATTGGTACCTTGTTATATCACAGTATCAAGTACCTAAAAAAGCCAAATTAAGAGTCTTTTTATACGTTTTCTATTTTTGCTACTTAGAAAAACATTGACATATTCGTTACTGAAAAATAGTGAGCTTAAAACGTTTTCCATTTAGCCATCATTGTTATTGATAAATTTTTGATTATTGCTCAAAATCTTTGTCTTCAAATCTGTGTGTTTAGTATAACAAACCCCTTAAAAAAATAAAAATTGAGTATGAACTGAAAATGACGCGAAAAAATTAAAACTGGGTGTATTGGTCTTTCAAGTATACTACACTTGAGATTGCATTTAGTAGACATGTGTGAAAAATAAGAAAACACTAATTTCATACAAGGGATTATTTATTTGAAAAAATACAGTTACAACAGAGTACTCCATCAGTATACAGTTAGTTTTAATTTTCAGTTCTTAATGAGATGAGATTAATCTGACCTTTGAGTCCATTATTTCTGTAGGCATTTCTCGTTTTAAGGAACCACTTTTTAACCAACGGCCCATTTTTAACTACGCGAACTGTAGCTTCCGCGAAAAACAACGCTTTAGAAACACTACTGTTTTAATACAGAATATTGAATGTGCAAACAACACTGTCTGCGAAAGCACTGGCAATAAATTAACAATGGCCGATTGTCGTCTGAAATGCGAGTTTCTGTGTAAAGTGACTGTCAGTTATCAGAGGCAAAGAGGCAGCGCGCGCTGTCCAACGGCATACAGAACTATTTGCCTCTATCTAATTCTAGTTTTGCGCTAGAGTGTGCTAGTGTCAGTTGGCTCTAGGAAGACGCTAGATGCAGAAGTTGGCGTTCGCTAAAGCTCTGCTCATGCAGGAAGCGACCAAAACAAAAAAAATCTGTTATCATACGAAGTATAGTTAATATATTTTTTTATTCTAATAGCACCTTGCGGACCCCTCTGGCATAGCTAGCGGACCCCTGGGGGTCCGCGGACCACCTGTTGGGAACCACTGCTCTCGGTCGTTAAGTGAAGGCCGTCAGCCACTGCGCTGCCGATGGTGAGGAGATAATGCCAGAAATCTGGTATTCTCGGCAAATGCTTGACACTGTGGAGCTCCGAATATTGAATTCCCTGACGGTTTCCGAAACTGAATGTCCCACGCGTCTATCTCCAGCTACCATTTCTCGTTCAGTGCCTGTTAATTCCTGTCGTGCGGCGGTGATCACGTCGGAAACATTTTCACATACATCATCTGAGCACGAATGACAGCTCCGGCAATGCACTATCCTTTTATACCTTGTGTACGCGTCACAACCGCCATCTTTATAAGTGTATACTGTTATCCGATGACTCTTGTCACCTTAGTGTTTATTAGCAGCATAGTTGAATACAAAACATTGCGTTGCACTTGTGGTCCGAACAATGCGGGAGATGAGTGCGCGGAGTGGGCTGGTGACAGTGACTATGGAGGGTTCGCAGGCCCTGGTTGGTCACCTGGCTGGCTAAGTGTGTCGGGCCGCTCATCCGCGTCCCCCTGACCCAGTTGGCCGTCATTGTCCTCTGGCTGCCCATATCAGCGCCGAGCGCACACTACACGCTGTCGCCCAGCCGACGCCATCGCCGGCAGGCCGCTGCGTTATCAGTTTTACGACTGGCCGTAAATGCGACACAATTCGCAATAAACCCCAATATCTTTAGCAGCCCGCCAACCAGCCTTAATGTACTCCCATTAGAGACTCGCTCACAATATATTGCCTCGCTTACTGGGTCAAGCAGCGTCCTGACTCGCTCACTTACGGTTGATGACATAATCAGACTAAGCAACGAGCAGTCGGTGCGGTGGAATCTGCGGTCTGCAGATAGCTCTCTCATGCCGTGAATCGAACTTTACACTTAATTTATTTGTCCTTCACTGTTATTTCATCCCTCTCGTCTGGTACGGGCGGGGGTGGACTGTCAGCGGCACAACATTCCGCTCTTCAGCTAAGAGCATTTTTTAAATCATAATAGAGATGATAAGAAATGTTTTTTGAAGGAAAAGCATTACTCCTGGTTTTAAAAACAATAAACAGAATGAATTAAGGTAAACTGCTTGGCTTTTGCGGATGATTTCGCAATACTTTCAGAAAACCTGACAGAAGCAGTTACTCAAATAAACATTCTGGAAAAATTTGCAAACAGAACTGGTCTCAAAATTTCAGCTGAAAAAACAAAATTCATGACAAATATAAAAAAATGCACCAAAATGTATAGAAACACAAATAGGTAAAATTTAGCGAGTAAATAAATTTAAATATCTTGGACAAACTATACAACAGAATGGACTAGAAAAATCTGCAATAGATGTAAGAATTAACAAAATGGAAAGAGCATATGGTTTGATAAAAAATATTTACAACAAGAAATGTATATCTAGAAAAACAAAACTAAAACACTACACCACAGTGGTACGAACAGATTGTTTATGTGGATCTGAATGCCTAACGATGAACTATAAGATGGACAAACTAGAGGTACTGGAAAGAAGGATTATTAGAAAGATAATGGGTGCAATGAAAACTGCAAAGGGTTGGAAAATAAGAAGTGATGAGGAGATCTACAAAAATATAGAGAAAATATCTGAAGTAATGGTCAAACGAAGATTAACCTTTCTTGGACATCTCTACCGAATGGATGGAAATAGAGTAACAAAACAAATACTTCTATATTTCTGGAAGAAGAAATCGACAATAGCATGGATTACAAAAGTAAGAAAAGATCTTGAAAGAAACAACATCAAAGAATCAGAAATAGCAGAAAGAAACCGTTTTAAAAACAAAATACTAAATTTGGAAGGCTTTCAAGTAGAAGAAATAAAAAATCGGGAACAACATGGACAGAAGAAAGGAAGAGACTTCATGGGGGGAAAATGAGGGAATACTGGAAAAATAGAAAACAACAAAAAAGGAACTGAAGTTGTTAACGTGATCCTAGTTGTTCAATACGATTGTAAAAAAAAAGAACAAAATGAATTGGTTTGGCGGGTACATAAAAAGTAACTTTAAGACTGTTTTCTTTTTTAAAATAAAAAACAAAGGAAGAATAGCTAAAAACTGAAAATATATGCGTTTTAAAACTACATCGGAGAAAGCTCAGATTCAAAGAAAAAGCACTCCACTTTAACTTAAAATATGAAGGACCAGCAGTGGGACAGGATTTGACGAGCAAAGAAATATTCCGTAGAGACGGGTGCGGGTAGAAAAGATAGGGTTCTCTTAGATAGGAAATTATGCAGGTGAAGGTAGGTGTTGGGGTGGATAGTGGGAGGACAGAGGTGGGCAAGACAGGGGTTGAGAAGCAGTTTGGTATGCAGGAATGATATTGGTTGGCTGGTTCAAATGGCTCTGAGCACTATGCGACTTAACTTCTGAGGTCATCAGTCGTTTAGAACTTAGAACTAATTAAGGCTAACTAACCTAAGGACATCACACACATCCATGCCCGAGGCACGATTCGAACCTGCGACCGTAGTGGTCTCTCGGTTCCAGACTGTAGCGCCTAGAACCGCACGGCCACTCCGGCCGGCTAAGGATATTGGTATTAAGAGGAAAGGGATAGATGGAGAAAAAGGAGAGGGGAGCCCTGATGTGGAGTGGGATGGGTGGAGAAAAGTTAAAATTGGTAGGAGGGATACGGTCTCATTCTCTTCCTTCATTAACACCTAACTCGAAGAGTTGACGGAAAATGGCTCTGGGCACTATGGGACATAACATCTGAGGCCATCAGTCCCCTAGAACTTAGAACTACTTAAACATAACTAACCTAAGGACATCACACAGATCTATGCCCGAGGCACGATTCGGACCTGCGACCGTAGCGGTCGCGCGGTTCCAGATCGAAGAGCCTACAACCGCTCGGCCACATCGGCCGGCTGAAGAGGCGACGATGTCGGTTGATCTAATGCTAATTAGTCTTTTCGACCATTGGTTCTTTAAAACAAACCATGTGTGAGAGAGGACTCAATTGCTTTTCTTTCAGAAATCCTGTTTTAAGTTCCCTCCACATCTCTGATAATAAGTTCCCTCCACATCTCCGATAAACTCCACAGTTCGCTATGAGGCCGTGATACGATCTTAGCCATGTATATCTCATTTCGTTCGATTATTGCTGTCATGACTACTTGATAATGACTCCAGACAGTAAGGTAAAACTGTTCTTAACCCGAAGTTCGATCTGAAACCACAGTGCACTACCAGGCACAGTATTATGGGATGTGGTACGCTTTTGCCTTCGTCGGACACATGAAATGGGTTACGCTTCTAATAACTAGGGAACCTACAATTCAATTTGCATACGGAAGCATCTACATCTACATCGATACTCCGCAAGCCACCCAACGGTGTGTGGCGGAGGGCACTTTACGTGCCACTGTCATTACCTCCCTTTCCTGTTCCAGTCGCGTATGGTTCGCGGGAAGGACGACTGTCTGAAAGCCTCCGTGCGCGCTCTAATCTCTCTAATTTTACATTCGTGATCTCCTCGGGAGGTATAAGTAGGGGGAAGCAATATATTCGATACCTCATCCAGAAACGCACCCTCTCGAAACCTGGCGAGCAAGCTACACCGCGATGCAGAGCGCCTCTCTTGCAGAGTCTGCCACTTGAGTTTATTAAACATCTCCGTAACGCTATCACGGTTACCAAATAACCCTGTGACGAAACGCGCCGCTCTTCTTTGGATCTTCTCTATCTCCTCCGTCAGACCGATCTGGTACGGATCCCACACCGATGAGCAATACTCAAGTATAGGTCGAACGAGTGTTTTGTAAGCCACCTCCTTTGTTGATGGACTACATTTTCTAAGCACTCTCTCAATGAATCTCAACCTGGTACCCGCCTTACCAACAATTAATTTTATATGATCATTCCACTTAAAATCGTTCCGCACGCATACTCCCGGATATTTTACAGAAGTAACTGCTACCAGTGTTTGTTCCGCTATCATATAATCATACAATAAAGGATCCTTCTTTCTATGTATTCGCAATACATTACATTTGTCTATGTTAAGGGTCAGTTGCCACTCCCTGCACCAAGTGCCTATCCGCTGCAGATCTTCCTGCATTTCGCTACAATTTTCTAATGCTGCAACTTCTCTGTATACTACAGCATCATCCGCGAAAAGCCGCATGGAACTTCCGACACTATCTACTAAGTCATTTATATATATTGTGAAAAGCAATGGTCCCATAACACTCCCCTGTGGCACGCCAGAGGTTACTTTAACGTCTGAAGACGTCTCTCCATTGATAACAACATGCTGTGTTCTGTTTGCTAAAAACTCTTCAATCCAGCCACTCAGCTGGTCTGATATTCCGTAGGCTCTTACTTTGTTTATCAGGCGACAGTGCGGAACTGTATCGAACGCCTTCCGGAAGTCAAGAAAAATAGCATCTACCTGGGAGCCTGTATCTAATATTTTCTGGGTCTCATGAACAAATAAGACGAGTTGGGTCTCACACGAACGCTGTTTCCGGAATCCATGTGTAACGTTCCCTGGCAAACTCACATTATTAAAGAACAAGAGTTTATTTGTACCATATACGCCGCTCTGGGCAAGTTGTATATATCGTAATTTTTGAACAAAAATATTACTGAATGTGGTGTAAAAGACATTTGTTATTCTCCTTATATTTTTTGGTTGTAATATTTCTCTTTATTTAGGATAGGAATTTTTCTGTATTTATTATGTGATTGTAAAATGTGTCAGTATTTGCGATAGCAGAGATATATATAAAATGTTGTCAGAAGAGAATAATATCGTCAATTTGCAAAGAAATGTTAATAGTCAGCAATACTATTTAAGCACAATGCATTATGTATTCTTTGGTCTTCTCTGTTCAGAAGTCATTGCGGTAGGACACTGTGAAAGAGTTTTTTACGAATGGGTAGACTTCTTTTGTCTCTGTCTGGTCTTAGCCGCCATTAGACGATGCGTTACGAATTAATGTGAGTTGTATTGTTGTTTGATCTAAATACGAGGCCTGTTCAGAAAGTAAGCTCCGATTGATTGCCAAATTGAAACCACAGTGAACATCAGAAATGTTTTACTTGTAACAATTAGCTACACCTTTCAGCTACTTCTCTACGTAGTCGCCGTTCTGACTTGGACTTTTGTCATAGCGTTGTACCAACTTTTCAATAGCCTCATCATAGAAGGCAGCCGCCAGTGCTTTCCGCCAATTCTCCACGCTGGCCTACACCTCGTTGTCTGTGTCAAAATGTTGTCTTCAAAGACAGCGGTTCATGTGACCAGAGATGAAACTCAGGGGGAGACAATTGCGGACTGTATTGTGGGTAATCTAACATTTCCATTTGAAAACGATGCAGGAGCATCTTCACTGCCCCTGCAGAATGCGGCTGAGAATTGTCGTGAAGACGAAACAGCACGACAGTTATGTAATGTTAGCTGCATAGCTTCAGGCGAAATTTCTCACCAGGCCCTCGTACTTGCGGCAGACACTATTTTCTAGACATCTTTACGCACTCACTGCGAGCTCAGAAATGAGAAGAGCGACGTGATGCTAACTGGGGTTATACTAGAGACACTACCCAACACATCTGTGCAAAGCTTTATCGGATTTTCATAGTCGTTTCCATTTCGCGACCGATCGGAGCTTACTTTCTGAACGCCCCTCGTATATTAGAGTTTGTCAAAAGTGTGAATTATTTATGTAAATTAGCTTGCCCACGTCATCTATAAAATTTCTTTAAGAATTTTTCAGCATTTTTTAGCGGTGTTGCTGGGCTGTGCCGCGACCAACAATAGGCGGCACATTTAAAAAATTATCAAACCCGTAAATCGGGAACAGAAGCATAAAAATCAATAGTGAATTAAGAAATTGTTCTTCTTTTTCAGTGATCCTGTGGCTGATAAAATTTGAATTAATTATACGTTTGTGCATTCGTAGGTGGATAGTTAATGTTAGTTAACATTGAAATTTAAACAGTTTGTTTCTTTAAAATAACTTAAATGTATAGTGAAGTAGGTTTGATCAGTGATAAATGTCGGCTTGGCAATAATTAAAACATTTTCTGCTAATAGAGGTAATCTTGTGTTCTATGGCTAGTGCCGGGATAAAATTCAGTAAAAATATTTAACAAAAAACCCACTGCATCTGGAAAGTGTATGCCAAGGCCGAAGGATTTGAAGGACTCAATTCTCAACCTAATATTCTTAACCAGTTCATATGAGTTCACGTAAATATTATTTTTTCTTTAGATGTACGTAATTCTTAAGAAAGTAAAAATTTTTATTACCACACGAAAATAAGAGAGTGGTTCTACAACAAAGTTCTCACGAAAGAAAATTAACTTAAAAGCAAAAGATAAAATTTATTATTCTTCTTTAACGAAATTTCAAATCAATTCCATCCATTTCGACGATTTCGTTAAACATGTTGATTCCTACATAGTAGATTCTGGGTTTCCAGAAATGACATGATACGCGAGCAAAAAACATGTTCTAAAATTCTACAAGAGATCGACGTAAGAGATATAGGTCTATAGTTTTGCGCATCTGCTCGACGACCCTTCTTGAAGACTGGGACTATCTGTGCTCTTTTCCAATCATTTGGAACCCTCCGTTCCTCTAGAGACTTGCGGTACACGGCTGTTATAAGGGGGGCAAGTTCTTTCGCGTACTCTGCGTAGAATCGAATTGGTATCCCGTCAGGTCCAGTGGACTTTCCTCTATTGAGTGATTCCAGTTGCTTTTCTATTCCTTGGACACTTATTTCGATGTCAGCCATTTTTTCGTTTGTGCGAGGATTTAGAGAAGGAACTGCAGTGCGGTCTTCCTCTGTGAAACAGCTTTGGAAAAAGGTGTTTAGTATTTCAGCTTTACGCGTGTCATCCTCTGTTTCAATGCCATCATCATCCCGTAGTGTCTGGATATGCTGTTTCGAGCCACTTACTGATTTAACGTAAGACCAGAACTTCCTAGGATTTTCTGTCAAGTCGGTACATAGAATTTTACTTTCGAATTCAATGAACGCTTCACGCATAGCCCTCCTTACGCTAACTTTGACATCGTTTAGCTTCTGTTTGTCTGAGAGGTTTTGGCTGCGTTTAAACTTGGAGTGGAGCTCTCTTTGCTTTCGCAGTAGTTTCCTAACTTTGTTGTTGTACCACGGTGGGTTTTCCCGTCCCTCACAGTTTTACTCGGCACGTACCTGTCTAAAACGCATTTTACGATTGCCTTGAACTTTTTCCATAAACACTCAACATTGTCAGTGTCGGAACAGAAATTTTCGTTTTGATCTGTTAGGTAGTCTGAAATCTGCCTTCTATTACTCTTGCTAAACAGATAAACCTTCCTCCCTTTTTTTATATTCCTATTAACTTCCATATTCAGGGATGCTGCAACGGCCTTATGATCACTGATTCCCTGTTCTGTACATACAGAGTCGAAAAGTTCGGGTCTGTTTGTTATCAGTAGGTCCAAGATGTTATCTCCACGAGTCGGTTCTCTGTTTAATTGCTCGAGGTAATTTTCGGATAGTGCACTCAGTATAATGTCACTCGATGCTCTGTCCCTACCACCCGTCCTAAACATCTGAGTGTCCCAGTCTATATCTGGTAAATTGAAATCTCCACCTAAGACTATAACATGCTGAGAAAATTTATGTGAAATGTATTCCAAATTTTCTCTCGGTTGTTCTGCCACTAATGCTGCTGAGTCGGGAGGTCGGTAAAAGGAGCCAATTATTAACCTAGTTCGGTTGTTTAGTGTAACCTCCACCCATAATAATTCACAGGAACTATCCACTTCTACTTCACTACAGGATAAACTACTACTAACAGCGACGAACACTCCACCACCGGTTGCATGCAATCTATCCTTTCTAAACACCGTCTGTACCTTTGTAAAAATTTCGGCAGAATTTATCTCTGGCTTAAGCCAGCTTTCTGTACCTATAACGATTTCAGCTTCGGTGCTTTCTATCAGCGCTTGAAGTTCCGGTACTTTACCAACGCAGCTTCGACAGTTGACAATTACAATACCGATTGCTGCTTGGTCCCCGCATGTCCTTACTTTGCCCCGCACCCGTTGAGGCTGTTGCCCTTTCTGTACTTGCCCAAGGCCATCTAACCTAAAAAACCGCCCAGCCCACGCCACACAACCCCTGCTACCCGTGTAGCCGCTTGTTGCGTGTAGTGGACTCCTGATCTATCCAGCGGAACCCGAAACCCCACCACCCTATGGCGGAAGTCGAGGAATCTGCAGCCCACACGGTCGCAGAACCGTCTCAGCCTCTGATTCAGACCCTCCACTCGGCTCTGTACCAAAGGTCCGCAGTCAGTCCTGTCGACGATGCTGCAGATGGTGAGTTCTGTTTTCATCCCGCTAGCGAGACTGGCAGTCTTCACCAAATCAGATAGCCGCCGGAAGCCAGAGAGGATTTCCTCCGATCCATAGCGACACACATCATTGGTGCCGACATGAGCGACCACCTGCAGATGGGTGCACCCTGTACCCTTCATGGCATCCGGAAGGACCCTTTCCACATCTGGAATGACTCCCCCCGGTATGCACACGGAGTGCACATTGGTTTTCTTCCCCTCTCTTGCTGCCATTTCCCTAAGGGGCCCCATTACGCGCCTGACGTTGGAGCTCCCAACTACCAGTAAGCCCACCCTCTGCAACTGCCCGGATCTTGCAGACTGAGGGGCAACCTCTGGAACAGGACAAGCAGCCGTGTCAGGCCGAAGATCAGTATCAGCCTGAGACAGAGCCTGAAACCGGTTCGTCAGACAAACTGGAGAGGCTTTCCGTTCAGCCCTCCGGAATGTCTTTCGCCCCCTCCCACTCTACCACAGGTGAGGGATCAGCCTCAATGCGGGCAGTATCCCGGGCAACCACAGTCGTAGTCCGATCAGGGGATGCGTGGGACGAGCTGGCCGTCCCCGACAAACCCCCATCCGGACCCCCACAGTGATGCCCATTGGCAACAGCCTCAAGCTGTGTGACCGAAGCCAACACTGCCTGAAGCTGGGAGCGAAGGGATGCCAACTCAGCCTGCATCCGAACACAGCAGTTGCAGTCCCTATCCATGCTAAAAACTGCTCCCACGAACTAAATATCATGACCATAACCATCGGAGCTTGAAAAGCATGCCATCTGGATTTGTCTGTTTGTTAAGAGCGTTTATCTTCCATTTATCCGCGTTGCTGTAGAATAACCAAAGCGAAAATTCTGGCTACGTAATTCAGAATTTCCAAATGATCATCCATCGATGATTCTTTCGTGTAGAGCGCCTTAGTGAACAACGTGAGGATGTTGCTGGTCTTATCTGGTAAAGGGTCTGCGCGTACAAAAAAATGTAAGTGGCGCTATTGCGTTTCCGTGAGGTACACCAGACGTTACTTTCGAGTTTTTAGAGCCCATTCACGAACGTATTCCGTACGATCGTATGTGTGTTTCCAGTTCACAAATACAGGGTGTGCCACATAAAACACACTTGAGATTCAAATAACAATGAACTAACCTAAAAGGTAATAGATGATAGTAACGTTAAAAAGCACGTAGTTTCTTGTGTATAAGAGATGTTGGAAGTGGTGGCTTTGGGCATCCAGACACCGACGACTTCGTGCGATGAAGTTATCACACGGTACGTGCAGCGAACCGGTTTTATTTGGGACACCCGTTTATAATGTTGTGGGATGATACCCAATGTGGTGGGATTGCTAAAACGTTTGCCCTTGTGTTGATCATAGTCTGTGAAACTGGTTTTAACAACAGTTCAGAAGTCTGAGGTAACGACGACCAGTTACTAAGCTGGGCACCGATGGTTCCTATTTTCTGCTATGCATTCGCAGTAATAAGAATGGGACGTCGTCATGGCTACGACCTGTCCTATAAGGCGGAGGGTTTCCAATCACTCAGCAATATGGACACTTAACAGAAGGCCCATTGAGGTCGTTGTTTTCACGGATGAGGCCCGGTTGACGTCTTGAAAACGATATGGGATCTATTTTCGTTTGCTGAGAACCAGAACCCAATACTACAAGAGATTGTTCTGATCAACCGTTATACACACATGAAAACGATGTCCTCATGTGGGGCTATGTCTATGTGTGAGGTGGGTTGTTTTTAGATAGCGATGCCTTCGTGTGGAGCTGTGTCTGTGGGGTGGTCTGTCTTTTTGTGGACACACACACGCTGCGTGTTATTATGACTTCGCAACAATACCGAGATGCCGTCTCTTATGCTTTCTCTTTTTATTGGGAACAACAAATGATGATCTCACCTCAACCATTCAGACTTCAGCTGGCGGACGAGCGTATTGCCACGCTGGAAGGAGCTCTGAAAGTACATACGTACCACTCGTAACAGTGCCACACAGCTCTTTGTGTCTCGCATTGCGGCTCACATTCCTTGTTACCCTTCCATGAGCTATACCATTTTTCACAAGGTAAACATTTTTTTTGGTATGGAAATGAGGTTATATTTTCATGTTATGGAACATCATGCGTTCTACGTTTTGGATAAGTTTCGCCACGTCATAGCATATCGTTTGGAGTCGATTTTCGTCGTTTAACACATGCAAACTACAGCAGCCGACAGGAGATTACATTGTAATGTGCTATGTTTTAGTGAATGTAATTCATATGGTTTCTATCGCTGTTGCTTACGGGAATTGCGTTAGTATATGAAGAGTGGAAATGTCAAACGTTCTAAGTGACAATCTCTCATTAGTGAGGAGAATAAAAAAAATATATTTTTGTACGTAATTTATTTGTATCCAAAAAAATTGAGATGGTGTTATGATACCACATATTTATGCTGCTCATCTCCTAACTACAAATAATAATGAGACATTTAGAAAATAAATAATTTATTAAGAACTTTCTAGCGGCCATACAAAGGAAAAGTTCTAAATGGCAATAAGACAGTTTTTGTCTCAAGTGTCTTTAATATTTGTGATAGTGGAAATGCAGAAATACGGCAGTAAAGTTTCAACTAGTAGAAATGAAGTCAACAAAAACCGTTTCTCATATCTTTCAATTTTTACATGAGCATAACAAAACTAAATTTAAAAAAAATCTCTGCGTATTTGATTATGTTTCTTATACAATACGTTCTTGGATTCAGATGTTACAGAATGTGGAATGTGAAATGTGCTGCTGAAGAAGAAATGGCAACATCGTCAACACGTCTTTTTGCTTTGAAACTGACAAATATGGTTGATCTTTTAAATGATGTACGGTATGGCACACAATAAACATGGCACTATTTCCTCTTTTGAATACATTAGCTTTCTTCCATTCTTCTGTTTCATAGTAAGAATTTTTATAGCTATTTGAGATGGACGAGTATGAAACACTTGGGTCATATTGGTTTTTAATTTTTTTGCTTTTTTTAGAACCCAAATTATCTCCTTCCATTACAAAGATGTTTCATTGATACAGACAGAAGCTTACACGCGCTCTGCTCACCACACAAACTGACGCTTGGCAGATGGAATTCCAGAAATGTTTGGCACAAAGACATGCGCCATTTTGTAATGAATTTTTGAAATATTTTCTCCGTGATTTGGCACTTATGATAAGTCTGTGGACTTGAAACAGAGTACCAAGAACAAAATAGTGCTGAAAACGAGTTTTGCGAAAACATGGCACATAGGATGTTTGTCGTTTGCGCTGTTCATATATTGTCAGGTGTTGAACTTGTCAGTCAGTGGAACGATTTTGTTCGCAAACAACTGTTATTCCATGCTCGGCACGACTTTGGTCAGAGTGTGGCAGCTTTTTAGTAGGAACGTCCAGTGGCGAAGCTTCTTTCTCCCGGGGAAGCCGCATACAGAAGGTTGCTAACTCTTGAGAAACGACATACCACTTTACAGGTCAAGAGGTCGAGGCTGTCAGTACCCAGATGAATACAGCGGTTTTATCACCGGGTGAATGGCCACTTTTACGAGTACAGTTTTAGTTCTCGACCACCGCCAAGACTGGAATAACAGACTTGCAGCGGAACGAGCTTATTAAGACTTGCCGTGTAACGTAAATTATCTCTTGAAACTTCATCTGTGGTGGTACTTCATGGAACAACGTAAAATTGAAGGGTGTAAGGAAATGGAAACAAGATTGTCGGTACTAATGAAACTACTCACTGAAATTCTGTATGTTATCATAGGAACTATTAGCACGACTAAAGCAAATAACATCTCATTCAAACATCGATTTCATAGTGGTCGGAAAGTTCCCGTACGAGAGATCCTTAGCCATCAGCTCAGATTATAATCACAATAAATCAACCTGTCGTATTACCTCATTGTTGACTAAATGATCTCTATTGCAACCACACGTCCTTATTTTTCACAGGCCCATGGGTCAAATAAGAAGAAGCAGATGTATATTGCGAAGCTATGTGACTAAAAATCTGTCGTTGTTCGAGTTAGAACAATTAATAACAGTAATTTCACAGTTCTATTCTTCATCATCAGTATCATCATCATCATCATCATCATCAGTATCATCATCATCATCATCATTATCATCATTATGTCATTGTGTTTATAATCTTAGCGACCTAAGTGTGATAATATGTACCAATATAATAGAAAAAAGCAAATTGAATATATCCAAAAAGCTATATTGATATGGAGCCAAAATAAAAAAGAATAGAAAAGAAATATTCATGGTAATATTTGTGGTTTAAACTCTATTACCGTAATTATAACACATACAACAGATCTCAAAACTACATACAGCTGTCTCTCTTCCCCGTTATCATTCTTGATTTTAATGTTTTAGGCAATGTAACTGATTGGCTGTTACTATTTACTGATTAGGCCACACCTAGTTTGGAGGTTTACTCCGATGTACCCAAAACATCTCGACATTCATAGGTTTATGAACTGTAATTGATTATTATGTTATTTAGCTATCTGGAATGAAAAACTTTAGCAAATGTTCAGTTCATCGCAGGTCCATACTCCCACTACAATAAGCCATACATTTGCCTCACCGACATTGTTTAATAACTGTAGGTGGAAATTTCATTGTTCTTGTCACTGCTAACATTTAGTTTCGTTATTAATATATGTAACGATAATATAGAATTTGTCTCTCACAGACGTATGTATCCAGTACCGTAACTCTCACTCTGTTCAAAACTGCGTACACCCGGCATAAATAACGTGCGTCTAAAGAGAATGTTAATACTTCGACGGTCTAAGCGTTTGCACAGCCATCAGAATAACTGCACACACGTTCTGCCTCACAAATAGGCAAAACGACGTTCTCCAGACTACTCTACTTCTCCCTCAAGGTACCTCGTTATCGAGATCCAATTGACTACTGCCAGTGTCAGAACAGTGCGCGAAATACAGCGGCAGATAGGAACTCACTAGGTAAAATGTGTAGGAGCGTTTAGTACGGAAGTCGTACGAGTATTAGAAGAATTACTCTGCGTAGTTTTCAGACGACCCAAAACTAATTATCATAATAATAAAGTGTATGCCAAAATGGGGCGTAGCTCAGGACAGCGTAAATCTTTCATGGCATTTACTTTTATTTTTTATTTGAACAGATCGCAAAATTTTACTGCTAAAACTGAAAAAGTTATCGATTGTCATGAAATTCGCATCGTAACCACTTCTTTGGTGGACTGATTAACATATATTCGAGAAAATAATTTCAAGAAGAGTGTCTTAAAAAGAACAGCGGGCTGAACTGTTAAAGCTATAAAAATCTTGATGTTAGTTTTCCGACTTTTCCTAATAGGACGAATGCTGTGATCGTTCCTGGAATGAGGTTACTATGAATTTCTTTCTACGTTTTTGCTCAATCTGATCTAATTCTCCATATCTAATGATCTCGACGCTGGAGTGATAGTGTGCTCTAAATTCAGCATAACAGAAACACAGAATACGAATTGAGAAAACAGGTCTAAATTAACTGTAACATTAATTCCAAGGTCTTTGTCGTATGTAACTGAAATATATCATTTCTGTGTCAGCCAAGTTTCTCCTGATCCATTGCGGAGCTTCCTGAATGTGCTACTTCTGCACTACAATTTGTTCAAGCGAACATGCGAGGGATAAACATTCAGTTTTAATTACCAACTCTAAAAAAAGAAGCTGTGGCCATGGAACTTAGTGAAAGTGTTAGCCCTTCTCTACGTGTTGTTGTTGTTGTTGCTGCTGCTGCTGCTGTTGCTGTTGTGATCTTCTGTCAGAAGACAAGTTTGATGTAGTTCTGCACTCTAGTTAGTCTGTGCAAGCCTCTTCTCCTCTGAATAACTACTGCAACCTACGTCCATTTGAACCTACTTGCTGTATCGGTACCTAGGTCTTCTTTGACAGTTTTTACCCCTCACATCGTCCCCCCCCCTCCACCTTTCCTGCATTACAAAATTCCTTGATGCATCAGGATGTCAATCGATCTCTTCCTTTAGTTATGTTATGCCACACATTTCTTTTTTCCCCAGTTCGATTTAACACCCCCTCATTACTTATTCATTGTACCCATCTTATCTTCAGCATTATTTTATAACACCACATTTCAAAAGCTTACAGTCTGCTGTTGTGTGGACTTACATACAAAGCTAATCTCCAGGCAAATACGTTTGGTAAAACACTTCTTAACATTTAAATTTAGATTAAATGTAAACAAAGTACTCTTTTCAGAATTGCCTTTCTTTCTATTGTCAACGTGCGTTTTATGTCATCTCCACTCTCTTTTCAGTATGTCATCCACTTGCTTCAGTCGCCCTTCCAAGACCACTGCCGCCCCTTACAGAATTAGAATGTCATCGGAAACCTTCAAGTTTATGTTTCTCCTTTCTGAACTATAGTTCGCTTTCCAAATTTCTCCTTGGCTTCCTATATTGCTTGTTCAATGTACAGACTCAATTAGATCGGGGATAGGCTACAGCTGTATCTCTTTCTTTTAACTGCTGCCTCCCTTCCATGTCCTCCGACACTCGCAACTACAGACTGGTTTCGGTAAAGTCGTAAATGATATTACGCTTCTTGTATTTTATCCGAGCTGTATTTAAAATTTCAAAGAATGTAGTCCAGTCAAAACTGCCAAAAGCTTTCTCTGTATCTATAAACGCTATAAATATAGCTTTGCCTTCCTTTTACCTGTCTTCTAAGATAAGACTAGGATCAGTATCCGTTTAGAAGGTGCCGCAGTATCTATCATTTGAAGTTTCAGGACGCATCGATTGACCGTTAATCAACAGAAGCACTGTGATACAACTAGAACTGTTGTTTTTATTAATACGTTTTTGTCACGCAATTCCATATCTCGTGCCACAAAACAACTGCTTAAGGGGAGACTCCACCCAAAAATTTAACTTTTCTTCTATTTTGTCGATTTCAAACAAACTTTAAATCATGTCTATCATGTGAAGATGTAACAGTACCCTATCCAGAACTTTACTAGTTTTGGAGTTTTAAATTTGTAATATGATTTTAATTGTATGTTTAAAAACCAAATTTTGGTGCTCTGACATCAATTTTTATATTCCACATTTTATAGGTACTGTCACAAGACATAGTTCAACAATTCTATGCATTGATTTTATGATAAATGTTACAAATTTACTTTCAATACCTTTTTTCAAACTTAAATTTTCTTCAGTTATTAGAACATAAATATGATGATTAAACAGACAAACTACATTTCAAATATGATGATTAAACAGACAAACTACATTTCCGTAATATTAATGCATAGAAGTATGAAAATACCTCAAGACTACTTCGTGAAAAAATTTCATTCATATCGGTTAATACTTAATATAAAGAAGTTGGCATTCACCTTAAAAAACCAACTTATGGGAAATTGGATTTTAAAATTTCACTAAAAGATGAATGCTAGTACTAGAGACATATGAATTAAAGTTCACCAGCACCTTACATTTTCCCTTGCTACTCCTGTAAGGTTTCTTTTCCTTGTAATTTCATGACAACGGTATTCTTTTTCTTGAATTTTTCCTTCTCCAGGCTGCGTATTGAGGACTGCGTCATTGATATATATATAAGCACATCTTCTTCTGGGAGGTCCTGATATCTTTAGTCGTCAACCATCTCATAATAAACTGAAAAAGAGCTTCTACATGACCCAAATGTATCTTCTTCATACACACAAAAATTACCTTGGGACGCTTAGACCATGTGACACTGTGCAAACTTTCGTCTGCATCCTTTGTCGTGTCATCAGTGAATCTCGCCAGCAGTATATCAAATGCAAATCTCAGAGATATAGGTGCTATCCTGACCACAACATCCGTACTAAGATGCGTGTGAATACTATGTCAATGAGCTCCTGGTTCTTCACCTTGTACTTGAAATTCGAACACAACCAAATCGTTTTGGGATTTAAGAGTAAACAATTCAATTTATGAAAAAAAATGAAGTTTTATGGTGGAGTAAAGAAATTTTTCTACCAATGTTCACAGAAAGCACGCTGCAGAGAGTGATTCTAACATAACAAACAATACTTGTCCAGGCGAAGACAACAGTCGGCGAAAGTTAGACAAGAAAACTGCATCAGAAATGTCCCATTTACTCCTGCATTGTTGACACAGCAACAGATTCTTCCTATATTGCTGATACAAACGGGTAATGTCACGAGTGTTATACGTTACAAAAGTCATGGTATAGCGATACGAGCATACAGAGATGGGTGTTAATACCACGAACACAAGGTATATAATGGCAGTGCATTGGCGGGGCTGTCATCTGCACTCAAGTGAATGATGTGAAAAGGTTTCCGACGTGATTATGGCAGCGTGATGAAAATTAACAGGCTTTGAATGCGGACTGATACTTGAAGATGCGTGGAATAACTGCAGGAATGAATGTGGGGCGTAATGAGAACGTATCCGTTAGGACAGGGCGGCGAAATTTGGCGATAATTGGGTATAGCAGCAGACGACTGACGTGTGTGCCTTTGCTAACAGCATGACATGGTCTGCAGCGCCTCTCCTGGACTTGTGACTATATCGGTTGGACTCTAGACGACTGGAAAATAGGGGACTGGTCAGATGAGTCCTGACTTCAGTTGGTGAGAGCTAATGGTTGGGTTCGAGTGTGGCGCAGACACCACGAAGCCATGAACCAAAGTTGTGAACGAGGCACTGTGCACGCTGGTGGTGGCTACATAATGGTGTGAGATATGTTCACATGGAATGGATCTGCTCGCCTGGTCCAACTGAACCGATCATTGAGTGGAAATGGTTATGAGACTTCCTGGCAGATTAAAACTGTGTGTCCGACCGAGACTCGAACTCGGGACCTTTGTATTTCGCGGGCATGTGCTCTACCAACTGAGCTACCGAAGCACGACTCACGCCCGGTCTCACAGCTTCACTTCTGCCAGTATCTCGCCTCCTACCTTCCAAACTTTACAGAAGCTCTCCTGCGAACCTTGCAGTTTCATATCAGCGCACACTCCGCTGCAGGGTGAAAATCTCGTTCTGGAAATGGTTATGTTCGGTTACCTGGAGACCATTTGCAACCATTCATGGGCTTCATGTTCCCAAACTGTGATGGAACTTTTATGAATGACAAAGCGCCACGTCACACGCCACAATTGTTTGCGATTGGTCTGAAGAACACTCTGGACAGCTGTAGCGTGTGATTTGGCAACCCAGATATCTCCACACGGGTCCCATGTAACATTTATGAGATATAATCTAGAGGTATGTTTGTGCACAAATTTATGCACTGGCAACATTTTCGCAGTTATGGACGGCTGTAGTGGTAGCAAGGTGCAATATTCCTGCAGAGGAGTTCCAACGACTTGTTGAGTCCATCCCACGTCGATTTGCTGCAATATTCCGGGCAAAAGGTGACCGACACGATATTAGGAGACATTCCATGACATTTTTCACGCTTTTCGACTATTGAGGGGGTGACTCACTATTTGATGAAACAAAGTAGCAGCACGTGTTACTGTGTCATGTGCAGAGTGACCCGCGGCGTTATCGCGGAGCAAATCTGCTTCTTTGGGCTGTCAAATTCAACCTCATTCCCAATGATCCGCTGACATGGTACGCAGATCAAGGAATAATTTCGTGGCACTTATCTCCAGAATGTCGAGAACAGCTAAAATGCAGTAACCCATCGATGGGGAAAATGTGACGCACTGAAGAGTGGATACGTAGAGAAGGATCAACGCACTCAGCAAGTTTCATGTTCGCAGCTAGGTTTTTTCGACGCGATATTTAAAACTCTGTGACTAGCCCTCGTAACAGTGGAAGGCGCCATTTTGTTCACTTGTGACATGCTACGGTACTGTGGCGCGGGGCTTTCAATGTATACCAGAGTTGCAGAAACGTACTTGCAGACAAGAAAAAAAAAAAAGAAAGTACTTTACCTAACGTTATTTTTCGAGAGGTAAATTAAGATTTGGCGACTAACTTTTCTAAGATTCCATCAGTTTCATGGGTTACTGTAACCAATATGCATAGCGAATTGTTCTAGAAAGAGAAAATTAAGACGCATAATGGCAAACGCCCATGAAATGGAGGACCAGTATATTTCATCACTGATTATCCTCTAAAATGAAGCGAAAAGCGCACGTTTATTATCCAAAGATTTCATATAAGTGCACATTGAACGTAAAAGGTAATTTTCCAGCAACTCAAGAACTACAATCTATTAGCAATAAAACTACTAAATTAGGAAACCATAATTTATCCATTTTACATGCTGTTGAGGTCCATGGCTGTGGATTGTATTATTTTAATAAAATAATAAAAAAAATTAATAAAATCAACCAGCCGCTTTGTTATGTACTTTAATGTAAGCTAACACTCGTGTCGGACTTTCACCTATCCTCAACTAGCGTAATACATGTTTGACTCTTCACTTAGTACATACGAGGGTTAAGATCAACAGAAAATTGGATGCTACAGCTGCCCCGTGCTAAATAACATTTTTATTTTGTTATTACACTTCACGTTGTCTATTTACGATATATTGCTGTTTTAATATACTTACTTTCTACTCTGCTTGCTTGGAATAACGACAAGGAAAGTAGCAGCATCCAGTTTGCTGTTGATGTTAATCTTGTACGTACTGACTGAGGACTCAAATACGTATTATGCTAACAAAGTGTGACACTCATATTAGCTTAAATTAAAGTACATAACTAAGTGGATAGTTGCTATATTTAAAAAAATTATACTAAATTTAGTTTGATTTCAGTTACAAATTTAGCAACGTTGCTTAATGTTACTAACACTAATGTAACTTTATTAATAGTCCCTTGTCAACAGTGGACAATAGATGATCCTGCTTAAATGATACTGTAAAGAGTCGCGCAGCTTTACATGTGAGGCTGCAAAGCAGCCAGCAGAGAACTAAAGTGAGGCAGCAGCTCTGGAACAAAGGGTAGAACTCCCACTGGAACCGTGAGTGCGCTGCTGCCATATCGCTATTGTCCCCGGGCCAGCCTGAAGATGTATTGGGACTGGAGCACGGCAACGGCTCCGGGGGCCCTCGACGCCAGATACCGCAATTAACTGAGTAGCGGCAGATACGGCGCGCCCGCTGTGCATATTACCGCCAGCGGAGCGCGGCCAGATTTATGCAATAGACCGGTCAGTGCTCCCAGTCGATAGCACAGCGCATATGGGACAGAGCACAAGTAACAGCACTCGTGGGATGAAGAGAGTTACATCTTCAGTTAAACTACAATGACTCCATTAAAAGATGCAGTCAGCTACTGCACAGATGGCATGCTATAACGAGATTCGTAGTATCTCAAGCATAATTACAAACGTTTTAAACAGTTCAGAATTTAACAGTCCTTTAATACGCGTATAGCTGAACATCGATGGGAGAGGAATTCGGCTACCCCTTTGCTGCAGAAAGCGTCCCACAGCTTACAAGAAGCGACTCCGGAAACCGCCTGACAGGATGGGTGATCTGGATTCGAACGTCTTCTAAAGGTTAAACAATCAGTAAATCGACAAACTGCCTATTGGCTTCTGTCTCGGGTTCTTCGGCCGACGTTCATCTAATGATTTTTCTGACGTTTCGCCAGCATGAGTGGCTGGCATTGTCAAAGCTTCACCCTCCATTGCCGGTGGTGAACTGGAGCCGAGCTCGCGGGCGCAGACTATATGTACCTGGCGCGCCAACGTCCGAGGGCTTCTCCGCGGTCATTTCCGGTGCGGTTCTCCTCTTGCTACCTGCGACGGTCGTTCGCTGCAGTACGGGAAGCCAGGATCCGTTGACCTTAAGGCTTTCCTCTTTCTTGTTCAAACTGTTCGCGTGTTTTTGTATTTCTACAGCTTCTCTGAACAAGCGCGTGTGATAATGCTTCTCTACAGCCAGAACTTCCCGTGTCGGCGAATTTTATTACGTGGTCGGTCTCATTCAGTACGTGCTCTTCTACGGCCGATTTCTCCACCTGCCCCAACCTGCAATGTCGCTTATGCTCTTTGATCCTGGTGTTGATGGATCGTCCAGTCATTCCGACATAAACTTTTCTGCATGTGCATGGCATACGGTATATTCCCGACATTGCAAGTGGGTCTCTTTTCTCCTTCGCCGATCTAAGACACTCTTTGATCTTCCTTGTCGGTTTGAAAATCGTCTTTACGCCATGTTTGCGCAATATACGGCCGATTCTGTCCGTCACTCTGGGAATGTATGGCAGAAAGGCCGTACCCGACATTTCTTTTTCTGGTTCCTTACTCCACAAACATGATTATACATTGTCCAGGCACAGTAATACGGCCACGTGTCAAAAGCCTGTATAACCACCTTTTGCAGGGAGGACTGCTGCAAGACATGACCAAAAGAACAGACATCACACATTCATACAACTAATTCACCTAGATGAGCAATGGATCCACCTTCTTCAGTGCGGATGCACAGTTACGTCGGACCTCCTGCAGGAATCTCAGAGTAGCGAGCATGGAAGAAATGGAGAGGGACTGCTGACAGGTGGCGCTCTGTGGGAATTTGGGTCGGCTGTAAGGCGTACCGATATACACTCCTGGAAATTGAAATAAGAACACCATGAATTCATTGTCCCAGGAAGGGGAAACTTTATTGACACATTCCTGGGGTCAGATACATCACATGATCACACTGACAGAACCACAGGCACATAGACACAGGCAACAGAGCATGAACAATGTCGGCACTAGTACAGTGTATATCCACCTTTCGCAGCAATGCAGGCTGCTATTCTCCCATGGAGACGATCGTAGAGATGCTGGATGTAGTCCTGTGGAACGGCTTGCCATGCCATTTCCACCTGGCGCCTCAGTTGGACCAGCGTTCGTGCTGGACGTGCAGACCGCGTGAGACGACGCTTCATCCAGTCCCAAACATGCTCAATGGGGGACAGATCCGGAGATCTTGCTGGCCAGGGTAGTTGACTTACACCTTCTAGAGCACGTTGGGTGGCACGGGATACATGCGGACCTGCATTGTCCTGGTGGAACAGCAAGTTCCCTTGCCGGTCTAGGAATGGTAGAACGATGGGTTCGATGACGGTTTGGATGTACCGTGCACTATTCAGTGTCCCCTCGACGATCACCAGTGGTGTACGGCCAGTGTAGGAGATCGCTCCCCACACCGTGATGCCGGGTGTTGGCCCTGTGTGCCTCGGTCGTATGCAGTCCTGATTGTGGCGCTCACCTGCACGGCGCCAAACACGCATACGACCATCATTGGCACCAAGACAGAAGCGACTCTCATCTCCGAAGACGACACGTCTCCATTCGTCCCTCCATTCACGCCTGTCGCGACACCACTGGAGGCGGGCTGCACGATGTTAGGGCGTGAGCGGAAGACGGCCTAACGGTGTGCGGGACCGTAGCCCAGCTTCATGGAAACGGTTTCGAATGGTCCTCGCCGATACTTCAGGAGCAACAGTGTCCCTAATTTGCTGGGAAGTGGCGGTGCGGTCCCCTACGGCACTGCGTAGGATCCTACGGTCTTGGCGTGCATCCGTGCGTCGCTGCGGTCCGGTCCCAGGTCGACGGGCACGTGCACCTTCCGCCGACCACTGGCGACAACATCGATGTACTGTGGAGACCTCACGCCCCACGTGTTGAGCAATTCGGCGGTACGTCCACCCGGCCTCCCGCATGCCCACTATACGCACTCGCTCAAAGTCCGTCAACTGCACATACGGTTCACGTCCACGCTGTCGCGGTATGCTACCAGTGTTAAAGACTGCGATGGAGCTCCGTATGCCACGGCAAACTGGCTGACGCTGACGGCGGCGGTGCACAAATGCTGCGCAGCTAGCGCCATTCGACGGCCAACACCGCGGTTCCTGGTGTGTCCGCTGTGCCGTGCGTGTGATGATTGCTTGTACAGCCCTCTCGCAGTGTCCGGAGCAAGTATGGTGGGTCTGACACACCGGTGTCAATGTGTTCTTTTTTCCATTTCCAGGAGTGTAGCTCGAAAGGCGTAGTCGTAAACGCACCAGCCTACTATGTGGGAAATACTGGGTTCGAATCCCCGTTCGGTACACTCGTTGCCGCCGATTCCACATAATGTCTCGATGCAGCTGAAATCGGTAATACCTTCCTTTTCTCTTCCTTTCTTCCTCCCAGCCCCTCGGCACTGCACCCTCAAGTTACATATAAAGTGAATGAGTTTCTGGACAGTACCGAAAGGGATGCGGAGCCATGACGACTACAGTGCTGTGGACAGCTGCGCTAGGTACCTCGGTTGACGGTCCATGGCGCGAACTGCCCGTTCGAGGTCGTCCCACAGATTCTCGATTGGGTTGTAATCCGGGGTGTTTGGTGGCGATGGGAGTATGGCAAACTCATCCTGGTGCCCTTCGAACAACGCGCGTAATCAGCGAGCTCTGTGACATGTTGCATTGACCTGCAGATAGATGCCACCGGTGCGGAGGAAAAACAAACTACATACAGGGATGTACATGGTTCCAAAGAATAGATACTTACTTGTGTTTATCCATTGTGTCTTTCAGAATAACGAGATCACCCACGGGTTGCCACGAAAATATTCCACGGACCATAACGCTCCCTCCTCCGGCCTGGACTATTCCTTCGATCCAATGGCTGTCCGGCTCAAGGAGCATAAAACGCGATTCATCTGAAAGGCAACCTGCCGCCACTGGGTGTACATTCATTTGTGGAATTAGCGTGTAAATTCCAGCCTTTATTGCCGATGAACGGCAATCTGCATGAGTAGATGAACCAGGCGTCTCCAACGTTCCATGAGTCCCTTGGTGCACTTGGAATTTCAGTTGCTCAACAGTTGCACGTCTATTCCCCTGAACACATCTCCACAGCCGTCGTTCGTCCCAGTCATCTATGGCTCGTGGTGCACCATAGTTATTTCGGCGCATGTTTTGGATATCGCTATCATGCCATGCACGGAAGATTTAACCACGGCGGTAAGCGAACAGTTTACAAACGTTGCCGTTCCAAAAATGCACTTGACCCGAGAGCCAATGATAAAAAATGGCTCTAAGCACTATGGGAGGTAACATCTGAGGTCATCAGTCCCCTAGACTTAGAACTACTTAAACCTAACAAACCCAAGGACATCACACATATCCATGCCCGAGGCAGGATTCGAACCTGCGACCGTAGCAGCAGCGCTGTTCCTGACTGAAGCCCCTAGAACCGCTCGGCCACAGCGGCAGGCCAAAAAGTCAATGATCGTGCCCTTTTAGACGTCAGATAAATTGCTCCGTTTCTGCAGTATGACAACGACTGCATTGTCTCCTGCGTCTTCCTCCACTCACCCCCACCCCATCCACCCCGATTAGCTTTACGAACCCTCCAATGCTAGTGGTGCCACCTGCCGTCTGTGAGTGGTTATTAGACGTTGACATCACAGACAGGCGGCAGTCACATTAATGTGACTGGACCGTGTAATCCGAACTGTTACATGTGTTTTGTATTGAGATTTTTATTATATTTTATTTATTTACACGTCGAGTTCCGTAGGACCAAATTGAGGAGCAAATCTCCAAGGTCATAGAACGCGTCAGTACATGAAATTACTACATAAAAGTAATAAGATAAAAATAAAACGTTTATGAATCCGAAAAAAGTCAGTCCATAACTTTAAGAAAAACGAAATCAACAATACAACAAGAATTAGCTTAATTTTTCAAGGAACTCCTCGACAGAATAGAAGGGGTGACCCATGAGGAAACTCTTCAGTTTTGATTTGAAGGCGCGTAGATTACTGCTAAGATTTTTGAATTCGAGTGGTAGCTTATTGAAAATGCACGCCTTCCTGCACAGGAGTTAAGGAAGTCCGATCGAAACGCAGGTTTGATTTCTGCCGAGCATTAACTGAGTGAAAGCTTCTTATTCTTGGGAATAAGCAAATATTGTCAACAAGAAATGTCAGTAAGGACTATATACAGGGTGGTCCATTGATCGTGGCCGGGCCAAAATCACACGAAATAAGCGTCAAACGAAAAAACTACAAAGAGCGAAGGGGGAAACCAGATGGCCCTATGGTTGGCCCGCTAGATGGCGCTGCCATGGGTCAAACGGATATCAACTGCGTGTTTTTAAATAGAAACCCCCATTTTTTATTACGTATTAGTGTAGTACGTAAGGAAATATGAATGTTTTGGTTGGACCACTTTTTTCGCTTTGTGATAGGTGACGCTATAATAGCCACAAACATATGGCTCACAATTTTAGACGAACAGTTGGTAACAGGTAGGTTTTTTAAATTAAAATACAGAACGTAGGTACGTATGAACATTTTATTTTGGTTGTTCCTTTGTGATACATGTACCTTTGTGAACTTATCATTTCTGAGAACGCATGCTGTTACAGCGTGATTACCTGTAAATACCACATTAATGCAATAAATGCTCAAAATGATGTCCGTCAACCTCAATGCATTTGGCAATACGTGTAACAACATTCCTCTCAACAGTAGTAGTTCGTCTTCCGTAATGTTCGCACATGCATTGACAATACCCTGACGCATGTAGGCTGGCCGTGGTGGCCGAGCGGTTCTAGGCGCTACAATCTGAAACCACGCGACCGCTATAGTCGCAGGTTCGAATCCTGCCTCTGGCATGGATGTGTGTGATGTAATTAGGTTAGTTAGGTTTAAGCAGTTCTAAGTTCTAGGGGACTGATGACCTTAGGAGTTAAGTCCCATAGTGCTCAGAGCCATTTGAACAATTTTTGACGCCTGTTGTCAGGTGTTGTCGGTGGATCACGATACCAAATATCCTTCAACTTTCCCCACAGAAAGAAATCTGAGGACGTCAGATCCGGCGAACGTGAGAGCCATAGTATGGTGCTTCGACGACCAATCCACCTGTCATGAAATATGCTATTCAATACCGCTTGAACCGCAGGCGAGCTATGTGCCGGACATCTATCATGTTGGAAGTACATCGCCATTCATCATCATTTGTTGCAGGTCGTGGCTGACGTTTCACATGTAGCTGAACACTTCCTGTTTCCTTAAATAACGTAACTATCCGGCGAACGGTGCGGACACTTGGATGATGTCGTCCAGGATACCGAGCAGTATACATAGCACACGCTCTTGGGCATTTTGATCACAATAGCCATAAATCAACACGATATCGACCTTTACCGCAACTGGTAAACGGTCCATTTTAATACGGGTAATGTATCACGTCCGTAGAAACACTGGAACACGTGAGGCAATACTGACCTTACAACTTATCTTAGAAGAAAGATTAAGGAAAGGCAAACCTACGTTTCTAGCATTTGTAGACTTAGAGAAAGCTTTTGACAATGTTGACTGGAATACTCTCTTTCAAATTCTAAAGGTGGCAGGGGTAAATAACAGGGAGCGAAAGGCTATTTACAATTTGTACAGAAACCAGATGGCAGTTATAAGAGTCGAGGGACATGAAAGGGAAGCAGTGGTTGGGAAGGGAGTAAGACAGGGTTGTAGCCTCTCCCCGATGTTGTTCAATCTGTATATTGAGCAAGCAGTAAAGGAAACAAAAGAAAAATTCGGAGTAGGTATTAAAATTCATGGAGAAGAAATAAAAACTTTGAGGTTCGCCGATGACATTGTAATTCTGTCAGAGACAGCAAAGGACTAGGAAGAGCAGTTGAATGGAATGGACAGTGTCTTGAAAGGAGGATATAAGATGAACATCAACAAAAGCAAAACAAGGATAATGGAATGTAGTCTAATTAAGTCGGGTGATGCTGAGGGAATTAGATTAGGAAATGAGGCACTTAAAGAAGTAAAGGAGTTTTGCTATTTGGGGAGCAAAATAACTGATGATGGTCGAAGTAGAGAGGATATAAAATGTAGGCTGGCAATGGCAAGGAAAGCGTTTCTGAAGAAGAGAAATTTGTTAACATCCAGTATTCATTTAAGTGTCAGGAAGTCATTTCTGAAAGTATTCGTATGGAGTGTAGCCATGTATGGAAGTGAAACATGGACGATAAATAGTTTAGACAAGAAGAGAATAGAAGCTTTCGAAATGTGGAGCTACAGAAGAATGCTGAAGATTAGATGGGTAGATCACATAACTAATGAGGAAGTATTGAATAGGATTGGGGATAAGAGAAGTTTGTGGTACAACTTGACCAGAAGAAGGGATCGGTTGGTAGGACATGTTCTGAGGCATCAAGGGATCACCAATTTAGTATTGGAGGGCAGCGTGGAGGGTAAAAATCGTAGAGGGAGACCAAGAGATGAATACACTAAGCAGATTCAGAAGGATGTAGGTTGCAGTAGGTACTGGGAGATGAAAAAGCTTGCACAGGATAGAGTAGCATGGAGAGCTGCATCAAACCAGTCTCAGGACTGAAGACCACAACAACAATGTATCACGAAGCAAATACCTTCCGCACTGGCGCGATGTTACGTGATACCACGTACTTATACGTTTGTGACTATTACAACGCCATCTATCACAAAGCGAAAAAGTGGTCCAACTGAAACATTCATATTTCTTTACGTACTACACGAATATGTGATAAAAATGGGGGTTCCTATTAAAAAAAGCGTGGTTGATATCCGTTTGACCTATGGCAGCGCCATCTAGCGGGCCAACCATAGCGCCATCTGGTTTCCCCCTTCAAGCTAGACGAGTTTCGTTCTTTGTAGTTTTTTCGTAGTATTACCTCACAGAGAAAAGAGAATATAGCATTTTAACAGCTGAAAAGGAGTTCCTTGCGGGGTGGGGGAGTGGCTATGTACGTAAAAACAGTATTCCATTTGAGTCAATAGACGTATCACGGCACTGCACTGAACAGATATTGGAATGTTGCGCAGGGGCAGTTGGATTATGTTTGATACTAGTGAAACTAAATTTCTAATTGTTGTTGTTTATAGGTTCCCCTAACTCTGACTTCAGAGTATTTCTGCTCAAGCTAGAGAGGTTTCTTGATTCAGTTTGCAGGAAGTACCAGAAATTAGTTATATGTGGTGACTTCAGTATAAATTTAGTAAATGATGGTGCAAGAAAAAGGACGTTGGTGGATGTCATAAATTCATATGATCTGATGCAGACTGTATTTTTTCTAACTAGGGTGCAGGGGAACAGTAGCACAGCCATAGACAATATATTTATTCATTCTTCATTACTAGATGGGCATTCAGTTAGTAAAAGGGTGAATGGCCGACTTCGTGCCAGGCCTCAACGACCAACATCGATACCTCTCCTTAGTGCAACACTCCGTGAAGAATGGACTGCCATTTCCCAAGAAACCTTCGAGCACCTGATTGAACGTATGTATGCGAGAGTGGAAGCTGTCATCAAACTAACTATGTCATCAATGGCTAAGCGTGGTCCAACACCATATTGAATTCCAGCATTACCGACGGAGGGGGCCACGAACTTGTAAGTCATTTTCAGCCAGGTGTCCAGATACTTTTGATCACACAGTGTACGAAAGGTAGTGGCCTGTTAGCTTTATACCGTAAGCGCCGTTTAAGAAGGCATTTGTCGAAATTTAACCACTAAGGGGATGAAATAGGGGAGGGAAGGTATTTTGAAAAATGTTGTTATTAAAGCAATTTTGAAGTTTGAATGACAACTGGTATCTGGTTTCTTGGTCAGAAATGAAGAAGTACGTGTTTCAACATTTTTGGAAATTCAACAGCTAAGGGAGTGAAATAGGGATGAAACGTTTTTAAAACTAAATGTATGAAACTTTCTGTGGAAATATCACAACAAGAACTCAAAAGGCAGGATTAAGACAGACTTCTGTCTCCAGCTACCAGAATCGCTTTTTGGTCGGAATTACATCCGAAAAGATCGTAGTTCTATGATCTCAATTAGTTTGAATAGTTTAGAAGTTGTTGCAATTTATGAACAACATTAAATGTCCATTAAGGAAAAAAAAATCTTACATTTCATGCCATAGACCAGATGATAAGGTTCTCCCGAATGTGATGAAAATTGAGATTATTTTGGCTATTAAGATAAGTGATGTACCATTTAGTTTCAATTTAGGTTAATGATTCCTTAGTTCATGGTGTGTTACAGGTAACCGATGTGATGCTTACTCTGTTGTACCAACGAAACTTCCCTCTGAGGGCGTTTGCTTTGTGTCTGTAATAACAGTTTCACTATCAGTGTATAGTTTAAAAATTGTCTGTCACAGTGCTGCTGTTGTTAAACGACTCGTGCAGATTAGATTATTTACTCAGCAGTGGTGCAGATGTAACTGTTGTCTTCAATACTGCTCCTGGCACTATTTTAGGCGAAGAAAAGACATGCATAATTGGAAGGTTTTCATGCAAGTGACGTCACCATCCAATGCAAGCGGTTTAGATCAAGGCTTTGTTTCTCCTGATTCGTCACGTCTTAAATCGAGACTCCACCAATTATTCGTAGCATACGAAGTTAGTGATACTTCGTACACACTTATGCTAACAATTTGTTGCCTGTAAGAAGTCGTTCGCAGTTAGGAGGCTTGATAAGAATGGATCTAAAACTTGATTTAACCAATGAGAGTGCAGTTGTTCGATATGCCGACACACTACTATTCGACGGATATTGTCGTAATATACTGGTTTGGTAAGTTATGTTATTGTATGAGAAGCATTATACGAAGTTTCATTTTCACTTTTCCCCATGAAAGCAGGCAACTGACAGCGACGTCGCAGTTGGTAAAAACTGTTTTAACAACTGAAATATGCTGCCACTTGCTGGATGTAATTAATTCAGCGGTCCAACTTCTCTACTTTAAAATGATCACCTGCAAACAAATGTTCTAAATCGAAAGAAATAGAAATTTCATACACTGCGCTACGTAACATACATTTTTTGGGGCTCTGTGTTTTAACGTTCCGTTGACAGCGAAGTTGTAGCTAACGGACCACATTTGCTCTCATGTCACGGCATCCGGGGTAGGAAACCCAATGCGACTTCCTCAGAAGAAAAATGGAGCCATTCGTATAAAGTGATATAGGGCAGCCAATGAGGTAATAAATCAGGATGCCTAGACCGGGAACCGAATACGGGTTCTGCTGATTGCGAGCTACGCATCTCACTGCGGCTTCCTCTCCCTCGGATTCCTAGTATCAGCAAAAGGACGAGACTCGGAACTCATCGCGCCGTCAGAGTCGCGGAGGCGGAGTAGAACTAGACGGTGCAACTGCAAGCGAAAGACCTAAAGACGACGATTTGAAGTTTGGAGCGAGCCTGCAAGTGCTCGTTTGTTACTGCAGACGGGCCATAATTTTTAGTCTGTAAGTTATGGAACCAAGGACTAGCTAAATGAATTACAGCACTTTTCCCTCAAAATGCTTCAGGAAATTACTGAAATTCACGTCTACATCTACATTACTACCTTGTAAAACACTGTCAAGTATTTGTACAACATACGAGGGTTATTTCGAAAGTTCCGCATACTGTTAAGGGGAGACGGAAGGCAATTTTTATCCCTATTCTGCCAACGCTATTTTACCCTTTGAATAGGTACAGTTTTCAAAAGAACTGTAAGTGATAAAACAGTTTTTATACAACATGTATGCCTCAATTTACAAGTGAAATGAACACAATACCTCTTATGGTTTTGAAGAAAAGAAGTTTTATTATTTCCCTAGCAAAATTTAACTTTTTTTGTACATTAATTATTATAAAACAGTTTCTGGTTGTTTGGTGCTTCGCAATTTACTTGTCATAACTTATCACCATCTACAGTACAAATTGACCAAATTTCATGTTTCTAACCCCATTAGTTCATCAAATAATGGTACCTGAAAGTAAAACAATGTAGTTTTGAGAAAAATCCCTTGAAAGTTTAATATTGCAATTCTAGTATAGTTATTGATGAGAATTACTTAGCACTAATATTTTCCTGCACCATAATGAGCATCACCTGAATCATACTGGTCTTCTTTTCTTCTCTTGCTTCCTCTTATTTTCTGACTGGCTTCTTCTGTGATTTTAAATTAGCAATATCTGATTTGCGGATTCTCTGTTTATCTATTTGCACCAAGGATTTTCCACTATCTCCACTAGATTTAATGCCCAATAATTCCAAAACATTCAGTTTTCTAATTTCACCATCATTGAAGCATAAAAGAGTATCATAAACATCAAATTTGAGGGTTGTAAGCTAAACAAATACAGTTTTCGGTAACCGGTTCCAAATGACAGAATTCTCATTCATTTAAAATTTGGGTTTTCGAATGAAGACATTTCTTCAGCAAGGTCTTTACCAAGTTCGCTAAATATCGATTTCAGTCATTACTGATGCAGTCATTACTTATACGTGGCACTTCTCCTGTACTTGCACCAAGTCTCAGGATCATTCGGGCAAAGACCGTGCACTGGATTTTCGTTTGTGGAAAGCTTCTGGAGAAAGATAGTCCATACAGCTTTTTTGATGTTTTCTAAATTCCCTACATTTCTTCTTATAGCCAAGCCATAATAATTCTATAATCTATTTCAACATTTGTCAGGCGACCTTTACCACCTATCTTCTTATTATCTTCCAATACTATTTTTTACTTTTCTTTCAATAATCGTCTCAACCTGGACCCCATTCTCTTCTCGACAAGCCCAGTGCACTCTAATTTAGAAATTGAGACATTAGGTTCATTGTTCTGTACATACCTGGTCATGAGCCTTGCTGTCACCGCCCCAGATTGCACAGAGCGTCAGGAAAACCATCATGTCTCACGAAAAAATTGTGGTATTTATATAAAACAAGAACTGTTTCACGCAGGAAAGACCAGGTATTTCAAATATGCTAAAATCTAAAAATCGAATTTTTGAAGCCCACTTGCCTTCCGTCTCCCATTAAGATAGAACTGAAGCAAATAAGCCCCCAGTATGGCGTCCACTCTTGCTTATGACAGCAATCCAACTTTTTAGCAACTTCTGTTTTCCGGAGAGGGCACCTTCATTGTTCGGTTGTCTGATTACTAGAGCCAGCTCACTGGAAACTTCATCACTTGTATCAAAATGTTTTCCACGGAGTTGTTCCTTCAGTTTGGGGGACAAATCAGAGTCTGGTTGGCTCATATGAGGACTGCATAGTGGATGGGGAAGTATTTCCTATACATATCTGTCGACCGTTTCTCTCACTGGCAGGGCAGTACGAGGCCTTCACCAACTCCAGGCATGTCAAGCTTTCTTCGGCGAATTTTAGGGCGCAAAACATTTAGCAGTAACACCTTGTAGTATGCGACTGTTACAGACGTCCCCTGGGGCACTCTACTTGTAGCTATGATTGCATTCGTATCATACACAAAGATCATCATTAATTTCAAGTTTGATTGTTGGTGGCAGAATTTTTTCGGGCTTGGAGAGTCGGAACATTTCCATTGTGGCGACTGAGACTGGTTCCATTAAGTGCAAGAAGCGTTTTCAGAAACTGTTCTCCTTCTATTCGGTACCGTTGAAGCAACTCTTCTGAAACCTGCTTTCTGCTCTCCACTCAGATCTTGCAGAACTCATCTGACAGTAACTTTACCCACCTTCAACTTTTCAGTTATGATTCTGTAAACTGAAGTGACATATATTCTGGCTTCATAAGCAATTTCCTCGCATCTTTATGTGAATCCTCTCTCAGAATGTCGTTGACAGTAACCTGAGAAGTGTAGTCTGTTGCAGATGAATGCCTTCCACTTCTTGGGCTGTCCACATTGCTTAC
The DNA here is from genome assembly GCF_021461395.2 of Schistocerca americana. Taxonomy (NCBI): domain Eukaryota; kingdom Metazoa; phylum Arthropoda; class Insecta; order Orthoptera; family Acrididae; genus Schistocerca; species Schistocerca americana. The sequence continues at coordinate 375,269,496 of NC_060119.1, read as the reverse complement.
CCGACCTTTGGACCTTGGACCTTTAAGGAAACGAGCATACCGCCGTTATTCGGTGCTACGATCCGCCACATATTTCCCACAGATATTTCTCAGAGGGTTACAAATTTCCGTTGGATTCTTTCAATGTAGGGAATCGATTTTGGTGAAGGAACGCTTTTCACTACGTGTAATCCTACCTGTCTCCCTTCCAGTTTCCATATAAAACTGAATTACTCACGACACAGCCACGCGAATCGCAAACACATACTAGTATACTAACGCCACGACTAAAGTCCCGCTCACAGCTGACATGAATTTCAACTTGATCCCGTCACCATAACGGTTGCTCGTGCGCAGTGTTGTTCGGGAATCTCCCCGTTCCATTTGCACATGGGGCAAGGGAAGAGTAATCGCTTAAGACTTTAGCCGGGCGCTGTGGCCGAGCGGTTCTAGGCGCTTCAGTCCGGAACCGTGCTGCTGCGACAGTCGCAGTTTCGAATCCTGCCCCGGGCATGGATATATGTGATGTCCTTACGTTAGTTAGGTTTAAGTAGTTCTAAGTCTAGGGGACTGATGACGTCAGATGTTAAGTCCAATAGTGCTTAGAGCCATTTGAGCCATTTTGAGCTTAAGACTTTATGTGTGCAATAATCAGTCTAAACTTGTGTTCACGGTACTGCACGAGCGACACACACGACCTATATTTCTCATTTAATGTTGATCCTTCAAACGTTGTAAGCAGACTTTCGGAGGAAACTTGACGTCTATCATCAAGCGTTTCTCAGCATTTCCGTGACACGGATCTGAGACAATTCGTGCTGCCCTTCTTTGTATATGTACAATATTCATATTGGTCCTACCTCGTACGACTCCCGCAAACTTTATCAAAATTTTATGGTAGGTTGCGTTAGTGTTTTGTAAACAGTATCCTTTGTAGCGTGACTGAATGTTCCCATTATCCTACCAATCGACCGTAGTATGCTACCTGATGTAGCTACGTGTACAATTGAGCGTATGTGATTAATCCACATCATAGCCATACAAACTGTTACACCTAGGTGTTTGTATGAGTTGACTAATTCCATTTGTGATTCATCGATATGGTAATCAGATGATACTATGTTTTTACGTTTTGTGTTCAATGTTACATCTATGGGCATTTAAAGCTAGTTGCCTATTTTCGCACCATTCTAAAATCCTGTCAAGAACATACTGAATATTTGTGCACTCTTTTCAGGTAGTACTGCACAGTGAATAATTCCATCGTCTGCAGATGTACAGAGCTACTGTTAATATAGGAAGCTCATGGTAGATTATAATTGAACGCCGGACCGGAGCTCGAAACCGGACCATTTGTCTTTCATGGAGAGAGGTATTGATTAAACTAAAAATGCGTTAGGGGGCCGCGAGTCGTGTCTGGATGGCTCAGCTGACAGAACATTAACCAACCAAGGTCGAAGCCGCCGGGTTCGAGTTCCGGTGCGCCGCACAATTTCGGTCTGCCACGGGGTTTCAAACTGTCGTTCATTTGGTTACAGAATTAGGATCCGTCCTGGAAGCTATTATCAGGTCATTACCACACAACGTGAACGGGAATGCTCCAATAGCACTTCCCGGCAGCCTCATGAAGTTACACTACTGGCCATTAAAATTCCTACACCACGAATATGACGTGCTACAGACGCGAAATTTAACCGACAGCAAGAAGATGATGTGATCTGCAAATGATTAGCTTTTCAGAGCATTCACACAAGGTTGGCTGGCGTTGCCTGGTGAAACGTTGTTGTGATGCCTTGTGTGAGGGGGAGAAATGCGTACCATCACGTTTCCGACTTTGATAAAGGTCCGATTGTAGCCTATCGCGATTGCGGTTTATCGTATCGCGACATTGCTGCTCGCGTTGGTCGAGATCCAATGACTGTTAGCAGAATATGGAATCGGTGGGTTCAGGAGGGTGATACGGAACGCCGTGCTGGATCCCAACGGCCTCGTATCACTAGCAGTCGAGATGACAGGCATCTTATCCGCATGGCTGTAACGGATCGTGCAGCCACGTCTCGATCCCTGAGTCAACAGATGGGGACGTTTGCAAGACAACAACCATTTGCACGAACAGTTTGACGACCTTTGCAGCATCATGGACTATCAGCTCGGAGACCATGGCTGCGGTTACTTTTGACGCTGCATCACAGACATGAGCACCTGCGATGGTGTGCTCAACGACGAACTTGAGTGCAAGAATGGCAAAACGTCATTTTTTTGGATGAATCCAGGTTCTGTTTACAGCATCATGATGGTCGCATTCGTGTTTGGCAACATCGCGGTGAACGCACATTGGAAGCGTGTGTTCGTCATCGCCATACTGGCGTATCACCCGGCGTGATGGTATGGGGTGCCATTGCTTACACGTCTCGGTCACCTCTTGTTCGCATTGACGGCGCTTTCAACAATGGACGTTACATTTCAAATGTGTTACGATCCATGGCTCTACCCTTCATTCGATCCCTGCGAAACCCTACATTTCAGCAGGATAATGCACGACCGCAAGTTGCAGGTCCTGTAAGGGCCTTTCTGGATACAGAAAATGTTCGACTGCTGCCCTGTCCAGCACATTCTCCAAACCTCTCACCAATTGAAAACGTCTGGTCAATGGCGGGCGAGCAACTGGCTCGTCACAATACGCCAGTCACTACTCTTGATGAACTGTGTTGAAGCTGCATGGGCAGCTGTACCTGTACACGCCATCCCAGCTCTGTTTGACTCAATGCCCAGGCGTATGGAGGCCTTTATTACGGCCAGAGGTGGTTGTTCTGGGTACTGATTTCTCAGGATCTGTGCACCCAAATTGCGTGAAAATGTAATTACATGTCAGTTCTAGTATAATATGTTTGTCCAATGACTGCATTTCTTCTCGGTGTAGCAATTTTAATGGCCAGTAGTGTATTTCTTCGTCTGTAGATGACTCTTCACCCAAAACAACATGCTCCCCCTGCCCTAACAAAATTCCTCAATCTAGTCACAAGTTAATGGCGACGATAATCAGATACCTAGTAAAGGCAGATAGCGCGCATGGGGTATGGCTTTGGAATTACTCAAAAAAATTTCTCGTTAAACACACGGGGTGAAATAACGAATCTCGTCCTACTGTATAGCATATAGTAACGGAAGTGAACAAGAATTATTGTCAATGGAAAAATGTAGAATAATACATATATATCAAACTTTAAATTGACGCGTAACTCTACTTTGGGCAGAGAGTTGACGTCACACTATTTTAGCTCTCCAGCCGCTCTCATTGCCACCTGAAACAGAGGGCGAGTTACTATTCCAGCTGAGAGCCACTCTCGTGTCGCTTAATAAAATGCACTTCGTTAAAATGTGGAGCACAGCGGAGAGTACGATATTACCAGGTCAGAGGGCAACGCACTTAACAGGGCAGGTCAGTGACCCTTTGTCCCCTCGGCGTGACTGGAGTATGCGCCACGTATCTGTACCGTTTGTTTCACCATCGCAAAGCGTTAGGCTTCAGTTTCCGATCACGTACACATGACGTATTGCTCGATTCTTCAGTAGTGAGTTCGAGGCACGTATGAAAACGGCCGTTCGGGCCTCGGTGATTTATCCCTTATAAACCATCCTGAATGCTACCTAACTTAGTCGTTTGTTTAGATTTATTTAGGTATCAGTACTCCACCTTCCTCAGCTTTCAAGGTATCAGAGGAGTTCTAGATGAGCTGGACTACTTTACACACTAGAGAGATTCAAAGACATTTAAGAAACCGGAAGAAATGTATAACTTCTTCTCTAAACAATATTCGTTTTCGCAGTATCTTGTAGATTACGCCACTTCACTAATAAGTATAAACCTCTGTAAAATTACGACGCTTAACTCAAATGAGACGATGACACACTGCAGGATATGATGGGTAGTAGTGTGTGATACTTAGAGTTTAAGAAGTCTTTGGTCCCGGGTATAACCCTAATGAAGACGGCTAATTTCATCAAATAACATGGAGATTGGGGCAAATCTATGATATGCGCCTGTATTAAGTTGGAAGGTGGCTGATTGTGATATATAATATTATATTGTGTTATTATGAAAGCTTACAGAGATGAAAAGAAGGTTGGAGTCCATATGTATTGTTGCTAAGAATATAAAGACCGTCTTCAGTCTAATGTCCTCATCCCATAGACGGAGAAAGGTCAACACAAAGGTAAGCTTTCATTCTCATGTCGCTCAGGAGGGTACTTTAGTTTAAATCAGAAAATTATAGCATAATTTTTACCATCTAAACTTTTCCTAGATCCATCTCAGTTGTCCTTCGGGTGACGTTACACATGGGCCACTAACATTGTTCCTTGTATGTTAAAATTTCTCCGAGACTTATTCTCGCTCTTGTTATTTGTAATAACTCCCCATTTTCTCCTCTATGTGAGCGCTGAATTTTTAAAGCATAACAATTCAACTTCTTCTTGTGTTGTGTCCTCATGGTAGACGTTTCTGTTTCATGCTATTATGTCTTGTTGAAGTACAATTTCAGGAACCTTCAACCATTCTGTATTTAAGACCGTCAGAGCATTTAGGATTACACGTCTGCGCCAATCTGCTGCTAATGTATCTCTCACTTCAGCCATCTTCAGTTACGTGATTTCGGGCTGTTAGAATTCTTACCTTTTACCTAGAGAATTGATTCAACTTTTATATTCAAGAAATCACTATTTTTCTCTTAAACTAAATACTCTGCTGAGTAGGCCATCCATTCCGTTCAATAGTTCTTCTAAGTCTTTCTAGGTCTTGGTAAAGAGGGTTTGCTCTACGTGAACCTCAGCAATGGAAATCCCTGCCTCCGTTTTTGTGTAATTTCCTTAGACTGTCTTCGTTGCTTCTTCGACACACAAGTGACACAACGCTTATGATCGTAATAAAACGTGACCTGCATCAATCGTGAGTTACGTTTTCTGATTTTAAGCTTTGACTTCTACTATTTCACCTGTACAGATCTAATAGATTATTGGCTATATCTGGAATTAATAACTGTTCTTCTTGCGATTTCGCACAGCCTATTCCACATTGCAGTATTAAAAAAGTTTTCAAGATCTAATAATAGCATGAGCAGACGTAGTTTCACCTTAGTCTTACATCCATTAGTTTTCGTATTATTGGCCACTGTGTCATAAACGGATAATATCAAGTATATTTTTACACGACTATCGTTGGGTAAGTTGCTGGAAGTTGTTGTTGTGCTTTTCAGTTCGGAAACTGGTTTATTGCAGCTCTCCATGCTACTCTATCCTGTGCATGCTTCTTCATCTCCAAGTACCTACTGCAATCTACATCCTTCTGAATCTGCTTAGTGTATTCATCTCCTGGCCTCCCTCTACGATTTTTACCCTCCACGCTTCCCTCCAGTGCTAAACTGGTGATCACTTGATGCCACAGAACAGATCCTACCAAACCATCCCTTCTTCTAGTCAAGTTGTGCCACTAATTCCTCATCTCCCCAATTCTACTCAGTACCTCTTCATTAGTTACGCGATCTACCCATCTAATTTTCAGCATTCTTCTATAGCACCACATTTCAAAAGCTTCTATTCTTTTCTTTTCTAAATTATTTATCGTCCATGTTTCTTTGCCATACGTGGCTACACTCCATACAAATACTTTCAAAAAAAGATTTCCTGACACTTAAATCTATACTCAATGTTAACAAATTTCTCTACTTCAGAAACGCTTTCCTTGCCATAGCCAGTCTACATTTTATATCCTCTCTAGTTCGACCATCATCAGTTATTTTCCTCCCCAAATAGCAAAACTCCTTTACTACTTTAGGTGTCTCATTTCCTAATTTAATTCCCTCAGCATCACCCGACTTAATTCGACTACATTCTATTATCCTAGTTTTGCTTTTGTTAATGTTCATCTTATACCCTCCTTTCAAGACACTGTCCATTCCGTTCAACTGCTCTTCCAAGTCCTTTGCTGTCTCTGACAGAATTACAATGTCATCGGCGAACCTCAAAGTTTTTATTTCTTCTTTATGGATTTTAATACCTACTACGAATTTTTCTTTTGTTTCCTTTACTGCATGCTCATTATACAGATTGAATAAAATTGGGGATAGGCTACAACCCTGTCTCATAACTGCCATCTGGTTTCTGTACGAACTGTAAATAGCCTTTCGCTCCCTATATTTTACCCCTGCCACCTTATGGATTTGAAAGAGGGTATTCCAGTCAACATTGTCAAAAGATTTCTCTAAGTCTACAAATGCTAGAAACGTAGGTTTGCCTTTCCTTAAATCTATTTTCTAAGGTAAGTAACTGGTAGGTTCAGTATTGCCTCACGTGTTCCAATATTTCTACGGAATCCAAACAGATCTTCCCCGAAGTCAGCTTCTTACAGTTTTTCGATTTGTCTGTAAAGAATTCGTGTTAATATTTTGCAGCCGTGACATATTAAACTGATAGTTCGGTAATTTTGACACCTGTCAACACCTGCTTTCTTTGGGATTGGAATTATTATATTCCTCTTGAAGTCCGAGGGTATTTCGCCTTGCTGGATGCGTGAACAGCAAACCAGATTCGTTACAGGTGTCAGACCGAGGTATCTTGTTAACCCCACGGCTTCATGCCTAAACTCCACTTTCGCTTGGAGACAACAGGCCTTGTAATTCTCGCTCGTGCTGCCGCCCTGTATTTGGCGTGTTTCAATTAACTCAGGTGCTGCGGCCCTGTTAGCTAAGGACCGAGTTGTCAGACTGCGCTAGCACGCGCTCGAATGCACTGCAATGGATCCGCTCTGCATACGTTCTACAGTTATCGCACAGTCCTGCTTGCAGTGGTGCTCATTAAACAGTACCGAGTAGTGCGATGTGTAAGGAGCTGGTTATGACGACGGATCTTCCCTGTCGTGTTAAACAGCTACTGCAATCCGTTGTAGACTGGAAGCTATCACATCTATTTGCAATGAATCCTTGCACGTAGCTAGTGGAAGCAAAATAAATGTTGCTCGACGTTGTAAGGCCTTTCGGCAATGGTCTTTCTGTAGTGTGTAGGTCACGGAAGAAATCTCTAGTTGTAGCAGAATTACGGTTGCAGATCACCTGGAAGGAATAGTCTTATTATACGGACAAGTGGTGTGGGGACATTGACCCAGAGTTTGGTTCCGTAATACCTTCGTGGTGTTTTTCTTTTCCCTTAGTGAGAATGTAATGACGCAGTTGATTCAGAACATTAACATACATTTAGGACACACATATTCAAAACATAAAGACAAAGCATAATTTTCGTTCGTAAATTTGTTAATTTCAGTTGATAACTGAGTTTGAGGTATGCGCCAATGTTCTGTAATTGCAATATTAGGGAGCCGGCCGGGGTGGCCGAGCGGTTCTAGGCGCCACAGTCTGGAACCACGCGACCGATACGGTCGCAATTTCGAATCCTGCCTAGGGCATGGATGTGTGTGATGTCCTTAGGTTAGTTAGGTTTAAGTAGTTCTAAGTTCTAGGAACTGATGACCTTAGAAGTTAAGTCCCATAGTGCTCAGAGCCATTTGAACCATTTTTTTGCAATATTAGTAGCGTAGGAAACTCTTTGCATACGAGTAAATGTTGTCTTTTTCTGTCTGAGAAAACTAGTAACTGCAAATATTATTTTTGTAATCAGTTCTCTCAATAGTTAAAGAACACAGAAGCAGTAGAATGTATAGAAAAATGTAACTAAAGCGTGTAAAATATTTTATTACGCCTGTAATAGAACTGCACTAGTTGAGCAGAGATTTCATTTACTGTAACAGCATCGGGTATCGCGTCTGCTGCTGGTTGGCAATATGGCAGCATATGTTACTTAAAGTGCAGTGGCATGAAAGCGTATTGTCTGGAAGAAAAGTGTGGCTTGTCATAATTACAATGACGATATATTAATGAGGGACGAAGAAATTTATTGGTCTACATGTAAATGTATCACAGAGAGGCCACTAAAATTACGCAACGTCCTGTAATTCATCCGAATAAAAACAGAGTGAGAAACTAAAGTTGAGAAAATTGCTGTTGTAGCAGTCTTCCAAATCTTGCTTGTTCGAAAGTCGGGATGAGTCACACTGACCACAACAGGAATCAAATATACAAATCGGAATTAAATTAAGTAATGCTGATACATTATAATTTCTACTGCAATAGGTCTGCTTTGTCGATTCGCTTACCGAATGTGCTAGTAATCACTTGCCGAACCGTTGCTAGCGAGCCTGTAAGTTTGTTGACTGCGGACTGTGCTTGTGTTATCCATGATGGACAGATAATTTTGCATTACGTAGAATAGTACAGGTCGGACATCGTGGAGTAAATTGAGGGTGATAAGGTGTGGAAATCTGCACTAATTGCCTGTGGTTGGCGCACAAATCGGCACATCACCAAACTCATCTCCTTCCAACTTCAATTACACTAAAAAATAGAAATTTTGTTATCGTTAGTGACAACTGTTGGCAACTATGTTCTGAAAATGAAAAGTGGGTAAAAGTATAAATTACTGTTATTATTATTCAACTCCTTAAATGCTAGTACAAAGGTGCTTACATACTAAACTGCTGCAATCAAGAAGGCTAACCAAGAAGAAGTGATAACAAAAGATAGGAGGCGAATCGTGCCTCACTTCTTTACAACAGACTATCGTAATTCTCATCAGCGATTGCAGTAAAATACACACTACGTCATCAAAAGTATCCGGACACCCACAAAAAACATACGTTTTTCCTATTAGGTGCATCTTGCTGCCATCTACTGCCACGTACTCCATATCAGCGACCTCAGTAGTCATTCGACATTGTGAGGAAGCAGAATGGGCGCACAGCGGAACTCACGGACTTAGAACGCGGTCAGGTGATTGGGTGTCACTTAAGTCATACGTCTGTAAGCGAGAATTCCACACTCCTATAGATTCCTAGGTCCTTTGTTTCCGATGTGATAGTGAAGTGGAAACGTGAAGACACATGTACAGCACAAAAGTGTAAAGGGCGACCTCGTCTGTTGAGTGACAGAGACGGTCGAGAGCTGAAGAGGGTCGTAATGTGTAATAGGTAAACATCTATCTAGACCATTACACAGGAATTCCAAACTGCATCAGGATGCACTGCAAGTAGTGTGACAGTTAGGCGGGAGGTGATAAAACTTGGATTTCATAGTCGAGCGGCTGCTCGTAAGCCACACATCACGCCGGTAAATTTCAAACGATACCTCGCTTGTTGTAATGAGCGTAAACATTGGACGATTGAACACTGGAAAAGCGTCGTGTGGAGTGAGGAATCACGGTACACAATGTGGCGATCCGATGGCAGGGCGTGGCTATGGCGAATGCTCGGTGAACGTCATCTGCCAGCGTGTGTAGTGCCAACAGTAAAATTCGGAGGCGGTGGTGTTATGGTGTGGTCGTGTTTTTCATGGAGAGGGCTTGGACCCATTGTTGTTTTGTGTGGCACTATCACAGTACAGGCCTACATTGATGTTTTAAGCACCTTCTTGTTTCCCACTCTTGAAGAGCAATACGGGGATGGCGATTGCATCTTTCAGCACGATCGAGCAGCTGTTCATAATGCGCGGCCTGTGCCGGAGTGATTACACGACAATAACATCCTTGTAATGGACTGGCCTGCCCAGCGTCCTGACCTGAATCCTATAGAACACCTTTGGGATGTTTTGGAACGTCGACTTCGTGCCAGGCCTCACTGACCGACATCGATACTTCTCCTCAGTGCAGCACTCCGTGAAGTATGGGCTGCCATTCCCCAAGAAACCTTCCAGCACCTGATTGAACGTATGCCTGCGAGAGTGGAAGCTGTTCTCAAGGCTAAGGGTGGGCCAACACCATATTGAATTCCAGCATTACCGATGGAGGGTGCCACGAACTTGTAAGTCATTTTCACCTAGGAGTCTGGATACTTTTGATCGCGTAGTGTATAACAACATTTACGTTTAACATCGAAGTAGTTACTTACAACCTATGTCAACAATGCACCGAACCAGCTAGGTGTGGCAAGAAATACAGTAAACTGCATCTTCTCAATGAACATTCCCGTTTTTCTTTCTATATAAATATTTGGCAGTGTGATGAACTCGCTTCCTTCATTCCATAACCTGTCACTATAAACCAGTAGTTATTTTGGCATTTAAATGGCGACATTGTGTCCTAGAAGGAATGGCCAATATTCAGGGATATGACAGGAATTGTTATTCCAAGCAAATAAGTCTGCTAAACATGGGCTCGAAAATGCATACATTATAAACTTTATGCACGTGCTCAGTAGAAGAACCGTTTTTCACAGTAGCGAGATGAGCAAATCTGAAGTCATGCATTTTAGAGCCCATGGTTACTAGCCTTGTTTGTTTTGAATTATCTTTCCCGTCATATACCTAAAAACTGACAATTTCTCCAGGATTCGTCTTAGCATAATGCAGTAACAAAACACCGTTCCTGTCGATTTGTTTCTTTCTTTCTTTCCTCCTCATCATATCCTTATTTTTCTCCTTTTTTCAGCTAGATTTGTCATCCTGCGTACTACATAACCTCATCTCTCTCCAGTTTGAAAGGAGACACGTACACTGACTGGACCGGTATATAGACGGATGTGATTCGTCACTCACGCAGTTAATAAAGATCTCTGTCTGCATGAAAATAACATAAAACTTTAACTGCTACTTGAGGACATATATGACAGCAGAACGTAGATAGATGATACGTTGCAGAAGACTCGCTAGAACTACTTTTTTTGTTTTATGGCCGCACTCAACCATACATTTTGTATTTCAAAAAGCGGGCAGTAGAAATTTCTGAGTACGAGACAGGAATGACGATAAATGAGAGGAAAGGAGAGCAAACGGGATCCGTATAAGAAAATGCCAGACTGGTGGGTACTATCGTTTCTTTGTAGCGAATGAAACCGAGCTGCCTTTAACGCAAGGTGAAACGGGAGCGAAAACTGCTCGGTGCTGCAGCTATCCGCACACTGTACAAAGTGCTCGCTCGCCCACTCTCGACGCCATCCGTGGCTTGTGTAGGCAGAGCCTCCCGTGAGCGCTCGCACATTGTCAACACGACTATTGCCCTTCGCTGGTGTTAGTGGATACGAAGTTAATTACATTTGGCTTAATTTACCCACTTCCGTAGCTGATGGAGTTCAAATATTGCCCAAAAGCCTTCTAATCTCGTGTGTCTCGCTGTGTGCGGTTCGGATGAAGTATTCAGCAGTATCGTTAGCGAGCTTAGCGATTAGCTTGCTGGGAATATTGTCTGGTCCCTTTTAGGGAGGAGACGACTTTTTATCATACAGCTCTCGCCCTAATGAACACCTGCTTTCCGGAACAGCATCTAAACAATGCTACAACAAAAGTCATTTTTACTCTGGAACTATCGTTTGTTATCGACAAGAAATTAGTACACACCACACTAGGCTATGTACGGACAGGCACTCTTCGACTTTGTTAAAAGAATTTGTGGGGCGGCGGTTAATTTGTAAAAAAATCTATAATTTGCTGTATAAATGCTTGCATGTTGAATCCGTTTCAGGCTTTTAGAATGTTGTTAATGCTGTCTTTCGCCGTTCTCAACACTGGCTCTCTATTTACTTTTTTAGCACCCAGAAAGTGATTTAACAAAACGTGAAGCCTGTAAATAGAGTTCCTAGTGCCCACTTCATCTGAGAATACCATTATAGCTGCAGCTTATAGCTCTGAGGAATTAGGAGATTGTCCGGGATTTCTAATCAAAAACGATTTTCCAAAATAGTTGAGTATATTCTGAAATTCACTGATAAAAAAACACAAGTATCCCTACAACCTAACTAACAGAGCAGTTCAGAGTCTAATGCGCTGATGCAACTATAAATGTCCGAATTAAATGTTAAAAAGAATGCTCGCCATAATTTGATGAGAATATTTCATCAAACGCCATGCTAAATAATTGGTAGAATGTCTGTCCCGCGACGGCACGTGAAAATACGACAATACGCAAACTGAAGCTAGATAATGAAAATCATCCCAGAATTAACCCTTCACTTGAAATGATTTCATGGTTCCGCGTATCTCTAGTAACTTAATACGGCACCCGAGGCTGTTTGTAGCAGTGATACCGATGCGACGCGACTCCCGACACAGATGGCATGTTATTCAGCGTCTGGAGAGAACTGGGGCCTTCCTTCCTCGCGCAGCGTTCTTATATATAAAGCCGCGGTGCGGACGGCTAAGGGAACGCCTGATCAAATCGGCTCTCCCGACTAGCCGCTGGGCTAGTAACGCACCACTTCAAGTTACATAATAATTTATAGCTTCTTTTGCTGATGGCTGATGAAGCTCTTAATTTAAACGTGCATTCAGCACGCAGGTAAGTATTGATAATAAAATTTTGACGTGGCTAAGTTAAATATTTTGGGCGAGAGAATTAATTAAATTACACTGCACGCAGTAGATGAACTCTGAACTGGCCCTTTTGAGATCCGCTATCGCTATAATTTTATAGGTATTCAAAAGAAACTTTTCACATCTTCATAGTCATAGTGGACCTCCAACCTATTTAAATCTAAACATCCTAGCCTTATTTATTAGCCTACTTAATCTATCTTGCTTCCTTCAGTTTTGAGACGAAAACCAGAAAATCATGAATTTCCACTTAAGTCTTAATTTGTGAAATCCAAAGTCCTGTTTTTATTAAATCATTATGAAAGATGAATCTAAATATAAATTTTGAAGTCTCTAGCTCTTTTCTGTTGCGCCAATGATTTTTTTAGAAAAACGTCCAAATCTCGAAAACGGCTGAAGTTATCGAACTGATATTTAACACACATTAATTTAGTATTATTCCTGACATGCTAGAAAAGTTTTAGGTCATTTGCTTGATTTTTAAGGTATTGCGCAACATTTATGACGTCAGAGTTAGTTACAGCAGACTGGCTGGCACACAATGGAAACTGATGTGAATTTACTACAGCGTGAGTAGGCTGCTTCCCTACAAATTCTTCTCTTAAGGCAGAATATCCCTAAATATTCTTAAATATAAAACTAATCTAACTTTTAATATAGTCGCCAATAGCACAGTGCATAACTTATAGGCATTGAAATCATTAAGTCGCTCATTTGCTTCATATTAGTAGCAATGTTATAACACTCTTATGTTCAGAAAAACAGGACACATTGAATGACTGGAGATAGGACGTTCGTATTCACAGGACATTTACATTACTACGTTCTGCAGAAATGATTAGCATTTCAATAACCTCGGTTGAGCATGTGACCTGTTGCCTTGAAGGCACAGGGTCCGCTGTGGGCCCTGATTACTTGTTCCATGTGTGATGCCATCGATGCGTATACAGCGCCAGCGGTATCCTGTGGTATAACCATCCATACTGTGTTCACCTGGTTCCTAAGTTCGTCTGTGGTGGTTGGTTCTGGGTCACAGCGCTGCACCTGTCGCTTCACCATAACCCACGCATTTTCGATTGGCGACAAGTCTGGTGATGTGGCGGGCCAGGGGAAAAGGCTGACATCCTGTAACGTCTAGAAGGCAGGGTACTCGTGCAGCAACATGTGGTCGTGCATTGTCTTGCTGAAAAATGGCGTCTGGGGTGTTGTGCAGAAAGGGTGTTACTACTGTGATTTGTTGTTGTACTCAATAGCAACGCACACCTTAAGACCTTGATTTGGCGCTGAATGTCTTGTGCGAATCCAGTCACTGTGATGCCGCTCCCCCTGTCTGCGGTGAACCAAAATGCGGTCATCATTTTCAAACAAACAGAAGTTGGATTCGTCCAGAAACCTATCTGATGCCATCCCTGTACCGAGTGCCGTCGTTCCATGCAGCATTGCCTCTAACATGTTTCTGCACGTACGGAAAGGTAAGCGGGGGATGTGGACGCCGCGCACGTGATGAACGCCGTAATAAACGGTGACGGACTGACAGCGTTGATAGTGTACAATGTGTTACACTGTTCCACTGTTGGCCCACAGCCGAGGAGGTAGCAGATCTTGCAATGCCATTCGCATGAGGTGTCGATTTTCTTGGGGCCGGCCGGTGTGTCTGAGTGGTTCTATGCACTTCAGACCGGAACCGTGGGACTGCTATGGTCGCTGGTTCGAATCCTGCCTCGTGCATGGATGTGTGTGATGTCCTTAGGTTAGTTTGGTTTAAGTAGTTCTAAGTTCTGGGGGACTGATGACCTAAGATGTTAAGTCCCATAGTGCTCAGAGCCATTTTTTTTTGTTATTATCAGTGATCGTGAGAAAACAAGATATTGTACATACAACAACGTCAGCTGCCTTCACATGTCTGGCTAAGCATACCTCGCGAAGTGGTTGAAAGCAATCCTCGAAAGCGCTATGCTCTGGAGAAAATTAATAATTAGACATCTACAGTCTTTGCCGGTGTATGAAGTCGCTACAATCACGGCGGTTAATAGCATACCCAACAACTTACACAACGACTGTCACGGAGGCTGACATACTGGAACCTTAATAACGTCCCGTGAATCAGAGCTAGACTCTATGCAGCCGCTTCTTGGCGTAGAATTTCGTGATTATTCTTCGCCGAAGACAATGCATTGGCAAAACCATTCTCAATAATTGTCGTTGTGGACGGGAGGGAGAACAGGGATAGGTTAAAACTCTCATGAAAATATGTCGTACATCTTTAAGACGTTTATTTCGGCTATAATATCGTCTCAAAATAGTTCTAATATATAGTAATACTGAATTGTTTATAACAAAAAACTGTGCCTGTTCGCAGTATGAAGTAACTATGGGATGTTTCATGAGGAATATATGTATTACAAGTATTATGTTCTCATACTAGCGATTGCTGTGCCGTAGTGCTTGTACTGAAGGAACAAATACGTTAATTAATTTTTCAAACTGGGATTCACAGTCATGTGAAATTTCTTGAAAGACATCATGTTTACGCCGGTGACTGTTAAACTTTTATGACAAATTTATATGTCGTTGTCATTTGCTGTCATATACATTCGTAACGCTGCTAAGTAGTGCGAGCACAGATGTCCATATATCGTAAAACTGTGCTTTTTTACGATATATGGACACGTGTGCTCGCACTACTTAGCAGCTTACGAATGTGTATAACAGCCAGCACACATGTCCGTATATCTTAAAACAGCACAGTTTTACGATATATGGACATGTGTACTCGCACTACTTAGCAACGTTACTAATGTATATAACAGCAATTGACTACGACATATATATGTGTCAGCTTGTATAAAGTAGACATGGCTTAAAGCCAAAACATCTGCACTTGATAATGGCCTAAAGCCGAAATTGCAGTAGCGGAAATAAAAAGTTTAACAGCCACCGGCGTAAACATGATGTCTTTCAAGAAATAAATACATTGTCTAGTTTATATTCACTGCTCCTAGATGTCGGCTGTCTTCTGTTTCTTTAGTCGTCACCACTGCAAAATGGCTACTCCGCAGCAGAAATCAATTTATGTTCTTGAGTCTGCGAAGTGTAATTCCATGATTACAGTGCAAAGTCGTTTCAGGGTGAAGTAGCAAGCTGATCCTCCGAATGGCTGGAACATTCGGAGACGATGTCGATAATTTGTAGACACAGGATGTGTATGTGAATGAGAGTGTCCTGGCCGTCCTCGTGTTTCAGACGAAAATGCGGCACAAATCCAAACCGCTTTGCAATGTAGTTCTACATAATCAACTCCTCGTACTGATCGGGGGCTACAACTGCCTACAACAACAATTTATCGTATTTTGAGATGTGGGTTGGTTATGAAACCGTATAAGTTACAGCTGTTACAGGCTCTACCTCAAGACGATAATAGCAGACGTGTGGTAGTTTCCGAGGAGCTTCAGAATACTGTTGACAGTGATAACACATTCACACAACGCATCGTGTTCAGTGGTGAAGCGACTTCCCATCTTAGTGGGGAGGTAACCAAACGTAATATTGGAATTGGTGGTATACAGAACCCACATAACATACTTGCACCCGCTGAACATGTACGAGATTCACACAAAGTCTTTGTATTTTGTGCGGTATCCCACTCATCTGTCATGGACCCGCCAGGGTAGCCGAGAGCGCTAACGCCCTGCTTCCTGGACTCGGGTAGGCGCGCCGGCCCCGCATCGAATCCGCCTGGCGGATAAACGGCAAGGGCCGGTGTGCCGGCCAGCCTGGATGTGGTTTTTAGGCGGTTTTCCACATCCCACTAGGTGAATACCGGGCTGGTCCCCACGTGACGCCTCAGTTACACGCGTCACAGATATTTGAAACACGTTTGCACTATTTCACGATTTACACTCGATGTAGACAGCTTGGGTACATTGATTCCATCGCTGGGGGTACAGGGTGGTGGCAGGAAGGGCATCCTGCCACCCCTAAAACTAACCTTGCCAATTCCGTTCTAACCACGCCGACCCTGCGATCGCTACAGGACTCTGGCTTAAGCGAAAGAAAGAAAGAAAGAAAGAAAGAAAGAAAGAATCCCACTCATCAGTCACGGCCCATTTCTCTATGGTGGATACACAGTTAACGGTCACCAATATCTTGCTATGGTACAAAACTGGTTGTTTGCGAGGCTGAACGAGGACAACTTCATTTTTCAACAAGACGGGGCACCCCGTCATTGGGGTCACCAAGCGTGTGGATGTCTGGATGAAACTCTACCGAGCCGTTGCAATGGCCATCAGGCAGCAGGCGACTTCTCAATACATCTCAGCTGGCCTCTACAGTCACCGGATTTGACAACCTATGAATTCTTACCGTGGGCTCTCATTAAGGACAACGTTTATGAACCAACACTACCACAAACCTAGAAGAGTTGAAGAACCTGATCCGTACTGCCACAACGTCAGTGACGATGGACGTACTTACCCGAGTATGGGAGGAATTAAAGTATCGATGTGATATTTTGTTCGTGTCGCTGGTGGAGGCCACATTGAACATGTATAATCTAAACTTCAGAGATTCGTAAATATTTGTCCCAAGTTTCATAGTTGTATGTCTTACTGTTTAATAAATATATGCATTCTAAATACTCATATTCTTTTCGAAACATCCTGTATTTCACCCCTATGGAGATGTGACTTCATGAAGAGATGAAAACGAACATAATCGCAAAACTCTCAACACTTATTACATTATACACATTCAACCATACTTGAGCGCCTTGGAGCACAGTACCATTGTTAATGCATTTCATGAAATTCACACAGAATATCCTCAATAAATTATGTACTTAAAATTAATACATTCATAAGTACTCTCAAGTGTCCTCTTTGCAAGTAATTTCCACTTAATTAACGAATTCAATATAAAGCGAAGAAGATTTTTGCGCTCAAGTAGTCGTACGTTGACATTCTGTGCGTAGAGTGCATGAGTCCACACCGTGTCGACTATATGAATCCCTGAGCATAATGTAGGTGTGTCAAGTGGTCGAGTGACTGTGCTCAGATCGTCCGAATGCCCATGATTCCTGCTGAATAAAACTCCCTAGAGGCGATGACTTTCAACAAATTGCGAGAAGTATTCTCTCTAACTGTAGGAATGGAAATAAATGAAATCAAAATAATCAGTATCAAAGAACTTGCAACACAATCCTATGAGAATGCCACATGCTTGAAGAGATGTTTTGTGTAGGCATTGACGGCACTTCGAACAGTGGACGTTACATTTCAGATGTGTTACGACCCGTGGCTCTACCCTTCATTCGATCCCTGCGAAACTCTACATTTCAGCAGGATAATGCACGACCGCATTTGTTGGTCCTGTACGGTCCTTTCTTGATACAGAAAATGTTCGACTGCTGACCTGGCCAGCACATTCTCCAGATCTCTCACCGATTGAAAACGTCTGGTCAATGGTGGCCGAACAACTGGTTCGTCACAATACGCCAGTCACTACTCTTGATGAACTGTGGTATCGTGTTGAAGCTGCATGGGCAGCTGTACCTGTACACGCCATCCAAGCTCTGTTTGACTCAATACCCAGTCGTATCAAGGCCGTTATTACGGCCAGAGGTGGTTGTTCTGTGTACTGATTTCTGAGGATATATGCACCCAAATTGCGTGAAAATCTAATCACGTGTCAGTTCTAGTATAATATATTTGTCCAATGAACACCCATTTATCATCTGCATTTCTTCTTGGTGTAGCAATTTTAATGTCCAGTAGTGTATCTCCAATGTTGAAATGATGTTAGAAGCATCCGCAAACAACTTAAATTTCTGTAGAAAAGCATTCATGTGAGAATCTCGCAAGCATTGGTGCACCAGTTGAAGACCCTCTTCATCGGACGCGTTGGTGGCGTTTTCATGTCGGCTGCCATGAACAGAAGTTTATTAAAAGACAATTCCATTTGCCATCTTGGTTATTGTACAATCACAATCACTTATTTCACATCATCAGCTGATTTCGGCTGTTTTGCATTTTCAGATGTTCACTCCTATCCTTGTAATTTTACACCGCCACCCTGTGTGGATGTAAAAAACGTGCGCCTGCCATTTACATATGCAGGGACTTAAAAAAGTAAATTAGTAGTATCGTCCCATGGCAGCACCATTGCGCAACAGGAGTGGCGCTTTTGTCAGAAGAGAGCACATCTTAGGGTTTCCTATAGAGACTCTAGGTACATCACAGCATGGGAGTGAAGTGGAGCGGCAACTGCATCCGTACTTCAAAACTGAAGCAAACAGGATAGTACAATGCTTGTGGGCAAAACGTCTGAATTGCACACCCAGATTCACCGTGAAATTCTAGCAGCATATGGACCAAATGCAGTGTCGCTTCTAACCGTAGCGAAATAGTACCATCAGTTTGACCAAGGCCGCACAGAAGTGGGTGACGACCACTGACGTCGATCACAGAGGACAACGTCTGGGCAATAGACGAAGAAAATCTCAGGGATAGGGATTTTCCAACGATGAGAATGTATATTCAGTAGCTCTCGAATGGGTCCGTGATCAAGAAGCGGATATCTATCATGAAGAAAGTGATCGATTAGTCGCAAGTTCCGATCATTGTTTACATTGTTGTGGCTATGTTGAAGAATAGTCTGTGTCACTTCAAAATTACTTAGTGTGCAGTTCGGGAGAGCGAGCCAAGGATTTCTTCTTGATAACGTCGGGATAAAAATCATAAGTGCTTCGCATTAATAAGTTATTTAATTGCTAATCTATTTAATACACTGCTTACACAGAGTAATACAGAGGTTACAAAATAGATAAATCCCAAGTTTTGACTGTCGCTGGCCAGCTATATGATCGTTTTTCTCAGTATTTTCATTTCTATTTCGAAGCTGCCTTAGCTCTCACGTTCGCACGACAATGGACTTTTTATGTTTCTTCGATTCCTTTCGACCGAATTTTTTGCTTGACTGACGTTTACTATAAATCCGGGCACATTTATGAGCCATGTTAGACCACTAATTTAACTATTTTGTAATTGTCAATTTAATACCAATTTTCACTTGTACTCCGTCAAATATTTTTAATATTTCACTTTGGCTCCTAGTAGTGCTCTACAAGTTCTTCACAATGACAGCCGAATAAATATCCCGGATAAACGCGTTTCCACGTTGCCACAAATTTGTGACTTCATGCGCATAGTCTGGTATGATGACGTCATAAACAATTCATGTATTTCGCGACAAACGTGTGCAAGCATGATCTATCTGACCATGGATTAACCATTGTCTATGCATTATTAGTCTTGCAGTTACTAGCGATTCAAATCAGACGGGATTTTGTCCCACAAGAAAGCTCGACCGAGGAGCGAATAGACATTTTTCCGCTAAAAGTTATTTGGGGAGCCATAATAATGTGTAACTCACTTTCTGAGGGGCCCCTGTAAACAACTGCCGTCGTAGCAGACACGAATTACAGCGACGTTCCATACTCGGCAACAATTTCAGATAACATTACTACCATAGCGGCATACGTGCATAAACAAAAAAGCTCATGACACATCGCAACAGAATATTACCCTCCACGGGTTTATTCGACTCTGTCCAAAGGGTAATGTGGGATATGTTATGAATTTCTATGTTTGCGGCAGTAATGATATTTGAAATCGTTAACGAGTACGGCCCGTTGTTCTCGTTCGGGTACACTACTACGGCAGTTACGTATGTAACTACCATACACATTTTATACATTTATACAGGCTGGCATTTAGAAATTACGAAGATAGGAGTCAGCCCCTGAAAATGACCAACAGCCGAAATCAGATGATCGTGTGAAACAAGCGACTCTGTCTACATAAAAAACAACTTATATTGGAACGATAAGATGGGTGATGTTGTGGGGAAGGCGAACCAAAGACTGCTTTTTCTCGCCAGAACACTTAGAAGATAGCAATACATTCACTAAAATCATTACTGGATGGGACTGACGGAGGACATCGTAAAAGTTCAAAGATGGGCAGCTCGTTTTCTGCTATTGCGAAATAGGAGGGAAGGGTAAAGATATGCGAGTTGGTGTCACTCCCAGTTCTGGCAAGGAATTATCTGGTGTCAGCATCAGCATTCCTTCAATCGCTTGCATCAGCATCAGTATTGCCAGAATTCTCTCTCCCTCATACATTTCCTGGAATTCCCTCCCCCTTCCCCTGTGGCCAATGGTCTTGTGTGCGTGCGTCGACGTTATCGTACTTGCAGCCAATCGCTGCAGGGCCCTGGGGCACTGACGTGTTTGGCCAAAGGCGTGAAGGCTCGCCCTCCACCCCTGGAGCAGATTTAATTTTTATAATTGAGGGAAATCACTTGCTGCGTGTGCTTTCTACTGAGATGATCAGCAGAGACCAGCCAAGAAGAAGAGGACTACCTGTATGTGACTTGTGCATTCATCTGTTATTATTATTATTATTGTTATTATTATTATTATTATTATTAGTGGTAGTAGTAATAGTAGTAAATTTTTATGTCATTATACGGGGGCGTGCTGAGAAGTAATGATTCAGAATTTTTTTATGCGAAAACTCTTAAAACTTTCGAAATTTGTTTTGAAAGCGTTAAGATTTTTCTCATTCTACATCTTTATGTTTTATGACTACATATCTGCAACTGTCTGCCGCTAGAGGGCTCCGAATTATAGCGTCTAACATGGCTTGTGTAGCGTCACGATGTCGGTGCGTGGGAAACAGCATCCTGCAATCGAGTTTTGAATTCGAGGAGTTCGTTTACACGAGGAGCTCCGACTTCTTCAGCATAACGATGGCAGAGCAGGTACGAGCACTGCGACACCTGAAACAATCCCATCCCTGGTTCCACTGTCATCGATACAGTCCCTACTAGCCCCTTCCGATTTTCATCTGCTTCTAAAACTTAAAGATCTACTGTTTGTGTATGAGAAATCGGTTGGAAACTTTCCTCATGTCAGCACGTCGTAGGTGTCGCCACCGGCACAACCTTGAGTGAATGCTCTGAAAAGCTAATCATTTGCAGATCACATCATCTTCTTGCTGTCGGTTAAATTTCGCGTCTTCGTGGTGTAGCAATTTTAATGGCCAGTAGTGTATTATTGCAGACTAGGACTTGCCTATGTTGCTGCCTGAACCGAGGCAGCAGCAGCAGCAGTCGCTTTCCACAGGCTGTCTTAACGGTAACCGCCATATAGAAATTAAGTAATCAGACATGCGAATACGACAAACTTTTGCATCTGCAAAAATTCTGGGAAGGGAACAAGGCTTGGCTAAAATAAAAAAAGTTCAAGCAGTCGTGGGTTTCAGTTATGCAGAGATGAAGAAGTTTGTACAGGCCAGACTAGCGTGAAGAGCTGCATCAAACCAGTCTTCTGACTGAAGACCACGAGAACAACAACAACAAGTCAACATGTTGTTACGTTCTGTAGACGTTTATAGGACTCAGTGTTTGTTAAATTAAAATAAAGGTTGTCCGTTCATTCCAGTGTTAACTTCAACCAGCAGGTAAAATAAACGCAGCATTACTGCGAGAGCGACCGGGAAGACCACACAATTAAAAAAGAAAAAAAAACCGTATCTGCCCCTCCACAGGTACAAAAGTCGCGACAAAATAGAGAGTAGAGAGGAGCAGGCTGCGTCATCGAGTGGCCGGCCGGCCTTCCGGGTGGGCGGCAAAACAAACTGAACGGCTGAGGCGGCTAGAGCCGCGGTCGTTGTGGGCGCGTCGCCTTGTTCCCGGAAACGCTCCGGAAGGCCGGAAAGCGGCCGCGAGCCCTAATGAGCTGAGAGCCGGACCGCCGTGGGCGGCGAATTACGTCTCAGAATGCCGCGCTCCACACTGCGCCCTCCGGCTGCGTCTCCGCCTGACTCCGCGGGGCGCCGGTCACTGACCCCGCAAGCCGAATTCGCCGCACAGGCCAGAGGCAATTACGGCTATACAGCGGCCAGGAGGCCAATGCTGTAGTTGCGCGCGTACCGTAATGTACATCTATACTCCACAAGTCACTACATAAACGAGGTGACAAACGTCATGGGACAGCGATACGCGGATATACAGATGGCGTTCTTGTGAAAAGGTTTCCGACGTGATTATGGCTGCACGACGGGAATTAGTAAACTTTGAATGGGAATGGTAGCTAGAGCCAGACGTATAAGACATTCCATTTTGCAGATCGTTGTTGTTGTGGTCTTCAGTCCTGAGACTGGTTTGATGCAGCTCTCCATGCTACTCTATCCTGTCCAAGCTTCTTCATCTCCCAGTACCTACTGCAACCTACATCCTTCTGAATCTGTTTAGTATATTCATCTCTTGATCTCTCTCTACTATTTTTACCCTCCACGCTGCCCTCCAATACTAAATTTGTGGTCCCTTGATGCCTCAGAACATGTCCTACCAACCGATCCCTTCTTCTAGTCAAGTTGTGCCACAAATTTCTCTTCTATCCAATTTTATTCAATACTTCCTCATTAGTTCCGTGATCTATCCATCTAATCTTCAGCATTCTTCTGTAGCACGACATTTCGAAAGCTTCTACTCTCTTCTTGTCTAAACTATTTATCGTCCACGTTTCACTTCCATGCATGGCTACACTCCATACAAATACTTTCAGAAACGACTTCCTGACAAATCTATACTTGATGTTCACAGATTTCTCTTCTTCAGAAATGCTTTCCTAGCCATTGCCAGTCTACATTTTATATCCTCTCTACTTCGACCATCATAAGTTATTTTGCCCCCCAAATAGCAAAACTCATCTACTAGTTTAAGTGTCTCATTTCCTAATCTAATTCCTGCAGCATCAGCCGATTTAATTCGACTACATTCCAGTATCCTCGTTTTGCTTTTGTTGATGTTCATCTTATATCCTCCTTTAGAGACACTGTCCATTCCGTTCAACTGCTCTTCCAGGTCATTTGCTGTCTCTGACAGAATAATATTCCGAGGTCCATAGGTTCAAGAGTGTGCTGAGAGTGCTAAATTTCAGGCATTACCTCTCATCACGCACGACACAGTGACAAACGCCTTCACGAAACGACCGAGAGCAGCGGCGTTTGCGTACAATTGTTATTGCTAACAGACAAGCAACAATGCGTGAAATAACCGCAGAAATCAATATGGGACTTACGACGAACGTATCCGTTAGGACAGTGCAGCAAAATTTAGTGTTAATTGGCTATGGCAGTAGACGACCGAAGCGAGTGCTTTTGCTAACATCGCCTGCAGTGCTTCTCCTGGATTGTGATCGTATTGGTCCGACCATAGAAGACTGGAAAACCGTCGCCTGGTCAGATGGGTCCCGATTTCAGGGTAAGAGAGTATGGCGCACCCCCCACAAATCAAAGGACCCAAGTTGTGCAAGGTGGTGGTGGCTGCATAATGGAGTGGACTGTGTTTACGTGGAGCAGACTGGGTCCTCTGGTCGAACAGAACGGTTCATTGACTATAAATGGTTATGTTCGGCTACT
Source organism: Schistocerca americana (assembly GCF_021461395.2). NCBI lineage: Eukaryota > Metazoa > Arthropoda > Insecta > Orthoptera > Acrididae > Schistocerca > Schistocerca americana. The sequence continues at coordinate 375,245,633 of NC_060119.1, read as the reverse complement.
TGGAGACCAATTGCAGCCATTCATGGACTTCATCTCCCACACATGTCATCGGATCACAATTGTTCGCCATTGGTTTGAAGAGCATTCTGGACAGTTCGACTGAATGACTTGGCCACCCAGATCGCCGGACATAACTCTTATCGAACATTTATGGGACATAATTGAGAGGTCAGTTCGAGCGCCAGATTCTCCACCAGCAAGACTTTCGCAATTATGGACGGCTGTAGAGGCAGCATGGCGTATTATTTCTGCAGGGGACTTCCAACGCCTTATTGAGCACATGCCACGTTGAGCTGCTGCACTACACTGGGCAAAAGGAGGTCCGACACGATATTAGGACGTATCGCATAACTTTTACCACCTCATTGTATACAGGATACTTTAAGTGTCGGAATAGGTACTTATTTCGCTTTGATGAAATGAAAATATCGGATCTCTGGCAACGAAGCTGTCGACTGTTTAGCTCAAGAAGCTGTCGTAACAGAGCACTCTAACTGGACTGCAATTCTAGTACGGAGTACCGATATATACTGCACAGAAGCATGACAGAAGACTGACAACGGGTAGAGGGAAACAGAAAGATAAGAAGACAAAAAGTACGCAATAATTCACCCGCCGTTCTCTTATTCCACGACACCCCAAACACATTTACTGTCTAGGCATCTCGCCTCTCTATCAGCCAGACTCAAGTTTAATCACATATGTTTTCGTGAAGATCTTTACAGGCTGTACATGGCAGAGACAATTGTCTGCTCTTACGGTAAAGAAGAGAATGCAAATCGCCTTTTTTTTGGGTGCCCGGGGCTACGTCGAACTAATTTTACAAGTGTTCGTGATACTGCGTCATTCGTTGTCAACCAGCGTAACGGTTTTCTTACCAACATTGGATATCAGACATTTCAACGCGATGTACAGATTCACTGTTGAGGCGCCATGTCACGGATTGCGCGGCCCGTCCCGCCAGAGGTTCGAGTCCTCCCTCGGGGGCCGGCCGTTGTGGCCGATAGGTTCTAGGCGCTTCAGTCTGGCACCGCGCGACCGCTACGGTCGCAGGTTCGAATCCTGCCTCGAGCATGGATGTGTGTGATGTCCTTAGGTTAGTTAGGTTTAAGTAGTTCTAAGTTGTAGGGGACTTCCCATTGTGCTCAGAGCCATTTGAACCATTTTGAACCTCCCTCGAGCATGGGTGTGGTGTTTGTGTTCTTCTTAGCATAAGCTAGTTTAAGTAGTGTGTAAGACTAGGGACCGCTGACCTGTGCAGTTTGGTCCCTTAGGAATTCACACACATTTGAACATTTTTGTTGCAGCAGATACCAGCCCGAAACACCAACATATCACAGACAACAGACTGTGGAAAAGGTTTCTATGACATCTAATTTACAATGGTTATACTACACTGGTTTGCTTACGACATGCGATAGTGCGCGCGCGAGTGCGTGCGTGCGCTCGTGGGTGCGTTCTTGCGTGTGTGCGTTCTTGCGTGTGGGTATGTGTGTGTGCGTGAGCACACAAACGAACGAATTTTCTAACAGTAATGCTCTGTCAATATTTGTAATTTTGTGTAAGAAGAAGCTAGCTGTATGGTGTAGCTAAAGACAATTATACACTGCCGGAAAAAAATTACAACACGTGGAAAGACAACGTCGATTTTAATCTGTTGACGGCATATGCCGTCTGGGGGATAGTAGACGTACCGATAACAGTTTCAACGTCGTCCGCCAACAGATGGCGTAGTTGCAAAACTACCAGAGCACCATTTGAGTCTACCCTTTAATAGTGAATGTTCACAGCCGGAAGGCTCAATGCGGTGCAGACGTGTGAAGCAAGCAGGCAACCACGCCACGGAGAAACACTCGTGCTTCCTGCAGCCAAATGAGCAGTTTGAAAGGGGTGAAATTGTGGCCTTCCGATTGGCGGGACGGTCCTTGCTGAGAGTTGCCACGCAAGTTGGACGTGATGCGTCACTGTGCAATGATGCTGGTACCAGTGGTCATGTGACTACTTCACACCAATACGCGAGGTTCTGGACGTCCACGCCGTACAGGCGCCCGCCAGGATTGTCGTATTGTAAGAGCAGCAGTGGTAGCTCGTACAGCTAACACAGCACAGAGAGAGAGCTTGTGAGGCCAGGCGTGTCAGCACGAACTGTTGCGACCCGGTTATTAACAGTGGCACTATGGGCACACTTCTAGCCCGTCTTCCACTCACGCCACAGCATGGACGTTCACTGCTCGACTGGTGCCGTCAGAGTGTAATATCACATTTAATTACGGAAATAACTTTGTCAGATACTGTGTTGTGGGTAGGAGCAAAAGACATTATTCCTTGGATAAGAAAAGCGAACACTATTATTGCTTTATCGCTGGTTTTTATTATGTCTATTGCTGAATGACTCTGATATTGGTCTTGCTCTGATAAAGACTAAGGGAACTTATACTTGCGAATATTACTTATTACAGATCGATGGTAAGAGTAAAAGTTGTATTCAAGGAATAAATAAACAAGTGTCATCTCTGACAAATAATTAGGTCAGACTCGAACGTAAGTATTACTCTTTCTAGTCATTCTAATTAGTATAGAAAGTTTCAGCTACGCTACGTTGACGTGGTGTTGGAGAGACGCTGGGGAGATTGGCGAACGAACCTGAAAATAAACACAGCGACTTTCAACGGAGTCAAGGGCACGCAACCAACGTATCGCTATACGACAAAATACAAGGCGAATTTAGTTTTTGAATGGACATTTCAGTATACCTTTGAAAACCAAGAACATATGCTGGTCTTGTCTGTAAATCGATAAAATACGATATGTAAGTAGGCTGTTTATGTGTTTGTATGTTGGCAGTGCTATGTAGCGCTTTGCATTAATAACTCTGACAGCGCTGTGCGCACTCTGTAAGAGACTCTGTGGCTGGTTGGATTCGCATCTTGGAGGTGAATCGCCAGCAGTGATGGAAGTTGGGTGTGAGCAGCCAGCAGTGATGGAAGTTAGATGTGAGTAATTTAGCATTGATGGAGGTTAGAGGTCTGAAGCGGAGCGGACGATCTGGACGTGAGTCCGTCATGGAAATGCAACTTGTCGATGATTATATGATTTTTAGAACTGGATTTTATGGACGATTATATAATTTTTGAACTGGTTGTCAAATTCTTAAGGTAAATACATTGTCTGCTCTGAAACAAATCTTTCAATTGTTAACCACATGCCTATTAGTAGTTAGAGCCGACAGCAGTGAGAATATTTTATTTAGCTGACTGTATTGGCGCTTGCTGTATTGCTGTAGTTCGTGTAATGAAGATTTTTGTGAGGTAAGTGATTTATGAAATGTATAGTTTATTGTTAGGATGTCCTCTGATTCAGGGCCATTCTTTTGTATTAATTATCTGAAATCAGGTTATCATTTTTGAGCAGTCCGATTTCGTTGCGATAGGATATTGTGGGTCAGTTTTGAAATGCTAAGAATAAGTAGAGAGAAAGTAGGCTCTGTAAGTTCAGTTTCACTTAGCAGTTTCAGAATCAAATAATGTAGAAGTTTCACCCTCTCCCAGTTATTGCAATTTAAATGAAGTTATTTAGACAAAGAAGTTTCAAATAAAAGTAACAATATAAGAGGATAGCTTGGAACATGAAATGGCGCGCCGTGGCCTTCAGCGATGAAAGCCGATTTTGCTTGCGACGCAAGTCATTGTCGTGTGCGCGTGTGTCACGTAGGGTGAATTTTTCCAAGACACGCTAGCTCCACCCCTGATCTCGTTGACCGTTGGTGTTTCTGGAGGGGAAGCCAATAGGCGCTCGATACTTGCTGAATGTTGTTAGACCCGTTTGTTTGCCGTTTCTGCAGCAGGAAGGTGGTGTGTCGTTCCAACAGGATAATGCTCACCCACATACTGTCCGTGAAACTCAACGTGCTCTTCAAGGGGTCTTCCTACACAGATAGTCAGATATCTTATTGAAAGTGTCCCCGACAGAATAAAGTCGTCCTAAAGGCGGAAGGTGGACGAACTGCAAATTAATGTCCACTAATATTGTCCGTATAATTTTGATCAGTGTTGATGCAAAACTCATATTCTCTTTTTTTCCACGTAAATTGTGATAATGACGCCAGTTTGCGTTGAACTGCATCAGCTGTGTTAATAGTGATTTCCAAAAATAGGTTTATACTCCACTGACAGAAGTCTGCAGTTCCGCATGTTAGGTAGCTCATATTCTCCATTCGGTTGTTTGTAACAAAATGTACACTATTAGTTTCCACGAATTGGACGCTACCATGAAATCTAAAGTAGGTAACTTGTGCGTCGACTCTTCCCGCTGTGAAAGACTGTCTAGAGTATTAATCCCGTTTTCTTAAGTTACGTGGTATATTTTATCTAAATACCACTTCGGAAGCGAAACATAAAACTGTATGTTGCTCGAGATACGTTTCGAAAGAGTTAAAAAAAAGAAGTGTTGAACACTGGAAACGAAACAAAGCAAACACTCTGACGCTAGCTTTGTTTTCTGTGTCAATACACAAGACTTTTACTGTTTACCTGAAAATGCCATTTATCATTTCCTACTGCATGTCTGTTGTTGTGGTCCTCAATCAGAAGACACGTTTGATGCAGCTCTCCATGCTACTCTATCCTATGCAAGCCTCTTCATCTCTGAATTCCTACTGCAGCTTACGTACTCCTGAATCTGCTTACTGTATTAATCTCTTGGTCTCCTCTATGATTTTCACCTCCAACGCTTTCCTCCAATACTAAACTGGTGATCCCTTGATTTCTCGGAAAGTGTTCCATCAGGCGATCCCTTCTTCTAGTCAGGTTCTGCCACAAATTTATTTTCTCCCCAGTTCTACTCAGTACCTCCTCAGTTGTTGCGTTTCAGACCATGTATCTTCAGCATTTTCTGTAGAACCACATTTCATTCTCTTCTTGTGTAAGTTATTTATCGTCCGTGTTTCACTTCCATACGTGGCTCCACTCCATACCAAAACTTTCAGAAAAGACTTCCTCACACTTAAATCTATACTCGATGGTAACAAATTTCTCTTCTACAGAAACACTTTTCTTGCTATTGCCAGTCTACATTTTACGTGCTCTCTACTTCGGTCATGATCAGTTATTTTACTGTCCAAATAACAAAACTCATATACTACTTTAAGTGTCTCAATTCGTAATGTAATCAGCCAGCATCAACTGATTTAATTCCACTACGTTCCATTATGCTTGTTTTGCGTTTGTTTATATTCATCTTATATCATCAAAAATGGTTCAAATGGCTCTGAGCAGTATGGAACTTAACTTCTGAGGGCATCAGTCCCCTAGAACTACTTAAACCTAACTAACCTAAGGACATCACACACATTCATGCCCGAGGCAGGATTCGAACCTGCGACCATAGAGGTCGCGCGGTTCCAGACTGTAGCGCCTAGAACCGCTCGGCCACCCCGGCTGACTCTTATATAATCCTTTCAAAACGCTGTCCACTCCATTCAACTAATCTTGCAAGCCCTATTACAATGTCAATGGTGTACCTCAAAGTGTTTTTTCTTCTTCTTGAAACCGAGCGAGGTGGCGCAGTGGTTAGACACTGGACTCGCATTCGGGAGGACGACGGTTCAATCCCGCGTCCGGCCATCCTGATTTAGGTTTTCCGTGATTTCCCTAAATCGCTCCAGGCAAATGCCGGGATGGTTCCTTTCAAAGGGCACGGCCGACTTCCTTCCCCGTCCTTCCCTAATCCGATGAGACCGATGACCTCGCTGTCTGGTCTCCTTCCCCTAAACAACCAACCAACCAACCTTCTTCTTGAACTTTAATTCCTACTCGAAATTTCTCTTTGGTTTCCTTTACTGCTTAGTGTACTGAATAACGTCGGAGATAGACTATAATCCTGTCCTACTCCCTTCTCAATTACCTCTTCCCTTTCAGGTACCGCGACTATTACAACTGCCTTCTGTTTTTTGTATAAGTTGTAAATAGCCTCTTAGTCCTTCTATTTACCCCTACTTCTTTCAGAATTTCAAAGAGGGTATTCCAGTCATAATTGTGAAAAGCTTTTTCTACGTCAACAAATGCTGTAACGTATCTTCTCAGATAAGTCGTAGCATCAGTAGTGCCAGGAGTGTTCCTGCATTTCAAACTGATCTTCCCCGAGGTCGGCTTCTACCAGTTTTCCCATTATTCTGCAAAGAATCAGCGTTAGTATTTTGCGGTCATGACTCATTAAATGGTAGTTCGGAAAAATTCTCAGCTCTTAGCACCTGCTTTCTTTGGAATTGGAATTATTACATTCTTTTTGAAACCCTGAAGGTATTTCACCTGTCTCCTATATCTTGCACACCAGATGGAAGAGTTAGGTCTTGGCTGGCTCTCCCAAGGATGCCAGTAGTTCTGACGGAATGTCGTCTACTCCCGGGGCATTGTTTCGCCTTAGATCTTTCCGTGCTCTGTCAAATTATTCTCGCAGTTTCATGTCTTCTATCTCATCTCCATATACGTCCTCTTCCATTTCTATAATATAGCACGCCGGTACGGGACTACAAGCCCCACCGCCACACCCTCACCTGCCCATGTTAGGCAAAATTTTTCTGCCCGACTCATGTAGTACCATCACCGTGAGAGGGTGGTACGGGACTACAAGTCCCACCGCCACACCTCCAAAGTGAATTGCAGTGACGCAGTCACTGCCCTGTGGAAATTTACCGCCCCACCAACACAGTTAGACCGCAATAGACCGGTGATGCTGTATTGTAACATATCACCCCGGACTACAAGTCCATTTAAAAAAAAAAAAAAATCTATAATATAGCGTTAAAGTTAATCTCCCTTGTGTAGACCCTCCATATACTCCTTCCGTCTTTCGGCTTTCTCTTCTTTGCTTAGGACTGGTTTTCCATCTCAGCTATTGATACTCATACTGCTGCTTCTCTTTTCGGAGTGTAACCCCAGTGTTTGCGTGGTAGAGTAGTTATGGTGTACGCGTACGTGGAGGCAGTGTTTGCACAGCAAGCGCCGACATAGTGTAACTTAGGCGGATTAAGGGGAACCAGTCCGCATTCGCCGAGGCTGATGGAAAACTGCCTTAAAAACCATCCACAGGTTGGCCGGCACACCGGACCTCGACACTAATCCGCCGGGCGGATTCGTGCCAGGGACCGGCACGCCTTCCCGCTCGGGAAGCAATGCGTTAGGCCTCACGGCTAGGCGGGCGGTCGTCTTTTCCTTATTGAAATATGCTTCGAAATCCTGACATTTGTCCTCTGGCCATTCATGCTTAGCCTTTCTGCATTTAATGCTAGTCTTCCCCATTTGCTGCATTTTTTATATTTTCTCCTTTCAGCAATTAAATTGAATATCTCCCGTGTTATCTAAGGGTTTCTACTAGGCCCTTTGTTTTTACTAGGTTGACCCTCTACTGCGTTCACTATTTCATCTCTCAGAGCTAGCCATTTGTCTTCTACTGGATTCCTTTCACCTGTTCTAGTCAGCCGTTGCCTAAAGCTCTCTCTGAAACTCTTAATAACCTCTGGTACTTTCAGTTTACCTAGATCCCATATCTTTAATTTCCTACCTTTTTGCAGGTTCTTCAGTTTTAATCTATAGCTCATAACCTATAAATTGTGATCAGAGTTCACATCTGCTCCTAGAAATGTCTCAAAATTTAAAAACTGGTTCCGAAATGTCGATCTTACCATATATAATGAATCTGAAACATTCCGGTGACTCCAGGTCTCTTCCACGTATACAGTCTTATTTCATGATTCTTAAACCAAGTGTTCATGATGGTTAAATTATGTTCTGTGCAAAATTCTATCAGGTGGCTTCTTCTTTCATTCCTTTCCCCTAGTCCATATTCACCCGCTATTTTTTCATCTTTTCCTTTTCATATTATCGAATTTCAGTTCCCCAAAACAATTAAATTTTCGTCTCTCTGAACTACCTAAATAATTTCTTTTATCTCATCACACATTTCTTCAATCTCTTCATCATCTGCATGTGGATCTCTTCACCAACAGCATGTCTATAAATTAAAATACAGAAAATCATATCCAAACCAAGACTACTAAAGAACAGGGACCGTCGAACATTACAGAGGGTGGTTATAAAAAATCACTTGAAATCAGCGAATCACTCGTTAGTTTCTGTTATTATGTTTCTGTTATCCTGCTAAGCGATCAAGTAACTCATGCTTGTGTCAAACACTGCGGCTTCGAATTATTTACAGATTTAAGGAAAAACCATATGCAGTGAAAGATAAATTCCATCAAGACCATCTAATTTTGAAACAGAATTTTGAAAAGACGTAACAAACAAGAAGGCGGGTGCGAGAAGTTGAAAGTATGACGCACAGATAGCAAGACCGAAACATTTAATATTCGTATTCGTAAACATTGACAGATATCTGAGTGTTTAAACAATTTTATGGGACTATTAAACTAGTTCTAGGTTTCGAATTAGTCGTATCCACACAGCACTGAAACAGAGAGGAAATATTCAAAATGATATGTATTGAGGGGACAGGAGAGTGAAGAGTATACATTCAAAAAGAACGGTGTCATGCAATTTTTAAATTCATTTGCTTATAATGAGCCACATTATTATGCGGGCACAACTTTAAGGCGGTATCACTCAGATAAATTTAATGTTCGCAAGTTGCAGATTATGTACAGTTCTAAACTAGCATTGAATATTTAAATAATGTATGTAACATGAAAAATGTTATATAAAAAATGTTCGAAGTGCAGATTTAATGTGAACTGTTGTAAAAACTGCAACTGTGCAACTGACAATTAAAGTTATTAAATATATCTTCGTTTCAAAAATCACATCATTCTTTCATGTTTATATGAAAACACTCTGACTGCGCAGTGATATTACAAACGGTATGTTATCCAAAGTACAATAATTTTTTTAAGTACTTCTATTAAATTTACAGATTTGGAAACATATCACAATATTCCCAATCATAAACAAGTACAAAATCTGGACTGATTCGAATAAGCTGAAAATTTGCTATTCATTTTTATCATTTTTCGAAGTTTAGAAAACGGGGGAACGTGACTTCTGTACACCTCTCTATTCACGTTGGCAGTTTGCCCGGTGGCGTACTGGTCCCTCGGAATATGCGGCGGAAGACAGACATCATAGAATGAAGGCTTTCACCACCTTATGACGTAGCTGCTGGTAAACCTTTCGGGATTGAGGTCGTGTTCCTGACGTTTCGTCCAGGACTGCACTGGACATCCTCAGAGGCGCTCCTCCGCTGAGTATTGCCAACTGACCGGTCGGACGTCCGACAGCGACATATATACTGGAATTAGATTTTCACTCTGCAGCGGAGTGTACGCTGATATGAAACTTCCTGGCAGATTACAACTGTGTGCCGCACCGAGACTCCAACTCGGGACCTTTGCTTTTCGTGGGCAAGTGCTCTACCATCTGAGCTACCCAAGCACGACCCACGACCCGTCTCCACAGCTTCGATTCTGCCAGTACCTCGTCTCCTACCTACCAAACTTCACAGAAGTTCTTCTGCGAATCTTGCAGAACTAGCACTCCTGGAAGAAAGGATAGTGCGGAGACATGGCTTAGCCACAGCCTGGGGGATGTTTCCAGAATGAGATTTGCACTCTGCAGCGGAGTGTGCACTGATATGAAACTTCCTGGCAGATTAAAACTGTGTGCCGGACCGAGACTCGAACTCGGGACCTTTGCCTTTCGTGGGCAAGTGCTCTACCATCTGAGCTACCCAAGCACGACCCACGACCCGTCCCCACAGCCCCAGGCTGTGGCTAAGCCATGTCTTCGCAATATCCTTTCTTCCTGGAGCGCTAGTTCTGCAAGTTCGCAGAAGAGCTTCTGTGAAGTTTGGAAAGTAGGAGACGAGGTACTGGCAGAATTGAAGCTGTGAGGACGGGTCGTGGGTCGTGCTTGGGTAGCTCAGATGGTAGAAGCACTTTCCCGCGAAAGGCAAAGGTCCCGAGTTCGAGTCTTGGTCCGGCACATTGTTTTAATCTGCCAGGAACTTCCGACATATATACTGTAGGAAAGGGGGCGTGGTCGAAGTAACACGTGATGAGCAGAGATAATACTTGTCAAAGATGAAACTCAAATATCGATTGTCGTCTTGTCGAAGATAAAATTGTCTAGCGATTCTGCAGAGCTACTGTCCACATGTCGCCAAGTTTCATTGCCTCCTCTTTCCTATTAAAATTATCCTGATGCTTATAAATTTCAGTGGCTTCTCTACATAGTCGTGGATAATAATTTGACGCTGTAGATAAAATTTCTGTTTCAGAAAACTTCACTTTGTGGTTTCCTGTCTGAAGAGCATGCTCTCCACATCCCGAAAGGCTTACCAGCAGCTAGACAGACTTCAGTTTTGTGTGTTCTGCATCTTATTTGCGACTTCGCAAGCCACGCTGAATGTACCTAGGGAAAATAAAGCGAAACACATTTCTCTTGAGTCAGGGTGCATCAATTCAGCTAACTCCGTACGTTGGGCAGTTCCCGTGTTTCCGGGACTTGGAGAGACAAATTGCATTTAGATCCCTCTCACTGCGTCTGAGCCGGCATTGTTTCCGGCTTGTCCATTATGGATGGGGGTACTGGTGGGAGGGTTGGAGAGAGCGGGAGGAGGGGAGGGCAGCGGTCAGCGGCGGTCTACGTGCCCGCCCTCGCAGCCGACACAAAGCTTGCCTGCAATTCCATACGTTGACCCCGGCGCATAGCGTTCGGATTACTGAAACACGCACGGTCGCTGCTAACGGTAGCTGATTTGGTATTCCGATTTCGTAAGCAGTGAACGACTAAATAATGGCCGTTATGTCAATGCGAAAGAATGTGAACACAAATAGGATTAATGATGGAATGAAATAGAGGTCACAATACGTACGCTAAATAAATTTGTTCTGCAAGAACGCAGTAAAATGCCTCAAATAGTGATCTGCTATAACCGCTTTAGCGTTTCTGTGCCAGGAGAAAATAAAATAAAACCTCTATGCAGTGCTTGTTGCACAAAGCAAAAGGGATTGACATCTTCATATAAATAGTAGAGAAAAAGGTCAACGGCCCATGCTTTCACGAGTGACAGTGCGGAAAATAACTCAATAAAGTTTTTTGGCAGTTCATTGCCTTTTCGAGTATGAAAAATCACAATTGAACGAATTGATGCGAGGCGCTGACGAATGAAGTGGTATTTAATTTTCAGCTTTCTCCACGTTAGGACTAATGCAGCACCTGGAGTGTTACTCAGAATTACCAGGAACCATGTGTTGGAAGCAGAACTACTGTGACGTAATAATTCTTTTTATCCTAATGGTGACAGCCTAGGAAAGAGCGAAATTGCTCTCTCTATGCAGTCCACGTAGTTACAAAATAATCGTGTAAATACGCTGTTGGACATTAAAACTGTAACACCCTAAAGGATAAGAAATTACAAACATGTTATGTTCTGATGCGGCATTAGTAGTGTCCTGCTTGGCACAATCACGTCGTTTAAATATCTCGAGTAATAGTGCAAAGCGATATGAAATGGAAAGAGCATGTGAGAACTGCGGTAGGGACGGTGAATGGTCGACTTTGGTTTATTGGGATAATTTTAGGAAAGTGTAGTTCATCTGTAAAGGAGATCGCATATAAGACGCTGGTGCGACCTATTCTTGAGTACTGATCGTGTCTGTGATCCACTCCATGTCGAGTTAAAGTAATACATAGAAGCAATTCAGATGCGGGCTGCTAGATTTGTTACCGGTGGGTTTGATTAACACGCAAGTGTTACGGAGATGCTTCGGGAATCCCTGGAGGGAAGACAACGTTGTTTTCGAGGAACACTATTGACAACATTAAAGAATCGGTATTTGAAGCTGACTGCAGAATGATCCTAGTGCAGCCAACATACATTTCGCGTAAGGACCACGAAGATAAGATACGGGAAATTAGGGCTCATATGAAGACATGTAGATAGTCTTTTTTTCCCTCGTTTTATCTGTGAGTAGGACAGGAAAGGAAACTACTGGTAGTGATCTAGGATATCCTCCGCCACGCACCTTACGGCGCTTGTGGAGTATGTATGTAGATGTAGATGTCGATGGCAAGTAATGATGTTTCAGTTATTGCGCAAATACTATGCAGTAGGAAGATACACGATTAAATTTGTAGGTGATCTGGGATTATAGACTGTGTGAAATTGTGCACACTGAGCTACTGCTTTTGATGGGAACAAAGGCACTAAGTCAACTGGTAATCGATTTGAAATGAGGTTGGATGCAAGACACATGGACGTCATTCTAGGCTGCTGCAACTGTAAACAGGATGTGTCATAATTATTGCTGTAAACGTATACAGTAGAGAGTACACGATGGAAGGAAGAAATTCCTGTAGACATGGGCGCTAAAACTTATATCGTATGAGCTATGCACACTTCTTCATCTTCGGTACTGTGAAACAAATTTCTTCTACTGCAAGCTCTTTGCTTTCCATATTTTGAGAGTAGCGTTCTCGCTTCCCACGCCCGGGTTCCCGAGTTCGATTCCCGGCGGGGTCAGGGATTTTCTCTGCCTCGTGATGACTGGGTGTTGTGTGATGTCCTTAGGTTAGTTAGGTTTAAGTAGTTCTAAGTTCTAGGGGACTGATGACCATAGATGTTAAGTCCCATAGTGCTCAGAGCCATTTGAACCATATTTTGAGAGATGGTAGTATGGACCAAAAACATGAAAAAATGATCAGTGAACATGAACACTAAAGTACATACATTACGAGCTACGAGCTCTTTTTCATCTTTGCTCCTGTGAAACACATCTCTTCTACTGAACAAGCGTTCATAGCTCTTAAGGTGTGCATTTTAGGACCCATATTTATTTGCACTCTTTCGTTTCTCGTATCATGTACTTTCAACTGTATGCATTTACTCCATTAATTATGATACACCGTGCGTACAATAGGATTCAGCAATCGTTGTGGTGTGGCAGTCTTTCGGTAAAGCATGACAAGATGTTTTCAGTGGCTGAGATATCTGGAGAATCGTAGGCCATGACAACAGTGGAATATCCTCTCTATAGTGGTACGTCATGACAGCACAGACAACATGGAGCCCTGCGTTATCTTGTTACAAGCTAAGGAGCGCAAATCACAGCCATTGACTCAAGATGTCAGATATATAATGGCTGCTGACCGTACTACCAGGTACGCGACCCAGAGGTGGTCTTATTGTGTACCAACACAGACTCCATACCACGCCAAGTTTCGGGAGTATATGACGATGACGAACGCATCTCGCAACGTTTTTTCCCGTCGGATCTTCCGTGACGGATACACCCATCGTGATGCTGTGCTCAGTACTGGGACTGCTGTGTTAAGTGTTTGTGTACCATGCGGCGGAACCGGGTTCGATTCCCTGCTGGATTGGAGATTTTCTCCGCTCCTGGACTGGGTGTTGTGTTGTCCGCATCATCACCGGCACGCAAGTCGCCCAATGTGGTGTCACCTGAAATTAGACCTGGAACCTGGCGGCCGAACTTCCCCTGAAGGCGCCTCCCGGGCATCAATGCCACACGATCATTTCATTTTTGTGATAACGTTATGCTACAGCGCTATACAGTATTGTTGTTGAGGGCGCCACTGTGCGTGGACCTCTCTCTGTTGCCGGCTCAAGGAAAGCAGCAACAATGGTCACCTTTCTGTTAGTCCTTAGAGCTCCACATGCCGTCGCAGTGCTCGTATCGATACTCTTATTGCTGCAAACAAGCTCCAGCCTCAGGTAATGTGGTCTACGATCCTCAAGAGCCTCTCGGGCGCTATTCTCGTGGGATGCTGAGATCCTGCATGAGGTTCAGTGTCATCTCCTGAACCTATCGATTTCGTATTCGCAAGGCGGTCTAGGAATCCCTATCAACTAAATGGGCTGTCTACAGTCTGCTTGTCTGTCTTCTTCCGGAATATTGGTCCGTGCTCTCCTGGAGTATTGCTATGTGATGTGGGATCCTTACCGGATAGGGTAGACGGCTGATACTAAGAAAGTCATGGTTACAATAAAGGAATTAGCTTGGAGACCATAAAAAGAAAAGGCGTTATTCCTTATGAAGAGATCTCTTCACAAAATTACGATTACCAGCTTTGTCTTCCGAGTGACAAAATATTTTGTAGACCCATTCCTACTTACAGAGAAATAATTACCGTGATGAAATAACAAAAATCAGAACTCCGAGTTTCCGTATTTCCCACACGCTATTCGAGATTAAAAAGGTAGGAAAATATTCCGAAAGTGGTTCCATGAACTCACTACTAAAGACTTAAGTTTGAGCTGCAGAGTAATCATGCAAATAAGATACACTTATAAGCAATATCGCAGAATGAGAAATTGCAGTCCCGATATACGACATCCTGTGGCTGCACGAAAACCATTATTCAACATGGTGGCGTTGCTGTTAGGGTTCCTGCGAGTCATAATCCTTAGGTAGCGGTCATCCACTGCAATAGTAGCTCTTGGGCGGCCTGAGCGAGGCATATCATCGACAGTTCCTGCCTCTCTGTATCTCCTCCATGTCCGAACAACATTGCTTTCGTTCACTCCGCGACGCCTGGACACTTTCCTTTTTGAGAGCCCTTCCTGGCACAAAGTAACTATGCGGACGCGATCGAACCGCAGTATTGAGCCGTGTACATCCTTCCTGGTGGAATGACTGGAACTGATCGGCTGTCGGACCCCCTCCGTCTAATAGGCGCTGCTCATGCGTGGTTGTTTACATCTTTGGGCAGGTTTGGTGACGTCTCTGGACAGTCAAAGGTCTGTGTCTGTGATACTATACGCACGTTAATGTCTATCTTCAGGAGTTCTGTGAACCGGGGAGATGCAAAACCTCTTTTGATGTTTGTATATACTCCGTCTGAACAGGCTGTGACGACCCAAAGGGTACCAATCGACCATCGTGTCGTCCTCAGTCCATAGGCGTCTCTGGATGTGGATATGGAGAGGCTCAGCACGCCGCCCTGCCTGCCGTACGCAGTTGTCGTGACCGGTGCTGCTTCTTCCCAGTCAAATAGCTCCTCAATTTGCCTTACAAGGGCTCAACGCACCCCGATTGCCAACAGAAATTGTTGTGGCCTTCGTTTAATTTTAAAAAAAAATACATTTTTCTTCAGGTAGGAAATGCGGCTATCATTAATGTCGAGGATATAATAGAAAGAAAGAGAATTATTTATTCCGGCTTCAGGTAACGGTGCTCACTTTTTTTTACGATTTATGTTCAGAATATCTACTCCGAAACAGATTATATTCGATATAGTTTCGTAGCAGGGAGTGTCGAACGTTTAGGAATACCATTAACTTCGCTCGTAAACTACGAATACCCGCAGAGTCAGTTCTCCCTTGCGGCCACCGCGCTAGTAGAAACTACTTTCTTCACACGTTCCCCCGTATGACGAAAGCAAAGAAGTATAGAGGCGCCAAACCGCGTCGTTTTACACACGATGCAACAGGTACTGCCCTGCGTATCGATTGCAACATGCTGTGGTTACTCTGGAGTGCTCGTACAAACAGGTTGAACCGCAATTCGTTAAGCTTCGTGAACAGGAAACAACTTAGAAGCACATCGCTGAGCTTCTTAAATAAATATAGTTGTGCTGCCATGTTCAGGTCCGAAAACTTTTCCTCTTTAGAAGAAACGCTTCTTGCTGTGTGAGTTATCTTTATTCTTAGTGTATCGTGCGAATCACGATACCCTTTGTATAACGTACTGGTATCCTAGATTATTTTCCCGTAAGGCATGCAGTGGCATGTGCATTAGCTTTCAGAACCTGTGCATATCCAACAACGGCGTGTTTATTTCTTGAACAGGATGGAATAAAGGTTATTAAACAAGCTGAAGCTTGACCGAAAGACACTTGACAGGCATCTAGGTCCAAATTATTTAACTAGAGGAGTCCTACAATCGAAGACAAGAAGGCACGAAAAGTCTGTTGCACAGCAGCAGAACAGTTAATAGGTTGTATGGTATCCCTTATAAAATGCATATGCTTGGTTGTGTCGCTACATGCTCTCCCTGTGAAATTTCTGGGGTTTTGCTTGCTGACTATCCCATTCCCGAGCAAACGCGACGTAGAGTCAGGCAGCAGTAGCCGACCGAGACAGACGCAGCAACAGGGAAGTAACCGCTTCAGTGTCAATAACGAGTTCCTAACCAGGAGCGAATTTTATTGTATCATCTGTGTGCTTCAATAGTTTACTTTCTTGAGTTTCTGCATGAAAATTTAATATCTAATAGCCACAGTTGTCGCGTTTTCGTTTGCGTCGGAAAGTAAACCGATTTTGTGAAATATTACAAGTTCGTAATCAGGGGCAAATTATTTAGTTTCACCTGAGTGCTTCGGTAGTTAGGTTTTCGAATATTTGCGTATTACTAGACACACTTCGTGCGTTTCCGTCAGGGTCTGCAGTAGAGTTGCGCCTCACGTGCCGATATTCCGTTTATCTGAATGGTTTAGTTTTCCTAATTCTAAGTTTTCTCAGCAGAGTTCAGGCCATCACACCGGCGATGTGTAGACAGACCCCATATTAATGTCTAGGTGTCTCTTGATCAGACAATCGACATGTCTGCTAGATGACATGCAGGAGATTAATGTAATTCTGACAACAGATCAAAACTGTAACCAGCCATACTTTTTGAACGAATGATATTCCACATCATAACTAGTTTTCGGTCCGGGCTCCTTGTAAGACGACAGCGACGATATTTCTTACATATTTCACATTTTGCTCTTTAAAACAACAACGTTCATGATTTTATTGTTTGCGGTATTTTTTACATTATACCAGGTATTTAAATTTTACTTGCGTTCGGGTCTGCATCCTTGATGTGTGATATGTTGATTATGAACCAGAATAAAGACGAGATGGCGGACACATGTGTTACACATGTGGTCGCCATCATGTCTAGCTCATGATCAACGTATCACACATCAAGAATGCAGATCTCTACGCACTAATAAGCAAAACCTTTCCTCAAGTAAGTAAAATGTAAAGACGTTCTAAAGCTTTTGTAAGCGAGAAAGTGTCACGAATGTTCTGTTAATTTGTAGGAAAAAAAGTGAAATTCCTCTCTGCCACTTGATGGAAGGACCGGCCCCGAAACTAGCTACTGTGAATTGAATCATTCATTCAAAAAATCAGTTTTCTCAGCAGAGTTCAGGCCATCTTACCGGCGAAGAGTGGGCATTTATGGGAACAGCCGCGGTGTTCTCAAACCATCATGTATAAAATTATGTAATTTCTTGCGTTCTTAAGTGCTGTATTTTGAGTACTTTACAATCCAATAACGTTTGTTTCTGAAAGTAAGTGCCGAAAGTAGTCTGTTGATTACGATATTTCAGACTATGTTTTTAACTGAACTGTCGTTAAGTCGATCACACCATGTTGTATGAGAAAGGATACGATGGTTAGCTAGGCGCCGGGAAAACTCTACACTGTGTACCTCAGACCATTGTTTAGCAGAGGGAATGTACGAAGTTGTAGAGCTGTGATCAACGTGTCTGTTCAGTATTGTCGCAAACGTTGATGTCACTAACCTTTTATACCCGTATAATACTAGCGATCTGCCCCGTCTTCGCACGGGCAGCGCAGTCGTGGCAGTAACTTTGGTTGAGGGCCTATGCGTAGAGTTACGATTAAAATTCGAAGAACTACGAGCATTAGGTAACTGAATATCATTACTATAGCGTAAGTCCAGAGCGAGTTACTTTTTCTGTGTGACCTTTCCCCGTATTTCCCTTCAGACCCCTTCAACATGAACTTTATACCACAAAATTTATTCTCATCAGCTAAATATCCGATGTGTCCTACATCAAATGTTGTTTTAGCAAGTCGCAGGTAGCTCGCACTGGTGCCCCGCTGCAGCCTGCTGCCTTGTGCTTTTCCAAGGAATTTGGCCATCCACCGTTGAATGGCAAAGGCATCATGTTCACAGGGACGAGAGACTTAAATTCATCACAATTCAGCCATTTTGCACAAAATATTTATAAATTAATCAAACGAAGCCGGCCGGAGTGGCCGAGCGGTTCAAGGCGCTACAGTCCGGAACCGCGCGACCGCTACGGTCGCAGGTTCGAATCCTGCCTCAGGCATGGATGTGTGTGATGACCTTAGGTTAGTTATGTTTAAGTAGTTCTAAGTTCTAGGGGACTGATGACCTCAGAAGTTAATTCCCATAGTGCTCAGAGCCATTTGAACCATTTGAATCAAACGAACCTTCCTCGTACAGGAATCTGCCTGCTAGCGAAGACTACATCAAAATCCTTACAACAGCTCTTGAGATTAGCCTGAACATGGGGACAAAAACCGCGGTGGGAAACTTAAGTTTGTGTACAAACTAGGGACCCTGCCCGGCTCTGCACGGGTAGCATTAAGTATCTAAGGCCAGACAACTGGACTGGAAATGCGTTTTTTGTTTGCAGGCCTTTAATAAATTACAGAGAACAGCGTTAAGTAAGACAATATCATCACTTTCATATAAATTGTGCGATGTAAGCAGCGCACGGTGCGGAAGTTGTGTGGAGGCATAAATATTGTGTTTTACCTCGTAGAGTTGGCGTTAGGAGTAATGTCTCATGGCAATGATGGGAACACATCCTGATGGTAAGTAATATGTCTGGAACCAATGTAAATATTGCATTGGAATGATGGGTGTACGTGTGACTGAATGGCTCACTCTGTGTCGGAAGATGGCTGACGTGGCACAAGTAAAATAAAAAAGAAACACATGATGTAAATGTGTAGCTCGTGTTGAAGAACACCTTTTGTGACTTTAGTGCGCATTGTGATGCAATGTTGAAACTCACTGCCACATTCCTTTGTCGTTGACTCTTTGGCAGACTTCATCGCTGTGCCACGCAAAGAATCGTGTCCACGTCTAGGTTTGATTCAAAGGAAAGCTGAATGCTGAAAGCTTATTCATCTGCTGCACTATTGAAAGATCGTACTATATGTAAACAAAGCTAAGTTTGTCTGAAAACGTTTTACTTGAAGCATAAAAATAAAACACCACATATTTTGGATTCGCGTGTCTTTTCGCTATGATATTGTTCTCAAACGTTTCCTGGGAAACCATTGATAACAATATTCGACTATTTCAAACTGTACGTGTCAAATCACAGCCTGATGGTGGTTAAGTATCATACATGCTGAATCACTATTCTAACGTGTAGATTTTAATCGATGGCCGTTCCAGATACATAGCCAGAAAAATAAATAAAACACAATCCGCACCAGCGCCGGTTCTCAGCCGACAGTTTTAGGAGTGTAAAATTCCTTCCGAATTACTAGAGGATACTTTGCTTCGGCATATTTTGTATTCTACAGGGTATTTCAAAAATACTTGCACAAACTTTGGAAAAGATGTCTTACGCTAAAACAAGAAATTTGTTGTATTCTTACGTCCGAAAATTCTTCGTTTTCGAGTTATTAATGACGCATGCACTTGTCGAATCGTGGTCCGTCGCACCCGTTGAAACACTCCCTAACGTTTTCGAATGGTTTCGGTTTCGTTGATGAAGAGTTTCTGCATCCGAATGGTCTGCTGCGTACACGAATTGTTTAAGGTGTCTCGATAGATAATAAACTAAAGAACTGAGGTCGAAGGAACGTGCAGGCCCTGGAACTTATCCTGCTCTATCTTTCCACCTGTCATAATAGATATCAGCCAACGCATCTCGAACACTGAGACTGAAATGTGCTGGAGCTCAATCGTGCGGAAACCAATGTTTCCTCATATTTGCAGGGCCACGTCTTGTAATAGATCTTGGAGAGTGTTCTCAATAAAGTTCCTTTAGGTATCGCCTGCAACACTTGCTGGGGAAACACATGATCCTACCAGACATTCACGTAGAATTCCAGTTCATTAATTAATCTTAAGCTGATGCTGATGTTTAGTCTTTACTGCAGCAGGAAGTAGAGATCGGCTCATACGTGTTAGTTGCGGAAATTTGTTAGTCAATCTCTTCCAAATGTTGCATCGTCTGTAAACGAAACTGAGGAGACGAACTAGGGATTTGCATTTTGTTCAACAGTCCATCGGCAAAAGTTCTCCGGTGGTGGTAATGGGCGGTGTAAGTCCTTGCGCACGCCGAAGGTGATACGGATACATGAGCTGCTCCATGCTGATCTACGAGATGTGTTACACGCTAGGGCCATTGCCTTGCGCTGATACCCGGCTCTTCTTCGAAATCCCGTAGAACGTGCGCTTCCCGGTCACTCGTACGAGCAACACGTGGTCTTCTCCGGCCTCAGCAGCGCGCATCACCAAGATTTTGCTGACTCGGTTGTCTTCGGCCTGGAAACGCCATCTAATACAGCCGTGCAGCCTCGGTCCATTACCATATATAAAAAATCATGTCTGCATACCCATGAAATGAATATCCTGCCTTTTTTGAACGGAGCACATCAGTTAAGTCACTACCTGTATTATATGTACACAATGAAAACATTGAAGACAGACAAATGACGAGTGCAAACAAGTCTTCTTGGCAAACACAACGCCATCTTGGATACGAGTGAAGCACGTGCATAGATAAGTGCAGTTGTTGAGTTGTGCCTGGAAAAGCGTTGAACGTCAATTTCAAAAATTTTCGAAACTTTTGTCCTCGACTTAGAATGTCGAGAAACGACTAGGAAAATGAAATAATGTGTTGAAATCCATTAAGCGTTCATAATAAAAAACGATTCATACGATGAAATATGTACAATGGCACGTAAAAGAGTTAATTGACAGGTTCGTCGTTCTGCTGGGGTTTAACAGCTCCACGGAGCTTTAATCTCATTTGCGCTTACTGTTGGACACAATGAGAAAGGGACAGCATTAAAGGGGAGTGTGAAGTAGGTTGCGATATGCAGATTACTGACGAAACTCAGTTACTGTGCAAGCTCAGTTCCCAACTTGCAGTCTGCACAGTTCTGGCAGTATGTAAATATGCAGGACTGCGTTCAGGGCTGTCAGGTTGTGTATGGCTCTCAGAGAAATGCAAATTTTTCAGACAAGGAATGCCACAAACCGAGATTGAAGAAGTTACGTCGGCATTTGGTTCCGCTGGAGACGCAGTATCTAGACGTCGCACAGATTGATAAATGTGAAACCTATAGATATGTTTCCACCCGCATTCCACAGTTATATATGTAGACAACTAGAATATATAGGACTAAAGATAATTGAAGAGATACTGATAAAGTACAGTTTGGTTTGGGAAAAGGTAAAGTTACCAGTGAATTAATCCTGATTATGCACTTAGTAACACCACGAAGTATAATGGGTGCTTTCTTATCATTTGTGGGCTCATACAAAGTCTCCAACAATGCGAGGTGGAATGTTACGTCCGTAATTTTAACTAGAATATATGCTCGTAGAAGGCCAGAGTCAGAAAAGTGATCTACGACACCTGCAAAAATGGAGTGCGAGTGGTGAAACTAGAAGACTAAGATCGATGAGTCCTTGTAAATTAGGGAGTGACACAAAATCTCAGATAAACAGAAAATACAGTAGACACGGTAAACGTCGAGATTAAGGAAGTCACACTAAGAGCAGTGATAAAACTCTGCTATTTAGGCATCATGCCACAAGCGCTAATAAGAAACGAAACGCGAATTGGAGATTGAAAGGGGCGAAGAGGGTTTTCTTCATCAAATGCGCTATAGTGCATTCAAAGAATTGCAGATTACTGAGAAAGATTTTTGTAACAATTTAGCATTGGAGCATAACATTGTATTTTACGGAAATGTTGACAGCCTGAAAATCAGAGAGCATATTGGCACATAGACACAAGATTAACACAGTATTTGATGATAATGTCGGTTTGAACAAGGGTGTGGGAAAGAACAGAAGCTATGAGGAAAGGCTTCCAGAGGGTCTGGGAGCTTCTTTTTTGCACACGCTGCAGGGTATTTTTTGGGGTTCCAGATTTTCGCGAGTACCACTGTCCTCAGTTTCCGCTTGAGCGACGTCAAATAGGCCAGAAAACTGTACGATTTAATGATGTGATTTTTGCGTGTGATGTGCGTATTAAAATATTATTGTTTTTTCCGTTTGCTTCATGTCGCACGGGAAGATCCTGGCAAGTTATCCAGCGATATTGCACCGACGCAGCAATAGGCAGTGCGCTTTACTATCACAAGAGTAGTACGGTCCGCGAGGGTGAGAACGTCGTGTCATCATCTTCAGCATCTTCTCTGCGCATTATTATGAAATTGACTTTTGAAATAAATCTATGTAAATATTTCAGTTCACAAAAAGACTTGCGTTTGTAATGACCACTGTATGTTATTATAAAAGTGTTTTTTTAAACGTGTGATAAGCATATCTGTTGAGTAGCGTATTGAGGATACTAACGAACAAGACAGAAGTTATTTCAACTTTACTGAAAAATTTATGATTGATAAATAAGTGAAGAAAAGAACTTTTGTTAGGTGATGAATTCTTCTCGGGTTACCAGCCGAGTGATGGCGTCGCCTTGTCGCAACGTTTCAATGGCGAAGATGATGGGTACAAAACTCATTTAAACGTTGCGACAGGACGACGCCACCACTCGGCTGATAACCCGAGAAGAATTCATCAGTGGAATACGCCAAGAAAAACTAAAATCGCATACTCTGAAAGGTATTAGTGACCAGTTTATTTTTGGAAATATTAGTTACGTCGAAATATACAGGGTGGGTCAGGAGGAAAGGGACATGCTTTGAGGGGTGATAGAGGCTCTGAACAAAAAACTTCTTATGGACGTATGCCCTATTCCGAATGGTTTCCGAGGAAGATCACATTTAATATCACTTTCTTACGTTTTTCTTGAATATCTCGAAAGCCGCACCCTTCAGCGAAAACGTGTCGCAGTACAAAAACTATATTCAATTTCCAACAAGAAATGTAATATTCAATTTTTTTCTCAAGTTTTCTTGTTTATGCGAAGAGAGAGCGAGAATGTTGAAAAACTGTGCGCTGTAGCTTACGTAGTTTTTGTAGACCAATTTGAGATAGCATATTGAGGTAGTATGTTGAGACGAACAGTTTAATACGGGACACTTGTGGTCTATCAAGTCGGGAAACTACCTAGTACAATGTATAAGAATGACTAGAGAAATATCCTGGAGAATTCTGCCTGACACATCCAAAATAAATCATCACCCTGGCATTGCTGAAAGTTTCTGCTTCTTGTGGCTGCTTGGAGAGGAGTTCTTGAGGAAGCAGAGTCAGCGAAAGAACTTCCCTGACAGATGGTAACACTTAACAGTGTTGCCAGATTTCAACTGCGAAGTGCTCACAGCTGCAGGCGCAAAGAGGTGCCTGTGGAACCTTACGACACTAGGCCGTTGTCACTGAGACCTATTCAAAATCGCATTACGTGGCTGGTAGAAGCGGACGCACGCAGCAGCTGCGCCAAGCCCATTGCAGCTGTCAGTGAGCTTTCGCTGACTATTCTAGTTCGCTCGCTCTCTCGTTCGTTACCCAATATGCGTCGAGTAGAAATGTCGATAACGCAGTAACGAAAGCGTTTTCCGTTTTCATTTGTCAATACGATGTAGTGCCACCTTGAGGGCAACCACGTGTAAAAGCGTTTCTTAACAATGAGTAGCCTCGAAAACGCAGTATCCGTAATGGGCTTACACAACGCGCTTTGCTACACTGGCCTTCACGTTCACCTGATCTCAATTTCTTTCCTTTCTTTTTTTCGTGTTCATGAGATGTTTCGACTGTTTGAGTGCTACCCCCTATCCAAAAACTTTGGGTAAATTGTAATGTCGCATAGCGGATGTATGGGAAAAGTACGAGTATCGTCTGAATGTGCACTGTGCGTCTACTGGAGGGCACACTGAATTTTTGTGAAACGTACATGATAATTTTAGTTCTAAAAGTAATTCTAAAAACTACACCAACTTTGTACATGCATTGCATATAAAAGATATATCTTGGATGGTTGTTTTGAAAATTAAAACTTTGTAGTTCTATGAAAAAGCTAAAATTACTGTCTTCATTCCTGTAGAAGATACAGTCTTAAGAATGTTCATGAATTCTTTCTAATCACCATGTTTCCCTCGACTGATCTCGGTCACGGGTTTTGAGCAATGGTCTCGCCGATAGACTGCAACACGTGTGATATAGCGCTGCTGCACGTGGAGTTGAGGCAAGACATGGCGGGGCAGCTGCGATGCAACAGTAATTTGATAGTGTGTCTGGCGCCAGCGGACGACGACACGGCACGCCGCGGAGCTAGTGCCAGATGAAAGAGCCGGTCTGCGCTTTGAGAGGCAATCAGGAGCCTTCTGAGAGACGGAGGAGAGCTCCCCATCGCACAGGCGAGAGCCGTACTGCGGTGCTTACTCTAAGATATTCTCGTAATTCAACCGTGGCTCTTAAACGATTCCTTACGGCTTCTCTTTTTGTTGATCCCATTGAGTAACAGCTGCCAGAGGTTTCACATTTACCACTAAGATCGTCGGACGGATGTTCGTAATTGTAGCCCTACCGACGTCAGTCTTTGATAGAATTATGAACACGTCTTATGCTCTCCCGTTCTGACGTTCCTGGAGAATTATTATAAAAATCTACAAGAGTTCCGTAAACTGGAATCCTACCAGATTCAAACGATATTTCACTCTCTGCAATCCAGAGAAAACAAGAGCTTACCGAGCATCGAATTAGATTAGATTAAATTAGTTTTTTCTTCCATACATGCGTACGGAGGAGATCCTCATGGATGTGGAACATGTCACTTTCTTTTTTTAAGCTGAAATAACAATACTAATAGTATGAGTATATACAATACATACGTTTTTAAACTGAAATAACAATATTAATAGTATGAGTATATACAATACATCATTTGTTTCTATTAAAAAATTCGTCAATGCAGTAGATGGAGTTAGCCACTAGTAAGTCTTTCAGGCTTCTTTTAAACTGTTCTTTATTTGTAACTAAATTTTTTATGTTTGCTGGCAAATTATTGAAGATGAGTGTTCCTGAGTAGTGGACCCCTTTTTGAACTAAAGTAAGTGCTTTTAAGTCCTTGTGCAGATCATTTTTGTTCCTGGTATTGTATGTATGAACTGAGCTGTTTGTTGGAAAAGGGGATATATTATTAAGTACAAATTTCATTAAGGAGTAAATATACTGAGAGGCAGTAGTTAGTATAGCCAGTTCTTTGAAGAGGTTTCTACAGGACGTCCGTGAATTTACTCCACAAATAATACGTATTACACGCTTTTGGAGTCTGAAAATTTTTGTTTGACTTGAAGAGTTACCCCAAAATATTATACCATATGACATTATGGAATGAAAGTAGGCAAAGTATGCAAGCTTTTTCATTTTTATGTCACCTATGTCTGTTAACACTCGAATTGCAAGTACAGATTTATTAAGGCATTTCTGCAGTTCTGTGGTGTGCACCTCCCAACTGAATTTATTATCAAGTTGTAATCTCAGGAATTTAAGACTGTCAACCTCTTCTATCTGCTCTTCTTCATACTTTATGCGTATGCTGAGTGGAAACCTCTTACAGGTTCTGAATTGAATATAGTGAGTCTTTTCGAAGTTTAATGTCAGTGAGTTGGCTTTAAACCATTTATTAATATCTATGAAAATCTCATTAGCAGATCTTTCTAGAACTAAACTTGACATACTATTTATTGCAATACTTGTATCATCTGCAAACAAAACGAACTCTGCTTCTGGCAGTGTAACTGATGAGAGATCATTAATGTACACAAGAAAAAGCAACGGCCCTAAAATGGATCCTTGTGGGACACCACATGTAATTTCTTCCCATTCTGATGATGACTGATGGCTTAATTCACTAGTCCCTTGCACTGACACCCTTTGTTTCCTGTTAGTGAGGTATGACTTGAACCATTTTGCAGCACTGCCTGTGACACCATAGAATTCTAACTTATTGAAAAGGATGTTGTGGTTCACACAATCAAATGCCTTTGACAAATCACAGAAAATACCTGCTGCATGTAATTTGTTATTTAATGAATTAAGTACATTTTCACTGTAGGTGTAAATAGCCTTCTCGATATCAGAACCCTTCAGAAATCCAAACTGTGTTCTTGATAATATGTTATTTTTGGTCAGATGGTTGAGAAGCTGCCTGTACATTACTTTTTCTAAAATTTTGGAGAATGCTGGCAATAGCGAAATCAGTCTGTAGTTTGATGGCATCTCTTTATCCCCTTTCTTGAATAGAGGCTTAACATCTGCATATTTTAGCCAGTCAGGAAATGAGATTTGTGATTGGATTCGGGCTTCTTAACAGATAAATTCAATACCCGGTCTCAGTGGGATGAAATCGAAACATGATATGTAATTTTGGGAGTACCTCAAGGAGCTGTTAGAGGGCGGTCGCTGTTTACAGTATACATCGATTTCAGCATATCCATTGTGGATGACGAACTGCAAACGTGCCAGACACAGCAACATTTGCCTCCTTTGACATAGTAAACCTTTGCACCAATCAAATTTTACATTCAAAACAGTGGTCTGGCCATGGGTAGCACTCTCGCAGCCTTGCTTGCTGACATATTTATACATGTCCTGAAACAAGAATTCTTCTTAACACACCCACAATTTACTGACAAAATTATGGATTATACAAGATATGCAGATGACACAATAATACTTTTCAGTGGTCTAAAAGAACAACAAAATAACCTGGAAGATGAAATGAATAAAATGCAACTAAATATAAAATTCACAATTGAACATCAGACCACTGAAGGAATTAATTTTCTTGACATGGCTATCTCCACTCACAATAACAAGCATACCTTCCAAACACACAGAAAACCCACTACCAGTGATGAGTGATGTTGCCATTAAAAACACCTCATGCCACCTGAACCAACACAAACCGCTTTCTTCAGGTCATCCGTAAGCCCTATACTCGGCATCCCTGTCATTGAAGAAGATGCACGTAAAGAAATGAACATACTTAAATCTATAGCCCAAAATAATCGTTATAACACCACTTTGATAAGTACCGCAGTTGAAACAAAAAATCCAGAGTGAAATTAAGCAACCGCCATCACCAGTAAAAGCTAATAAAAAATTCAAAAATTGTCTGTCTTCCACTCCTTGACAAAACTTCATATAAACTAGTAAATCGTTTCAGGTCATACAACATAAAAATATCTTTCCACACTGTCAGTAAACTGCAAAATAAAACTGTTCACAATAATAAATCGACTGGAGAGCGGCATAAAGATTCTGGCATGTGCAAACTCACATACTCCTGTTCTTGCTTCTACAGAGGTCAAACAGGGAGAAATTTTGCAACGTGCTACAAAGAACGTATGGACGTCCTTCGACTCAAAAAAGGAAATAAGCCCAGCATTGCATCACATATTGCTAATCATGAACATTCTGTTGGTGATATCAATGACAATCCTTCTGTGCTACACGTTGCTGAGGAAGGAATACAGATGGACCTCCTTGAACAATTGGAGATTTACATCCACAAACTAAGATCACCTCAAAAAATCCTAAATGTACAAACTGAATCAACACAAAACTTTTTCTTCCAGAATTTTCAGGACATCCTGGCAACAAAACAACAAAAATGACAATAATAATAAGTATTCATCTTCCCCCAATGTTCTTCTTGTCATGTATCAACTATGACATTCTGTAACTTATAAAAAGTTTTTATTATGTAGCAGATATTCCAATATATTTATTTACCTTTTGTATAACTTTTAACCCATATTACGTTTTTGTTGCCAATATAAAAACGCTCCTACAGCTAGCAAAACTTACTGAAATATAATATCTGTACTAGTAATATTTGTAGTGCAATGCAATGTATATCATGCCAAAGACCATGGTGTAGTAAAGTGTAATATCTGTCACATCCATACTATTTCTTAAAACATCCAGTGTTTACTTTCTGTGAACCAGTGTAAAACCAAGTGCAGCTAAATACTGTGTTGATGTGGATACAACAAGGCAGTGCACTGTGAGTATCTCAAACATAAGAAACTTTCGGTTTCATAAACGTTTCATTACCAATTACTAAATTTTCGTCATTTCCGCCAGCAGCATCAGTACTACATCTAGCTACACTCAATTCACAGCATAATGTTCCTGCAACGCATTATATTACTGATATTTAAGAAATAGAAACTTTTAATCACGTCTACTGGTGGCAAAGCTTCTGAAATGGTAAAATCATGCATAGAAAATTTTACTTGCTTAATAATGGATTTGCATTCTGCCATCCAGCATCAGATTCCCATCAGACCGACGAGAATGTTGACAAACGGCATTGTTTAGAGGCCAGTGATAGATCTCAAAATTACGCAGTTTGCTTAATTATATTGCAGGATAGTGATAGAAACGATCGGTAAAAGAGATCTCAGGGACACTGAAATATAAGTTCGATAAAGTAAATGTCAATTGAACACGAGTAACGTTGAACTGTGGCCACCAAACAGTGCACCGGAAACTCTCCTTCGCTGCGTCCTGAGAAAGTTATAAGATACAACACACCAAGTGAGATGTGGCATTAGTGGAAGAGGAAAGTAGGTTTCTTGATTGAAATAGGCTGTTATCATTAAATTAACGTAATTATTTAACCAAAAGTTAACGACACTTACTTTTTATGAGACAGCAGTCATAAACAAACGATAGAGAGCGATTGATCACAGCGCCCGCTTTTATACAGTCAAAACAAATTACGGCGTTTTTTTAACAAGTTTCATAAAGAAACATCTGTCTGGAACATTCTTAATACGAGCAATATAAAAATTTAATTTTTATATTAAATTATGACCTTTTCTCATTGCTTTACAGATTTATTTACACAGAGAAAATTTATTCTTAATATTTTTTAGCATTAATTAAAGGTTTGGGAATATTCTATTAACTGTTCAGAAAGCAACATTTCAACTTCCGTCTGATGATGAACCTGCAGTGGATCGAATACATGTTCGAGGTTGAATAACTCGTCGAGGAAAGTGCCCAAAATCGGACCACCATTTTGTTTTTAACTTTTAAATGATAGAAAACTGTAGAAAATTATCTTTCAAAAGCATTTATTATGTACTTTGTAATGTTGTGTACCACTTACAATTTACTTTCAGAAAATGTAATAAAAAATTAGTATTTAAAAAAAATTTAATTGAAATCCTTGCACTTTGCGAATGGGAAAACTAGTTGCCAAAAGCGGACCCCTTGTAAAAAAACAAAAACAAAAAAAACAGTAAACAAAATTAGAAAAGCGCATTATATCAATAAGAACATAAACTAGATTCAAAGTATAAGTTTTACATAACAATTTCAGGATTTAATTTTAAAAATTACAAAATATATTCAACAATTAAACCAGAAAGTGTAGGTTACAAAATGAGATAGTTCAGCGACAAAAGTCGCAAATATACACGTCCTTTTCAGCCCCAGAACAATCTACATCGGCCCAACACGAGCACATAACGCACATAACCCAAAGTTCCCCTTTAGAATCTTCAGAAAATTTCCTGTCACAGAACATACACCATGCATCATCACCATTTGATGGGGTAACTCCTGGGAGAAACTCCGATTCAGATGTTCCAAGGAGACACGCTGTTTTCATCTTCAGTGCTAGATTCCTTCTCATTTTCTTTCTCGAAGTTTAAACGTTTCTTCACGAGTTTCTTCCCTTTACTCAAGGGCTTTGCTGGTGAACCACGCCCCCAACTGGATTTGCTTTTCAGTCCTTGAGCATGGGTCCGTGCTTGCTGTTCAGTTTCCTTGGCCTCTTTAGCTATTTTAGCTTCCACCAACTACGCTTTATAAGATGTAGATTTGATGACTGTAGAACTGCAGGCCTTTCGTCCCCTATTCGAGGTTCTATTTTTAATTTTTCGAATGGGAGTGATGTCGAATGGACTTGTCTCAGAAGATGTGGTGCCCTGAGGATCTTCAAGTGTAACTGATGATAAAGGAACTCCCAGGCTTTTCGAAGTTGGTGGTTGATTTATGTCATCACATTCTTCTCCGTCCTCTGAAAACCCCCGATTTTCTGGTAATTGTTTGCTTGACGCAGCTTCATAGGAAGATGAATCTCGTTTTTTATTGGCTTCCTCAATGTATTCAGCATCTGAGAACAGGTCTTTGTTCAACGGGTATATTCCTGTTGCTTTAAATCCATTAATTGCTATTTGGGCTGTTTGGCATCTAATATAGCCTTTGCCAAAGATTTGCATTAAATCATAAGCACTGACAGCACGTTCATTGTGCCTTAACCACTGCCTAATTTCCTCGCTGTAGTAAACTTTGAGACAACCCATGAAAGTTTTGTCCAAAGGTTGCAGTTTGTGTGAGCAGTGAGGTGGCAATAAGACAATGGTGACATGATTTGATTTTGCCAAGTTGATCACATCATCAGTATTCTGCGTGTGGCTAAAATGGCCGTCCAAGAGCAACAGCACAGGTTTTTCCTCTGTAGGTTTGGCGAATTCAATAAAGTGTCGAAACCACTGAGTAAATAAATTCATTTGAATCCAACCTGAAAGGTGCGATGCAAAAATTGTTCCTGCTGGAGCACCTTTTATCAACTGTTCACTCATATTTTTCCTTGGAAAAATCACTAAAGGAGGCACGAATGAGCCACTAGCACTCATGCAAGCAACGATTGTTATAAGAGGTCCACGTTCTCCAGATGTTAAGGAGGCTATCTGCTTTTTACCTTTAAGGCCAATTACTTTTGCTACTTTTGACTGCACCACAGTAATGCCGCACTCATCAACGTTGTAAATTCTGTCAGGAGTGCATTTAAACCTGTCATAAAGATTTTCCAGAAGGTTTTGGAATTTCTCTGTGTTTTCCTTGCTAAATCCACAAGCCCTAGCATAGGATGTTCCAGTAGGCTTCCTCTCTGACAGTTTATCTCTGTGGCGCTTAAGAAATAGCTTAACCCACTTTTTCCCATCAATTTCATCTTTGAAAGGATGTTCAATGTCATTTCGCTCTGCCATTTGAACGGCCATTCTTCGTAAATCGTTACAAGTAAGCCCGAAGAAAGATGCTTCCATAGCAAGACAATAGTGAACAAGTTTATCCTCAAGTTTGTTACCCAAAACTGTAGGTCTACCTCTTGTGGCTTTTGCCGCTTCCTCAGGTGTGCCATACTGTATGTTGGACAACCTCATGAGTGTTGTTTTCGGAACATTAAACATTTTACTGGCCTTCTTCCAACCCATCTTCTTTTTCCGAACTGCGTCAATAGCTTTAGTCATTTTAGAGGGACTCCACTTTCTTTGGTCAACCTCCCCCATTATCCTCTTGGAATCTGAAACATAATTCCAAGAGAATAAGAGTGTGCACAGATACAGGTAGACTTCAAACATGAAAGTATAAGGGGTCCAGTTTAGGCAACCAAGTGGGGTCCAGTTTTGGCAACTATAGCCTACTTTTCTTAACGGCATCAATTTTTAACCAAACATCTAAGTGAACCGGTTTAGTGATAAACAAAGACCTTGAGCCTTACCATTTAAGAATATGTACAGGTCGAAACGCTTACCTTCCTGTATCTTGGAGAAATAATTAAAAATGTAGCACGATGCGAAAACTTCAACCACTGTCAGAATACGTAATGGCTGACAGACGAACAATGAGTGAAGTGGGCGACTGGTTCGCTCCACAACAGACGGGTAGAAGCGTACGCTAGTGTTTACACTTGGTGCCGCTAGAGTTCAGGAAACTGCAGAGACAGGAGACTAGAGAGTCCACTTTAGGAGAGAGGTACTTTCCTCTGTCAAAAAACTAAAAAAAGCGACTGGTTGCATATTTATTACCAGTTTAGTTGCAACTATATTTAAATGACCTAGTGGTTAACTTTGGAAGCTCTATGAGAATGTTCGTAGGCTATATGATGATAGATGATTGGTGCAGTAGACAGCAGACTCCGAACGTAAATAAATGTAACATATAGCACATATATGGACTAATTATAGCACATATATGGACTAAGAGATTTCTTGAAACAGAATTAGTGGAAAAGAAGAAATAAAATCAAAGGGTACGCCAGATACGGTACCTTTACTGCATGAAAAGCGAAAATGTAGTAAGTGATAAATGTTTGAAATTATGCGTTAAGTTGCTCGCAAGTCACTAAGTGCTGTCATTCTCAAATACTCGATGAGTATAGTCTGGCTATTTGCGCGTCATGAGCTACGTTGATTTTTCACATCCACTCCTACTCCAACCCCGTGGAGTGGTAGGTGGCTCTTATCACCACAGTTGATCTTCCCAGGCATTAAGCGATAAGTGTACGAAGTTTGATTGAAATCTATCGATTGGTTTAGGGGGAGGTGTGGAACATACATACATACAATTTCATAATATGTAAGATCCGAGAGTTTACCATCGAAGAAAAGTGGTACAACATATTACTTCCTCGCACATACGTCTCACGAGATGACGACGAGAAATTCAATGAAATTCGAGCTCGTACGAAGTTTTTTCGACAGTATTCTTCCCACACACCATTTGCGAATGGAAGAGAGATGGGGGAAATTGTAGTGGAAGAATAAATACCGACCCTATACATCGTAAGGTGGCTTGCGTAGTATACAAATGAAGCTGCAGACATACTAACCCAGCAGAAATAGCGGTATGTAGTGAGCTACTGCCCTGCAGCTGAGATCACTGCCACATCCCTGCAGCGACGTCTGCGATGACGTCTACATCTGTTATCACCACTTTATCCTTATTGTCTTAGTTGCAAGTGCAGATCCATAGATTGGTTCTGGGAGAGGGAGAACACAGTTTGTTACTATTTACTACAATCCCTGCTCCGCTCAATATAACTCTGGAGAAGCATGTGCCAAGTAAGTGGATTAAGGATGGAGAAGACCCACCATGGTTTAATAACAAAATTCGTAAACTGCTGAGGAAGCAAAGACTGTTAAGCTCTCGGTTCAAAAAAGAAAAAATGGTTTAACAACTGAAATGCTATATTCTCTTTTCTCTGTGAGGTTTTGGACGGAATAATTAATAGGTAGCGAACGCTAGGTGTTTTCTTTGATTTAACGAAGGCTTTTGACTGTGTTGACCACAAAATATTACTGCAGAAGTTGGACCATTATGGAGTAAGGGAAGTAGCTTACAATTGGTTCGCCTCTTACTTTAAGAACAGAAAGCAGAGGGTAATTCTCCGCAATATTGAGAGTGGTAGTGATGTTCAGTCCCAGTGGGGCACTGTTAAGTGGGGCGTTCCCCAAGGGTCGGTGTTGGGGCCACTCCTGTTCCTTATTTATATAAATGAGATGCCCTCTAGTACTACAGGTAACTCTAAAATGTTTCTGTTTGCTGATGACACTAGGTTGGTAGTAAAGGATGTTGTGTGCAACAGTGGCTCGGTTTCGAATAGTGCAGTACATGACCTAAGTTCATGACCTGTGGAAAACAAACTAACGCTAAATCACAGTAAGACCCAGTTTTTACAGTTTCTAGCAGACAATACAACTAAACCTGACGTTTTAATTTCACAGAACGGGCATATGATTAGTGAAACTGAACAGTTAAAATTTCTAGGCGTTCAGATAGATAGTAAACTGTCGTGGAAAGCCCACGTTCAGGATCTTGTTCAAAGACTGAATACTGCCATTTTTACTATTCGAACGGTATCTGAAGTGAATTTTCGCTCGACACGAAAATTAGTCTACTTCGCTTACTTTTCATTCGCTTATGTCGTATGGTATTACATTTTGGGGGTAGTTCTTCTCATTCTAAAAGGATATTTTTGGCTCAGAAACGGGCGGTTCGGGCAATAAGGGGTGTAAGTTCACGAACCTCTTGTCGACCCCTGTTCACGAGTCTGGGTGTTTTGACATTGGCCTCTCAATATATATTCCTTACTGTCATTTCTTGTTAACAATATTAGCTTGTTCCCAAAAATAAGTAGCTTTCACTCGGTTAATACTCGGCAGAAATCAAACCCGCATTTGGATCGGACTTCCTTAACTCTTGTGCAGAAAGGTGTGCAGTATACTGCTGCATCCATTTTAAATAAGCTTGCACTGGAATTCAAAATCCTTAGCAGTAATCCATGCGCTATCAAATGGAAACTGAAGAGTTACATCATGGGTCACTCCTTCTATTCCGTCGAGAACTTCCTTGAAAAATTAAGCTGATTCTTATTGTATTGTTGACTGTGTTTACTTAAACTTATGGACTGACTTTTTTCGGTTTCATAAACATTTTACCGAGGGAGGTGGCGCAGTGGTTAGACACTGGCCTCGCATTCGGGAGGACGACGGTTCAATCCCGCGTCCGGCCATCCTGATTCAGGTTTTCCGTGATTTCCCTAAATCGCTCCAGGCAAATGCCGGGATGGTTCCTTTCAAAGGGCACGGCCGACTTCCTTCCCCGCCCTTCCCTAATCCGATGAGACCGATGACCTCGCTGTCTGGTCTCCTTCCTCAAAACAACCAACCAACCATAAACATTTATTTTTATCTATTATTACTCTTCTGTTGTAATGTCACGTACTGACACGTTTCATGACCTTGGAGATTTGCTCCGTAGTTTGGTCCCACGGAACTTGGCGTGTAAATAAAAAAAATTATTCTGGCTACAGGCAATAATGAAAAATTTCGTTGCTTGCTATGGTTCTTGATGTTGCAGGTTTAATGGCCAGCAGTGTACTTACAAGTATATGGGGAACTGTATCTCTCCATGTACTTCGATATAATCGTGTTACTATTATTTTCCTTACAGTCACAAGCTCTAGAGGAACCCCGCCGTTCTCGATTGCCTCGAAGTGCTTTTTGACCGAGATGGGCGGAGAGCCGCTGAGAATAAATACAGATGTACGGCGGTAGCGAGGTGGGGAGTGGAGTGGCGGGTGTGTGTTATTTGCGGCAGGGTGTGGCTGTGTTTGCAGAGCCTCGCCGGCCTCGCGCGGTTGGAGCACCTGGCGAGCGGAAGGCGTTAGGCGTTACTGGGCCGCTGCGAACACTTGTCTGCGGGGCCGCGAGTGCTCGCCAAACACACAGGCCAGGAAATTGGGACTTTATCGGAAAACAAATTTTCTCACTTCTCAGGCAAGGCGGCAGTCAAACACACAGCTCCTCGCAATATAGGTCGTTCCTTGCCGCGGGGCTTTCTGCAGGGCGCAGGATTGGAGCTGCAAACAGCGGAGTCGATGGCGACCGTTGGACCAAGACAGTGTGCCCGGCGTTACACGCTCTGTTTCTCGTCGGCAAGCGGGTGCGGGTGTGGCAGCCTTGTGTTCACAGGACACAGTGTTGCAGTGTTGCCTCGCCTCCGACGGTTTGTGTTACTTCTCTCTGAGAGCAAGTGTTCTAAACTTCTCATTTCGGTACTATGATACGAGGGTAAGGCAATTATTATCCTCAAAGTAGTTACAAAATTTTATTGTAATCAAATAGGAAACTTACAAGAACATCATTTTTCTTAGTTTTTAACATTTTTATGCAGCGACAGCAACTGATTTGTTTATATAAGAATATACAGCCTACAGTTGCAGGTTAACTTTATCGTTTACCTAGGTTTCAACGTTAGTAATAATAATATCATAAGAAAACGCGAAAAAGGACGACTTTAGTTAACACAAATACTCAAACCCAATATCAGACCAAGAAATGGTTGTCGGTTCCTTATATAGGTAATGTCTCCTACAAGATAGGGCGCCTGTTGAAAAATTCAGGTTTTAAAATTTCCTAATCGACGAGTAATAGTTTAAAGCATAATTTGGTTCATTCCCTTGGGAAAGACGGTGACAAGTCAGCGAAATCAGGCGTATATAAGATTATGTGTGATGATTGCCCCTGTTATTACGTAGGTCAAACAGGCAGAGCTTTAGCAGTAAGGTTTAAAGAACATCTTCCAATAAAGGGCGTAGGAACACGGGGGACAGCCTTTGCAGAACATCTGGTGCAAATGGCTCACACACCTAAACCTTTACGTGGCATAGAGCTACTACATCATGAAGTTAAGCGATATAGACTCGACACGTTTGAGGAACTACAAATTTATGCACACCTAATTACAGATAGAGACAATTTACTGAACGATCAACTGTATCTAAAAAATAGGGCATACTTCGAAGGCTTCCAGCCTATATTAGGTTCACAATAATTCATAATGCATGTGACCATCACAGTTTCTGTAATAATAGAACCTTTCCTACAGATGTTCACACGAGATTTGTTGGTCTGTTTATAAGACTCTGTAGTAGAATGTAAAACGTAGTCATGCTGGATACTGTAGT
The DNA here is from genome assembly GCF_021461395.2 of Schistocerca americana. NCBI lineage: Eukaryota > Metazoa > Arthropoda > Insecta > Orthoptera > Acrididae > Schistocerca > Schistocerca americana. Next base: position 375,209,406 of record NC_060119.1, on the reverse strand, counting down.
TAACTTACAACAGTAAAATATCAAATTACTTCATAGCAAAAAGGTTATCTGACGCGTGCGTAATAAGAGTTTGATCCTATACGTCTCGCGCATGCGCGCTGCCCTCTGTGAGGCCCATACAACGGGCTTAAAGTGAATTTGCTACAGCTTGTTTAATAGAAGTGACAAAATCTTATGGTTTTGCATCAAGTTTTATAAAGTTGACTTAGGACATGGCCTGTTTTAGGCGAACATTTAAATAATATTTTATGTAAGTACTACATGTTGCATCCTGTAGGATGACCATATCTAATATAATTTACTAGCGCATTATATTAACTTCTTGCAGGTTCTGAAGAAGACGTTATTACTAACGTTGAAACCTAGGTAAACGATAAAGTTAACCTGCAACTGTAGACTGTATATTCTTATACATTTTTCGACATAGTCTCCTTGCATTTCAACGCACTTGGTCCATCGTTGTATAAGCTTTCTGATGCCCTCATAAAAGAAGGTTCTCGGTTGAGCTGCAAGCCAGGAATGCACCGCTTCTTTCACTGCTTCGTCCGAGGCAAATCGACGGCCCCTTAATGCTTGTTTGAGTAGACCAAACAAGTGATAGTCAGAAGGGGCAAGATCGGGACTATATGGAGGATGATCCAGTACTTCAAATTTGAGTTTCTGGAGCGTTTCAGCAGTGTGGGCAGCAGTATGCGGACGGGCATTGTCGTGCAACAACACAACACCTTTTGACAGCAATCCTCGGCGTTTGCTTCGATTTGCAGGCTTCAGCCTGGCTGGCAGGAAGTATCTCATTGTAACGTACACTGTTTATTGTTGTGCCCCTTTCCCCATAATGTTCCAGTACTGGATCCTGTGCGTCCCAAAAAACCGTAAGCATCAGTTTTCCTGCGGACGGTTGGGTCTTGAACTTTTTCTTGCACGGAGAATTTGGATGTTTACATTCCATACTCTGCCATTTACTCTCCGGCTCGTAATGATGGATCCATGTTTCGTCACCAGTAATGATCCTCTCTAAGAAGTTGTCCCCTTCGTTACCAAAACGATCCAAATGTATTTTGCAGATGTCCAAGCGCGTTTGTTTATGCAACTGTGTGAGTTGTTTTGGGACCCATCTTGCACCCAAGTCTGTTGTGGATGGCCGGCCGGTGTGCCCGAGCGGTTCTAGGCGCTTCAGTCTGGAACCGCGTGACCGCTACGGTCGCAGTTTAGAATCCTGCCTCGGGCATGGATGTGTGTGATGTCCTTAGGTTAGTTAGGTTTAAGTAGTTCTAGGGGACTGATGACCTCAGATGTTAAGTCCCATAGTGCTCAGAGCCATTTGTTGTGGATGATTTCGTAGGCTGAACCGTAACTAATTTGCAGACGATGTGCCACTTCGTCAATAGTTAATCGTCTGTATAAGAGAATCATTTCACGTGAACGCTCAATGGTTTCTTCATTTGTGGCGGTAAACGGTCGTCCAGCTCCTTCATCGTGCGTTATACTTTTGCCTATTTCGTAATTTTCCAATCCTTTCGTATACACTCCGTTGTGGCAAAACACTATTCTCGTACTGTACCGAAAGTTTTCGATGAAATTCTGGCCCCTGATATGCCTTCCGACCACAAAAAACGGATCACTGAACGTTGCTCTTCTTTGACGCAAATAGACAGCGGAGCAGCTATGATTAACAGAACGGCAGCGATAACGAAAGTAACCTAGCAGCTTCAAAATTGCGAAGATATAACAACAAATAAACAAAGCATGCCTCATCAACGTAAAACGGCGGTACTTCCAAAATAAACAAAAAAAACTAAATTGAAGATAATAATTGAGTTACCCTCGTACATCACAGGAAACACTGCTCTTTAATATTCGTTCACGAAGAAGTCAACAGCGATAATTTTGTTTAATAATTGCAGTCTGGTAATGAGTAATGACAATAGATTTGAAGCACACTTCAATGACGTAGCAGTTATGAGACAGGTAGATAAATTGAAATGTGAAGCGGCATATACTGACAAAAGTTAATTGGGTAATACAGAATAAGTAAAAGGTTGTTGTCGTTGTTTTGGTCCTCAGTCCGAAAAACTGATTGATACAGCTCTCCAAGCTAAACTAAGGGCATGTATAAAACTCGTTTTCGAGACACAAAGCAGTGCGAAGTGGCCGCGTGATTTGAGGCGCCATGTCACGGACTGCACGGCCCCTCCCGTCGGAGGTTCGAGTCCTCCCTCGGGCATGGATGTGTTTGTTGTTCTTAGCATAAGTTAGTTTAAGTAGTGTGTAAGCCTAGGGACTGATGACCTTAGCAGTTTGGTCCCTTAGGAATTCACACACATTTGAACATTTCGAGACACAAAGGAAGATATTATCTGCCAATGGCCATTGATTTGTATCAATTGGGCAAACGGAAAATTTTTGCTGGACCAGCTTGCGCCATTGATATAAATCAATCCCAGTGGTAGCTAATGTCTTTAGTTCCTTGCTGTCTTGATTCATATTGGCTACAGGATCAAAATTATGTCCGTTCTTTTTGTTCGAACAAGAATATTTCCAACAACAGTAAGAAAAGAGTACGTAAGGTAGTGCTATTATGATAATGTATACTTAAGAAGTAAATCACATAATTAAAGAAGTAATTTGACTTTGAAAGGTATGTGCTAAGGTCTGATCAGGGTAGATCCAGAAAATAAAGTCGATAGTTGCCAACTGAAAGGTGGAATGAGTATAATATCTTTGAGTAGGAGGATCTTTGATGGTTAAGAGAGCCGGGCGCGCGCGGTAAAAAACTCGGTCGTCGCAGCTAGGTGTCCGGAGGAAGCAGACGTGTGGTGACAGCTTTAAGGTAGGATTTGCGCTACTCTGTTTTCAGGTTGTACACTGAGCAAAATTTAGCACGTTAATGGGAGAAACTGTAAAATGGTTTCAAAATGGTTTTTGTTAGATAATGTTCAGAGCTAGGATTTGTATGTCCAAGTTTTGACGCAGTAAGCGTTTTGTAAAATTTTTTGTAAGAGTGATTCGTGCTACAAAAATGTTGGAAATGGTAGTTTTTGTATATGACTTAAATTTTTAACAATATATATCAACATTGTGTTTAAATCTAACAGCCTGAATTATAATCCACATCCTTTGCTTGTACCGAATATAAAAATGAGTAGTGAAGTAAAGTTAACCACCAAATGTAAGAACGTAAAGAAAATGAGGCATCTATGCAATATATATGTGCAGTTCATGGTTTGAAATCGATTTTGGTGTAACTAAATTTATCAGGGCAAAGTTATTTCAAATAACTAATTTTATGCCATTGCACAACTGGCATTATTTAAGTCAAGATATAATTTCATTAAGTAAACACAAGGGCCAAAAGTTATTTCTCAGTACCATTGCCATTGCACAAACGGCATTATTCTCTTAAACTTGATTGCTGAGTCAAATAGATGTTTCATTACTGGCAAAATGGAGGAATGCACGAAACAAGTTCGCAGACGCAGTCAGATGCATGTTTGCTGAGTAATTATTTTGGACAAATTTTATCTTTGATACTTTCACTAATTAAAAAGGAAACAATTTTGGTTAGATACTTTCACTTTTAAAGATAATTTTAGACATCATACTTTCAACTTGATTACAAAATTTAAACCAACGTCTGTCATAGATATGCAAATGTAATATTTAAGTAAAAGAGCATTAGAGATCACAGCATGAAAAGAAGTGAGTCGTATAGTATAATGTCATACATTCTGTTTGTATCTGTTTAATCTTTTTTATGACTAACTTAAGAACCTGCAACTTCGAGATAGTTTCCAAAAATTAAATTTTTCATTTTCATCCGTGAAAGTCAATTTGATTTTCACTGCGGGCCATCAGACAGAACGGGCAAAGTATTATGATATGCAGGATGTTTGTTATGTAGGAACATATATTGTGATCATTGGTACATTAATATGTACCAACTTGAGTGTGTATGCTCTTCTTCCTTTGCATCTAACAGTCTTCACGCAAACACGTCACTTAACTTACTGGCTGATGTTTTACGCACAGTCGTAACTACGCCTGTCAGTATAGATTATCTTTTTTCCTCCACGCATCCACACTTCGGTACACGACCTGCTGCTAAGTGGAAAATAAACTTTAAAAGCTTGCACATGCCACAGTTACTTGGAGGTACGAATCAACCTAAAAACACACTACTCGTAATAACTATGTACAATTATTAGTCTGCAAATGAAGTAAATACTAATGTAATGTTGTTGAGTTCACTGTCCTCAATCATCACTTGATCTGCATTTATATCCCTCGAACCCTGTATTTTGCTTGACGATGTATGACGATGGATCAGACCCATGGATTTGTAAATGCTGACAACAAAAGAGGACTGATAGCTTCGGAAATGGATCATTTCCGAAAGAGCACCAGAAAATCAGGAATCGAGAAAAAAGATAATGATGAAGTAAGATCTAGAAAGAGGACAAAAGTAACAACCATAGATAGGACTGAAATAAAATTGCTGAACTGGAATGAACGTTTGTTGTGAATTTTTGAATGGAAACTACTTGACAGACAGAAATGCAGCAGATAATGACGTTCTTGGAAATAAATTATCGACTAAAATATAAAACATCGCGATATGTGCAAGAAAGATGCCCTGAATAAAGAGCTTTGGCAAATGATAACAGGTATACAGTAAAATATTGTTCTTAATCGTGTATAATAATAATTTTTGTTGTTGCAGTTACTGTCTGCAAAATACTGCAGCCTACAAAGTATTCCAATACTGAAATCGAAGACAACAAATTTCGACCAGTTTTAGATTTCTCTAACATGTTGTTAGGCATTTTTCACACGGCCGGCTTTTTACTGAAATAGTGCAAAACGGAGGTAAACCTTTGTTCTACCTGACTGATACTAACAGGTGAACAACTCGAAAGTCTAACATCACTGACGAATATAGAAGTGTTACATCAAGAACACCTTCACCAAACGCTACCAGACTGGTACTCCAATAATTTCATGCCTTTGGATAAGTTGATTAAAATTCTTTCCTTATAAGAGCTTATGCTGCGTACAGAAAAAAAATCTATTCGTGCAGATAAAGAATTGCCTGAATATATAATGACTGTTGAGTGTATGTAATGTTACTTAAACTTTACACGTAGATATCGTAACAAAACATGCTGCGGGGAAGAGCATGTGCAAGTTCATTGGCATGTTCCAGACTTTCAGAAACGATGAATGATAGGCATGAGGGACACGAGAGCATCATACCAACAGATTAGACAAGCAGTTGGCTATAACGCAATGAAGGAGTGATGACGGGATGGTCTGGCAAGAAGAGGAGGCACAGTTCCTTCCAAACGAAGTACACCACGAGAAGATCAAAGGGTTTGTAGGCTGGCCGTAACATGTAACGGATGTCAACAGCTGATATCCGGGAAGAGATTAAGGAACAACGTCACCACGAACTGTCGCGAACAGTTTACTCGTAGCTGGGTTGAGGTCTTAGCTTACTGCTAACACCACAGACGATCTGTGGTGTTCAGTGATGAGTGTCGCTACTGTTTGCGGCGGACAGATCGTACCAACGCGTTCCTAGACGACATAGTGAAAGCTCACAGGAAGCAGCGAAGCTCGAGATCCATACCTCCCCAACTGCTGGGATCATGGTGTGCGGAGCTGTTGGATGAAACAACAGGACTGATTTGGTAAATGCTGAAGGGAGGTTGAGGTCTGACCAGTAAATGGCCAGAGTGGTAAACCCTGTTGACAAACACTTCATGACCAGGTCACCAGAGAGCATATTGCATATTGCATCCCACACTGCAGTTCACAACACCAACACACTGAAGAGAGTACAGATCGTTAACTGAACTGCCCGGTACCGTGGTTCATAACCTGCAGACCATATGTGGGATCCGATGGGATGACATATACTTTCTCAACGAATTTTCTAATGTTGAGAAATCAGAAGGAGCGATCTGTTTTAGTTGATAAAAATCTTTCGGAGGCCAAGATCGTATAAATATGACTTTATTTTCAACAACCAGGTTCGACAGACTTTTCTGTCATCTTCAGGTCTTCAAAACTTTTAGTTACAAAACGTGTTCATTGTGAGCTGGAATATCATGTCAAGTGGTGATATTATTGGCTAAAATGTAGCACACTATGCAGTGTTTTGTCAAAAATAAAACACTGCCAATCAAAAAACACCTTGTGCGCATGGCCAGGTCCGTATATATCGCTCTCACAGATGATTGTTACGTCATAAAAATCGCAATATACCGCCTACAATAAAATACACAATTACACATCTGTTGGCGTTAGCTTGACACGTTCCATTTACGACGTAATAGCCATCTACATATATGACCATGGCCATGTGCACAGGGTTCTTTTCGGCGATAAATGTTTTGTTTTTGACAAACCTTTGTATTATGTGCTACATTTTATACACTCATATGACAGCTTCGCATGAAGATGACACCAAAGTCTGTATAAATAGGTTGTTGAAAATAAAGAAATATTATACGATCTTGGCGTTAGACTGTACGTATACTTTCATGCGTAGTGCTTCACGGAAGCATCGTATTCTCGACTTTGAAGAGGGCGTCCTTAGTCACGTAGGAGAGAGTCCAGTGATGAGTACTCGAAGCATTGTCCACGGCAAGGGCTGTTTGTTGCACAGCACGTAGGTCAGAGCTCATCGTCTCCCCTGTGTGTGTGTGTGTGGGGGGGGGGGGGGGGGGGGGTGAAGCGGAAGATTTGACAGCAACTCGATCTTCAAAATTATTTTACACGCAAAAGATACATTTCCAGTCTTGGGTTCCTTATCAATATATTATCAAGTAAGTCTGCTCTGGAAACGCTGGAAGTTTGTAATGGGAAATGTGGAACACGCTGTATAATGGTAACACAAAGTCGTATAGAGGTAGTGTATGCAGAAGCTATCATTAGCTCTACAACGTAAAACACTGCCGATTAGTTACCGATTGTCGACAGGTCATTAGAGTCTGTGAACGACTTCAGCTTTTCAAGTGATGGAGAAGAAAATGGACTGTGTCTTTGTCAGTGGAACATCCTAGTATTTGTCTTAAGCAATTCTGGGAACCTAAATATAGCTGGATGAATGAAGTTTCTTCGAACCTGTCTAGTGCATTATCACTTCTTTGCTCCGTGGTACGGTTGTGGAGAAACTGATGATAGCATTTAGTGATGACTGAAGCTGACTAGCTGGACGAATAGCATATAACATTGCCCAGAAATGGTGTAGCGTCTTAGTAGTATTGTGTGTGTATTGTGTATTGAACCGGGGACCTAGAAAGATGGAGAAGCTTCGACCCGCCGTAGTTCTCAGTGGTTCACAACCCCACAACAGGCCACAGCAGTCCACCCACCCCACCGTCCCCACACACCAAACCAAGGGTCACTGTGCGGTTCGACCCCCAGTGGCCCCAGTGGACCCCCGGTATGGACTTATAGCAGACGAGTGTTTCCCAAATGTTTGCGTAGTAGAGTAATGGTGGGATAGCGTTTGTGCACCAATCGCCGATATTGTGTAACTGAGGCTAAATTTGACAAGACTATTCCTTCTTCAAGAGTGATGATAGAAATTTGGGGGTGAATTTTAATTAAATTCTACCTTGACGTCGTTAGAGGACCACCTACTGCTGTTAGCTAGGTCGAACGCTATGACATAACAACAAAACGCTTTTTGCGTTCTTCGTTTCAACAGGCGCAAGTCAGTAACACCTGTCCGGCGTGATTATTCTCGAGACTGCAACAACGTACCTGCTTCAGTGCAAGGGATTTATGGATCTCGCACTGCACTTTTGGCCTTCTAGGTCACCTGATCTCAAGGTATGTAAGATTTTTGTGTAGAGGATTATGGAAGAATCCGTCTATGTGCCTCCTCTCCCAACAACATTGTGTGAGCTGCAACGCCGTATAGCAGCAGCAGTTTATGCAGGAACTCCAGACCGGGATATATGTCGTGCGTCCATTGGCGTGTGCCTATACATTTACGAAAGGTAAATGAAAATTTTGATAGTAAACATATTTGTAAAAAGTACCCCAAGGTTGTATGGGCATGAAAAAAAAAGGTGTAGCGTAGTATAATTGAATTTCTTTTTGTGCAAAATAAAAAGTTTATCAGAGATCTGTTTTATTTACGTCTATGACCACAAAATTAATATGTCCTTAGTATATCGGTTTCGGTCATTGATGACCTGCTTCAGATCTCTGTACTGATTTGATGCTACATTTTACACAGCCTTTTGACTCTGTTGTAAGCCATGTCGCAGCTTGCGAAACTAGTGCAATGTCGGGCTCTGTAATCTGAAACAGGAAATCAGTACCGAGATCTGAAGACGGTCATCGCTGACCGAAACCGGCAGTCTACGGACCTAACAATTTTGTGATCATAGACGGAAATAAAAGAAATTTATTGTACACTTTCTGGATCACTGTTCTACCCGCCACTATGTCGCAGCTTGTGAAAAAGTTTATAGTCCTTTGCGTAAGTTAAAAGTTTCCTCACGTTTCTTTTTCATTCATGTAGAACATATAGTCTTGTACAATTGGTGAATCCTTTTAAAACATGTCTGTATGGCAGAGTTTTTGAGCCTGGGCACACACACACACGCTCTTGCTCACGAGCAGTGCAGTGGCGGCAAGGTGGAGAGAGAGGACAATGCTCGCTCGCACTTTGTGGTCGCGATAACAGGCGAGGAGCTCCAGCTGTGAAATAGGGGAGGGTATTTTGACAGCGGTGCCATCTAACAGCAGCAATGGCGAGTTAGCATTTTGTAACACCGACAATATCTTCGGATTTGAATCGGCAGTACGAGGAATCTTATTCCACAAAAAGAGGCGCAGGCAAAATGTTTAGTGTAGCAAAAGACACTGAATGCTCTTAATAAGGTTATTTACAAACCCAGAAACGAAAAATGTGAAGAACAGAGCGTATACAAGAAACTGTAAACGTCAAAGGAAGCTCTCTGAAGAAGAGAAAGAGAAATGAAATGATTGTACCGTTAGGATGAGCTACAAATGGCTCTACTATAGCAAAGATCTTGTACGATTTGAAGAATGCTGACTTAATAAAAAAATAGTTGGTAGCTACAAAATAACATTTACGACCAATAGATGATGATGATAATGACGATGTTTGGCTTGTTGGGCGTTAAACTGCGCGGTCAACAGCGCCCGTACAAGTTCCCAATCTGTACACAGTCCAATCTAGCCACTTTCACGAATGATGATGGAATGATGAGGGCACCACAAATACCCAATCCCCGGGTAAAGAAAATCCTCAACCAGGCCGGGAATCGAACCTGGGACCCCCGTGATCTAGACGTAGCAACGCTTGCCACTGGACCATGAGCCGCGGACGAGACCATTAGAGGTAGAATAATTTCGCGTAGTATCGTTATCAAACATGACAATCGCGCATTATCACAGGCTGTGGCAGACGATGTTCAGATCCAAAAATGGCTCAAATGGCTTTAAGCACAGTGGGACTTAACATCTGAGGTCATAAGTCCCCTAAACTTAGAACTACTTAAACCTAACTAACCTAAGGACATCACACACATCAATGCCCGAGGCAGTATTCGAACCTGCGACCGTAGCAGCAGCGCGGTTCCGGACTGAAGCGCCTAGAACCGCTCGGCCACAGGGGCTGGCGTTCTGAGCCTGCTTGCAAAATCTTTGTAAAGAGTTTAGCGCTTTGTGAAAGTGCAGATATCACAGACAGACAGCTGGATGTGACATTTTTAGCAGGAAAGTTTTTTGAAATCCACCCTTAAGGTGCTCAAATAGCGGATGAAAGGTATTTTTGGGAATATGTCGCTCTTAAGGCTGTTTTGAATCTAGAACTGCGCACCTCGTATTTGGTCAGAAATAAAGAAATAGGTGTTTGAGCATTTTTGGGAATTTATCGCCTATGGGTGTGAAATAGTGGATGAAGGTTTTCTTTGAAAATAAATAAAGCTACATCTCTGAAAATTGGTGTTTGAGTTCTCAGACAGAAATAGCTAAAAATTGTTTTTCAGTGGTTTAGGAAATTCAACCCTTACGAGGATAAATTAGGAGATTGAAATGTTTTATGAAAATATTTCATGCTAAATCTATGAAAACTTGAATTTGGCTTCTCAGTTACAAATTAAAAAACAGGTAGGTTCAGTGGTTTTTGACAGGATGAAAATTTGAATGAACTTATTTAGTTATATTAAAACATTTCTGAAGCTGAATCTACGAAAATTGGTATTGGACTTCTAAAGAAGAGAGTGTTAAGGGACGTAAGTTTGTATGGAAATATAACCAAGAGAACTCAAAAGGCAGAATTACCAGAAGACCTCCGCCTCCAGCTACCAGAATCTCTTTTTGGTAAGAAGTACATTTGGAAAAGATCGTGCTTCTACGGCGTTAATTAGAGTGAAAAGTATGGAAGATGTTGCAGTTTGTGAACAACATGAAAATTCGATTAAAGAAAAAAGAAATCTTTGCAGACTACATAGTCGACGCGAGCGAAGCAGTGGGTTGAAAGATAGTTAGTTGATATATCTACTGACGGAGCGTCAGTCATGATGGTAAAAAAAAAAAATCAGGAAGCTAAAAAGCTTCCAGTGCCAGATACGCGCTGATATGCATCTAGAAATAACTGATCTGTAGTGCGAAGGCCAATATAAAGACGTTCTAGATTACTCCAAGCGTGTTCCTCAGGATCAGTTTCCTCCTTAACAGAAGTCTTCGCACGGATCCTCACCCTGTTACCTGTGCGGTGGGGGTTGTAACAGCGAGTAGCTCCTCGCTAGAAGCTGAGGTGGCCAAGTGAAGCGGCTCTCGTGTGTGCGGCGCAGGCGCGCAGTCCCTACCTTTGACGGCCTCGTCTTTGCAGCCACGTGGGTGCCGCTGCGTGGCGGTCAGCCTACGCACGTGTGCGTAGGCTGACCGCCACACAGCCTCCTAGCACAGCACGCTTTCTCCATTACTCGACCCCGCCGAAGGCTGTCAAGCGGGTGGCAACGGTATAGCGCTGCCCGAACGTGCCAGGGACGTGCAGCACAATGAGCCGGTTGTATGAAACCGGACCGCTTCACACAATGGACTGTTGCCAACACGACTTCGCTTTCAAGAGTTCGCTTCTACAACGGTGCCTTAAATCTGAAAGCCAATGAAAATAATTGTACCTAGACGGGATGACTTGGTAGAAACAATTACACTTTTCTCTTAATATACAGGGTGGTCCATTGATACTGACCGGACCAAATATCTCACGAAATAAGCATCAAACGAAAAAACTACAAAGAACGAAATTCGTCTAGCTTGAAGGGGGAAACCAGATGCCGCTATGGTTCGCCCGCTAGATGGCGCTGCCATAGGTCAAACGGATATCAACTGCGTTTTTTAAAATAGGAACCCCATTTTTTATTACATATTCGTGTAGTACGTAAAGAAATATGAATGTTTTGGGTGGACCACTTTTTTCGCTTTGTGATAGATGGCGCTGTAATGGTCACAAACATATGGCTCACAATTTTAGACGAACAGTTGGTAACAGGTAGGTTTTTCAAATTAAAATACAGGACGTAGATACGTTTGAACATTTTATTTCGGTTGTTCCAATGTGATACATGTACCTTTGTGAACTTATCATTTCTGAAAACGCATGCTGTTACAGCGTGATTACCTGTAAATACCACATTAATGCAATAAATGCTCAAAATGATGTCCGTCAATCTCAATGCATTTGGCAATGCGTGTAACGATATTCCTCTCAACAGCGAGTAGTTCACCTTCCGTAATCTTCGCACATGCATTGACAATGCGCTGACGCATGTTGACAGGCGTTGTCGGTGGATCACGATAGCAAATATCCTTCAACTTTCCCCACAGAAAGAACGTGCGGGCCATGGTGCTTCGACGACGAACGTACCTGTCATGAAATATGCTATTCAATACCGCTTCAACTGCACCCGAGCTATGTGCCGGACATCCATCATGTTGGAAGTACATCGCCATTCTGTCATGCAGTGAAACATCTTGTAGTAACATCGGTAGAACATTACGTAGTAAATCAGCATACATTGCACCATTTAGATTGCCGTCGATAAAATGGGGGCCAATTATCCTTCCTCCCATAATGCCGCACCATATATTAACCCGCCAAGGTCGCTGATGTTCCACTTTTCGCAGCCATCGTGGATTTTCCGTTGCCCAATAATGCATATTATACCGGTTTACGTTGCCGCTGTTGGTGAATGACGCTTCGTCGCTAAATAGAACGCGTGCAAAAAATTTGTCATCGTCCCGTAATTTCTCTTGTGCCCAATGGCAGAACTGTACACGACGTTCAAAGTCGTCGCCATGCAATTCCTGGTGCATAGAAATTTTTTGAGATTCCCGATTCTCGCGCAATTTGTCTGCTGCTGATGTGCGGATTACCTGCGACAGCAGCTAAAACATCTACTTGGGCATCATCATTTGTTGCAGGTCGTGGTTGACGTTTTACATGTGGCTGAACACTTCCTGTTTCCTTAAATAACGTAACTATCCGGCGAACGGTGCGGACACTTGGATGATGTCGTCCAGGATACCGAGCAGCATACATAGCACACGCCCATTGGGCATTTTGATTATAATAGCCATACATCAACACGATATCGACCTTTTTCCGCAATTGGTAAACGGTCCATTTTAACACGGGTAATGTATCACGAAGAAAATACCGTCCGCACTGGCGGAATGTTACGTGACACCACGTACTTATACGTTTGTGATTATTACAGTGCCATCTGTCACAAAGCGAAAAAAGTGGTGCAGCTAAAACATTCATATTTCTTTATGTACTACACGAATATGTAATAAAAAAATGGGGGTTCCTATTTAAAAAAAAACGCAGTTGATATCGGTTTTACCTATGGCAGCGCCATCTAGCGGGCCAACCATAGCGCCATCTGGTTTCCCCCTTCAAGCTAGACGAGTTTCGTTCTTTGTAGTTTTTCGTTTGACGTTTATTTCGTGAGATATTTGCTCGGTCACGTAGAATGGATCACACTGTATATACATAAACAGAATACCAATGCTCCGCGATTGTGGTAAGCCGTGCTATTAAAATGGCAAATCCTGCACACTATGCATGCGCGACCGTTACGGTGGCATAGTCAAGTTGAAATTTATGTTAGCTGTGAGTGGAACTTTAGGTGTGACGGTCGTATATGTTTTGGTGGTTCGCGTGGCTGTGTCGTGAGTACTTCAGTTTTAAAATTGTAGCTGAAACCGAGGCAGGTCGGATTAAACTTAGTGACCAGCGGTCCTAAATCAAAGTCTAGTCCCGAAGTTGAAAAAAACCCAAAGGAAGTTTACAACCCGTTTGAGGGAGGTGTTATGGAATAGAGCAGTACGTTGTAGCCCAGGATCACTGTCGTTTGCTCGTTTCCGTGAGGGCCAGGTAAGCCTTGAGGACAACCCAAGAAGTGGAAGGCCATCAAATACAACAGACTACACCTGTCAGGTTGTTGTTAATGACATTTTAAGGAGAGGATTGACGAAAAACATGTGAGGGTATTGCATATTAGGCGAGAATATCTGTCACTACAGTTTACAGAATCGTAACTGAAAAGTTAACGATGAGTAAATTGCTGCCAGACAGATTCCGCATGACCAGAGTGGAGAGCATAAAACAGCTCTCAAAATAATCGCTGAAGAGTTGTTTCAGCGTTATCGATAAGAAGAACAGTTTCTGGAAAGGATTTTTGCTTTTTATGAAAGCTGGAGACGAGAATTTGAGGCAGAACCGCACTCTCAAAGGTCACAATCGAAAAGTCCACACTTTTCACGACCGAAAAAAATCCGCCGATACCAATCAAACGTGAAAATGATGACGATCTTTCCGTTTGACAAGAATGGAGTCATCGCTACGAATAGAGTGCTCCAGGGGAGGTCTGTGAGAGATGCATACTACACACAGGCTGTTTCTGTAAAATGGTTTTCACGCGAAAATTCGTCAAAGAAAACCTTACATGCTTGCATCTGGTGTCCTTACTTTGAGCGATAATGCACTAGCGCACAGTGCCCTACCAGTGAGAGAGAGAAACGCTCGACAAATGTGGATGAGAAATACTCCCCACGCACCACGCAGTCCTGATATAAGGCCACCAGACTTTAATTTGTTTCCTAAACTGACCGAACAAGTCCGTGGAAAACTTTTTGATACAACTGACAAAGCTTCCAGCGAGGTGACCTGAGTAATCAGACAGCTCAACAATGAAGGGGTCCAACACGGAATGCAGATGCTTCCAAAACGTCGGGAAGCTATAATAAGCAAGAATAGAGAATATGTCGAAGGTTGGTTGGTTGTTTTGGGGAAGGAGACCAGACAGCGTGGTCATCGGTCTCATCGGATTAGGGAAGGATGGCGAAGGAAGTCGGCCGTGCCCTTTCAGAGGAACCATCCCGGCATTTGCCTGGAGTGATTTAGGGAAATCACTATGTCGAAGGCCTGTAAAGGCATTTTGTGAAATAAATTATTTTCATCAGTTCTATCTTACAGTGCCAACGGCCTTACCGCAGTGGTAACACCGGTTCCCGTCAGATAACCGAAGTTAAGCGCTGTCTGGCTGGGCTAGCATTTGGATGGGTGACCATCCAGTCTGCCGAGCGCTGTTGGCAAGTGCAGTGCGCTCAGCCCTTGTGAGGCAAACTGAAGAGCTACTTGATTGAGAAGTGGCGGCTCCGGTCTCGTAAACCGACATACTGCCAGGAGTGCGGTGTGCTGATCACGAGTGTCGTCGTAACTGCCGTCTGCTTCACGTCTGCTGTGCAGCGAGCTACCTTAATTTAAGTATTAACTGTATTTTTCTTACTTGACACTTCTTCTTGCGTGTGTACTTGCTTTTAGGAAGCTTTAATTGTCGGGTGCTATTAGTAGTGTTCCATAGATTTCGTGTTTGTTTTGAATACAGTCAGATAGTCCCTTTAGTCAGCCATAGTGCCAGTAGTGCTAGTGTTTGTTTTCAATACAGTCCAGAGACAGGTAGTGCTATTTTCATTGTTTTCTACAAGAAGTGCCTAGCAACCACAGTTTAGTTAATAAACAGCCGCCTTTAGTGAATTAGCAGTCTAGTTAAAGGTTGATTAACTCTCTTCAGTAAATTGATTCCTTAGGATGGACAGGATGTGTGACTGCTGTGTACGGACGCAGGAGGAGCTGGCCACTCTTCGCGAACAGCTGAGCGTGTTGATGGCCGCGGTCAGCCGTCTTCAGGCTGCTGCCTCGGAGTGTAGCGGCAGTGGGGAGTCTGGTGCGTCGCAAGGTACACCCCAGGTGTTACATGCTTCACCCACTGTCCCTGCTGTCGAGACATCTTCGCGTGTACTGGGCGCGGTTGGGCCACCCTCTCCCCAAGGGGAGTGGCGGGTTCAGCGGCGTTCGCGGCGCACGAGGAGGAGGGTCAATGTGGAGGCTGGCCGTGTGGCATCGCCCGCTCTGCCTGTGAGTGGACATGTGGCTGCTCCTTCAGCAATGTCCGAGCAGGCACACGGGGGGAGGGGTTTATTAGTTATTGGGAGCTCCAACGTTAGGCGGGTGATGGAGCTCCTTAGGGAAATAGCGGGAAGGTCGGGGAAGAAGGCCAGTGTTCACTCTGTCTGCTTGCCAGGGGGTCTCATCCGAGATGTGGAGGAGGCTCTGCCGGCGGCGATAGAGAGCACTGGGTGCACCCGACTGCAAATTGTTGCTCATGTCGGCACCAATGACTCCTGCCGTCTGGGTTCAGAGGTCATCATCAGTTCGTACAGGCGGTTGGCGGAATTGGTGAAGGCGGAAAGCCTCGCTCGCGGGGTGAAATCAGAGCTAACTATTTGTAGTATCGTTCCCAGAACCGATCGCGGTCCTCTGGTTTGGAGCTGAGTGGAAGGCTTAAACCAGAGGCTCAGACGATTCTGCGGAGATCTGGGGTGCAAATTTCTCGACCTCCGCTATCGGGTGGAGAAATGTAGGGTCCCCTTGAATAGGTCAGGCGTGCACTACACGTCGGAAGCGGCTACAAGGGTAGCGGAGTACGTGTGGAGTGCACATGGAGGTTTTTTAGGTTAGAGAATCCCCTCCCTAGGCCCGACAAGACGCCTCCTGAGACGCAGCAAGGTAGGAGTAGGCAAAATGCAACAGGGAATAACAATATTAATGTGCTAATAGTAAACTGCAGGAGCGTCTACAGAAAGGTCCCAGAACTGCTCTCATTAATAAACGGTCACAACGTCCATATAGTACTAGAAACAGAAAGTTGGCTGAAACCAGATGTAAATAGTAATGAAATCCTAAACTCAGATTGGAATGTATACCGCAGAGACAGGCTGGACAGTGAAGGGGGAGGCTTGTTTATAGCGATAAGAAGTGCAATAGTATCGAAGGAAATTGACGGAGATCCGAAATGTGAAATGATTTGGGTGAAGGTCACGGTTAAAGCAGGCTCAGACATGGTAATTGGATGTCTCTATAGGCCCCCTGGCTCAGCAGCTGTTGTGGCTGAGCACCTGAAGGATAATTTGGAAAATATTTCGAGTAGATTTCCCCACCATGTTATAGTTCTGGGTGGAGATTTTAATTTGCCGGATATAGACTGGGAGACTCAGACGTTCATAATGGGTGGCAGGGACAAAGAATCCAGTGAAATTTTTTTAAGTGCTTTATCTGAAAACTACCTTGAGCAGTTAAACAGAGAACCGACTCGTGGCGATAACATATTAGACCTTCTGGTGACAAACAGACCCGAACTATTTGAAAAAGTTAACGCAGAACAGGGAATCAGCGATCATAAAGCGGTTACGGCATCGATGATTTTAGCCGTAAATAGGAATATTAAAAAGGGTAGGAAGATTTTTCTGTTTAGAAAAAGTGACAAAAAGCAGATTTCAGAGTACCTGTTGGCTCAACACAAAAGTTTTGTCTCAAGTACAGATAGTGTTGAGGATCAGTGGACAAAGTTCAAAACCGTCGTACATAATGCGTTAGATGAGTATGTGCCAAGCAAGATCGTAAGAGATGGAAAAGAGCCACCGTGGTACAACAACCGAGTTAGAAAACTGCTGCGGAAGCAAAGGGAACTTCACAGCAAACATAAACATAGCCAAAGCCTTGCAGACAAACAAAAATTACATGAAGCGAAATGTAGTGTGATGAGGGCTATGCGAGAGGTGTTCAATGAATTCGAAAGTAAAGTTCTATGTACTGACTTGGCAGAAAATCCTAAGAAATTTTGGTCTTATGTCAAAGCGGTAGGTGGATCAAAACAAAATGTCCAGACACTCTGTGACCAAAATGGTACTGAAACAGAGGATGACAGACTAAAGGCCGAAATACTAAATGTCTTTTTCCAAAGTTGTTTCACAGAGGAAGATTGCACTGTAGTTCCTTCTCTAGATTGTCGCACAGATGAGAAAATGGTAGATATCGAAATAGACGACAGAGGGATAGAGAAACAATTAAAATCGCTCAAAAGAGGAAAGGCCTCTGGACCTGATGGGATACCAGTTCAATTTTACACAGAGTACGCGAAGGAACTTGCCCCCCTTCTTGCAGCGGTGTACCGTAGGTTTCTAGAAGAGCGTAGCGTTCCAAAGGATTGGAAAAGGGCACAGGTCATCCCCGTTTTCAAGAAGGGACGTCGAACAGATGTGCAGAACTATAGACCTATATCTCTAACGTCAATCAGTTGTAGAATTTTGGAACACGTATTGTGTTCGAGTATAATGACTTTTCTGGAGACTAGAAATCTACTCTGTAGGAATCAGCATGGGTTTCGAAAAAGACGGTCATGTGAAACCCAGCTAGCGCTATTCGTCCACGAGACTCAGAGGGCCATAGATACGGGTTCACAGGTAGATGCCGTGTTTCTTGAGTTCCGCAAGGCGTTCGATACAGTTCCCCACAGTCGTTTAATGAACAAGGTAAGAGCATATGGACTATCAGACCAATTGTGTGATTGGATTGAGGAGTTCCTAGATAACAGGACGCAGCATGTCATTCTCAATGGAGAGAAGTCTTCCGAAGTAAGAGTGATTTCAGGTGTGCCGCAGGGGAGTGTCATAGGACCGTTGCTATTCACAATATACATAAATGACCTTGTGGATGACGTCGGAAGTTCACTGAGGCTTTTTGCGGATGATGCTGTGTGTATCGAGAGGTTGTAACAATGGAAAATTGTATTGAAATGCAGGAGGATCTGCAGCGAATTGACGCATGGTGCAGGGAATGGCAATTGAATCTCAATGTAGACAAGTGTAATGTGCTGCGAATACACAGAAAGATAGATCCTTTATCATTTAGCTACAAAATAGCAGGTCAGCAACTGGAAGCAGTTAATTCCACAAATTATCTGGGAGTAGACATTAGAAGTGATTTAAAATGGAATGATCATATAATGTTGATCGTCGGTAAAGCAGATGCCAGACTGAGATTCATTGGAAGAATCCTAAGGAAATGCAATCCGAAAACAAAGGAAGTAGGTTACAGTACGCTTGTTAGCCCACTGCTTGAATACTGCTCAGCAGTGTGGGATCCGTACCAGATAGGGTTGATAGAAGATATAGAGAAGATCCAACGGAGAGCAGCACGCTTCGTTACAGGATCATTTAGTAATCGCGAAAGCGTTACGGAGATGATAGATAAACTCCAGTGGAAGACTCTGCAGGAGAGACGCTCAGTAGCTCGGTACGGGCTTTTGTCAAAGTTTCGAGAACATACCTTCACCGAAGAGTCAAGCAGTATATTGCTCCCTCCTACGTATATCTCGCGAAGAGACCATGAGGATAAAATCAGAGAGATTAGAGCCCACACAGAGGCATACCGACAATCCTTCTTTCCACGAACAATACGAGAATGGAATAGATGGGAGAACCGATAGAGGTACTCAAGGTACCCTCCGCCACACACCGTCAGGTGGCTTGCGGAGTATGGATGTAGATGTAGATGTAGATATCGGCATCCAGTGACGCCTGAAGGCAGAGGATGACACGGCGGCCGGTCAGTACCGTTGGGCCTTCCAAGGCCTGTTCGGACGGAGTTTAGTTTAGTTCTATCTTACAGTGTACACAACTTATTAATAACACCGTCAGACACACTGGTATTTGATTACAAATATTCAAAGCAAAAAAAAAAAAAAGAATAGTTTTTTAAGGATACACTGTCCGATCAGAAGTATGAAGACACGCCTACGGAGTGCGGAACTGACTCCTAGATGTCACGAGATGCGCATCAGCCAGTGGGAAAGGAAGCGGGAGGTATTCTGTTGTCTGTAAAGAATCAGTAATAGCAGAATGGGCCGATTAGGACTTCGAATGTGTACTAGACGTTGCGTGCCACCTCCGTAACAATTCATCGGGAATATTTCAGTCCTCATAAAGCTGCCCAAGTTAACTGTTGGTGATGTGACTGTGAAGTGGAAACGCGAGGAACAGCTACAGATAATCCTCGACCAGGCTAGCTTCCTTTACTGACGGACAGGGATCGTCGAGTATTGCAGAGGGTAGTTGCAAAAAGTCGCATAAAATCAGCAGAAGGGTTAAAAATGTGAGTTCCGAATTGCTACCAACAGGCCACATAGCATAATGACTGTACATTGGCAATTTAAAGGAGCGTGGTAGAATGGTCGAGCAGCTCCTCATGCGCCACACATTTCTGCAGTCAATGCTAAGCGACACTTGATGTGATGTAAAGAACGACGCCAAAGGACAGTGGATGACTGGAGACGAGAAATTTGGGGTTACGAATGAGATGGAATGGATGGGGCTTGCGGATTGCCTGAGGGAGGGTCTACGGTTAAATGCGGAGAAGATGGTGATGCGGTATGGTGACGTTTTTGCCTCAAGGCGCTTAACTCTAAATGCTCAAGGATACGAAAACGTTTCACAGCATTATGTACTGTGTGCAATAGCGGAACAGTCCCGAGACACTGATTGTTTGAATTAGCATGACAATGAGTCCTGTCATACAGCAGCATCTGTAAGGCAATGCTTAGCGCATAATAACATTCTTGAAACAGAGTGTCCGGTCCAGGTTCTCAACCTGAACCCAGTGGAACACCCTTGGGATGGGTTAAACCTTCTAATTCACCCCAGACCCCAGAGTCCATCATGACTATCTTCTCTGGTTTCGGCTCTTGAGAAATAATGGGCTGCCATTCCTCCATAGATATGCAGACACCTCGTGGAATGATCCTCAGCAGAGTTCCAGCCGTCATGAATGTGAAGGGTGGTCACACGCCATTGTAATGTCCACTAGTAGGTGCCCGAACACGTCTGACCGGATAGTATAGTACGCTGTCTGTGTACTTACCCAGATACCCTGAGACCATCTGTTTACGTTTTTAGTTATTCGAACTGTTGGCACACAATACATTTATTTATTTACGGCTTCTGGTTGTAAGAACGACTTATAACATCACAACTCTGTGGTAGATCGTACATTTTCTACGTGTTTTACGAAGTTTGTTTTCTTAGGTGTGCTGAATATTATCCTTGTAAATATGTTGTCGAGTTACAAATGCTATTTATTATTTAAGAAAGAGAATACGCTTCGAATGTTAACATTTTGTAAGTAAACACGATGGCCTAGTCAGGGAAAAGCTATTGTCAAAGAGTGTAATAAACTGTAAATGTATTATCGCTGGGCGTGCGAGCGCGACAAAAGTGTAGTAGCAGTTCGAAGTCGCGAGGAGATGATTGGTGTCGTTGGTTGTGTGTATTCGCCGGTGTTCCTATACAAAAGTGCGGAGATAAAAAGTCTGTTTCCGAAGTGCGGAGCAGTGAAAACTGAAATGGTTGTTTTGGCGGATTTTCAATATGGGCAAGCTACGTGTATGGCATTTATTGGGCACAGTACAAATACAGCAATAGTTATTCACATAACACTAAGAGTACTGTGGGCCCTTGTTATTGCCTATCGTATGGCAAGAAGATCAACCTGTGCCCTATTTTATCGCCAAATGAAGTCGCTCGACAAACCAACGGCATCATGAAGTGAAGTAAGTTCTAGACTTTTTATAAATAGAATTGTAATAGGCTGACCAGGGTAGTTGGAATTTTATTGCTTAAATAACATTGTTTTCGTGCTTATTGTCACGTAAATAATTTTCCTAAGTCGTTATTCAAATAGTATCCATTCCATCCCTTTGTACGAACCGAGATAATCAGAAAATGAACTGAAAATGGAGTGAACATAGTTTATTAATTATCAAAACATAATTTTTCCAACTTTTGGACAATTACATAATAATGAAATCTTTGGTTGTAGTACGAATAAAGTCAGAAATAGAATGATGCAAAAGTCAGTATTAGTTCACTTGCTCAAAGTAGACTAACTTTCATAATAAAAAATTGGTAGTAAAACTTTACGTAACTTGGACACTGAGTTTCACTGTCAAAGCACAGTTTCTAGTTTATTGCTTGTGGAATGATTTATAACTTTTATTACAAACAAAATATGAGAGTAACTACTAGGTAAATGACAGTCCTTACGAATGAGTAAATTCAAACAATCTTTCTGCTTGCTACAATTACGACAGTCAGTATTATGTTGAGTAATGTAACAAAAAATTTCTGTTCACTGCCAGTTAGCAATTTTACTTTAATTAATCTTTTAAAATTAATGTAATATGTTGTATGTGTTTGCTATTTGATTATTCTTTGACGACTCTGACAAGTGTGGTGTGAAGTACTTGAAAGTGTGCGTTAGGTACTGTTCCTATGTCATGATGCTAATGACTATCCTTACGTAAGATTGATTACGAGTATAAAGTTTAGTTTCAATTTAATTATTCTTGTTCCGGTGACGAACTGGCGACCGTTGGTTACTTTCATGAACGACATACTTTGAAAATCTTTTTTCTAAATTTTCCACTACGTACGATTAATTAAAAATTATTTACGTAATAATATACATAAAGGTAACCGAATTTTCTTTCTAATCGTCACTGCTAAAATAGTGTGCAGTGGCGATTCGGTTATGACTTCATCTACTTCTCTCGGTTTTGCACTATTCTTCGGAGTAGATGCCTCTTCCCCACAGATTAGGGACTTTAGATTCACGGTCATATAGAAAAGCCTAATTAGCCGGAAAGACAGGAGGGTCACAAACTCTCATTCTAAAAACAACAATACTAGTAAGAACTAGTACACTGCTAATTCAGATTAACTTCTCTGTTGAGATGAGTGGTTAAGGCACTGGACTCACACGCAAGATCATTCTTCAACGTTTTGACCGCCAGCCACATTTATACTTTCAGTGAATTATCGAAATGACTAAGCGAAACTCAAGGGTGTTCCTTAGAGCAGGTCACGGTTAGATTTGAAGCTCTGCCTCTAATAAGGTAGTCGTCGGCGTTACGAAAACCAAATTCTTCTTTGTCGGCTCGTTTTTCGCCTTTCACGACTTAACCAGAAGTAAGTACCTACCAAGTAAACCTAAGAGTCGATGGGAAATTAAAATAATTTAACAACATAGAGACATATTTTTTGCTTGTATAACTACTTTTACCCAATGAAGGTAATTTTGAAAAGATTATAAGCTGTTAAAACAGGTTTTGCATAACTACGTGACTTCCATAGATATTTTTATCGGGTAATCTCTTTTCACTACACTTTTGGTCACTTGAAATTGCTATGTACGCAATGGAGTTAAAAGTGCTCTTGGAATCTCTGTGCTGTTTAGTAGATGCGTTATGTCTCCAATTGTGAACGAAAGGACGTCCCTCGTGAACTCTGTTCAGTCTGACAGCATGCCTGAAAGAGTCATTTCCAAACTACATCGCGCACGCATTGTTACTTTACTGCAGCAAGGGTTGTCAGTATGCCGCCAAATTGGCGTATACTACAGTGACTCTGTAAAGCGACTGTGACTACCGTTTCGTCATGATAAACTATTTATAAATCTCCAAGACCCTGCTGCACAGATATGTCCATCCTTACCATCCCACATATGTGTATGTATGGGAAAGTCACCATGGTGGATAATTTTCACATAGTGCGACACAGTCGTGTTTTATTTACCCGCTCCTGTACTAGTCTGCTTCCCATAGCTTGAAAGCCAACGACTCTCTACGAATATGTTGTCAACACTGAGGTAGACCAGAGTCTGCCGTGGATGGGCAATACTGTGAAGGGTTCAGAAAGGCAATTTTTCCCTGCCGTGGGTTAAGCTATCTGACCTGTCTTCTCACAGTTACTTGTTTCGGAAAAAAACTGGAAATTTGTGGTAAGAACTTATGGGACCAAACTGCTGAGGTCATCAGCCCCTAAGCTTACACACTACTTACTCTAACTTAAACTAACTTACGCTGAGGCCAACACACACACCCATGCCCGAGGGAGGACTCGAACCTCCGAGCGGGGTAGTCGCCAACCGTGACAAGGCGCCCGAGACCTCTCGGCTACCCCGGGCGGCTACTTGTCTCGGGCCTCATATACCACTGTCATGAACCCTCTCGACACACTTGCAGCGCATCTTCCCAGGCAAAAATTTATCTCTTCATTACTATCAAGCATGAAGTACTGAAATATTTAGTCTGATTTATAGTGTGCTGTAACAATTTTCATTTCAGAGGTATGTTGCCCCGTTTCGTTGTTTCGGTATACTTACATATCCGTGTGTTCATATTGCGATAGTAATCAGCAATAATCATATTCCATTAGAATTCGGGTATTCTGGTTTTTGATGATCCGTATTCCGTCACTTGTTAATAATACTAATCAGCAAGAGTCATATTTCGTTAGAATTCGGGTATTTTGGTTTGTGATGATTCGTGTTCCGTCACTTGTTAATAATATTATATTCAGAGCATGATTCTTCAAGCACTGTTCGTCTGTTTAATTCAGTGGCTAACGTACAGTCCATTAACGAAATCTTCTTCCTCAGGTATTTCCTTTTTTTGTGAATTCCCGTCTCAAAGAAAGTAACGAAATTAGAATTTTGTATTTATACCTACAGCTGCTGACGGGCGTTGATATATATCAACGGGAACAGGTGAAAATGTGTGCCTCGACCGGGACTCGAACCCGTGATCTCCTGCTTACATGGAGACGCTCTATCCATCTGAGCCACAGAGGGCACAGAGGATAGCGCGACTGCAGGGACTATCTCGCGCATGCCTCCCGCGCGATCCAAATTCTCACCTTATATGAAAGAAAGTAGTTTCTCCGTAATTATTTGGGATCTCCTGTCGCAGGCTTCACCTACAATAAAGTTACTTTATTCCAATTCTCGTGCATAATAGAAATTCATGCTCCTTATTACGTATGCAGTAGTGTGCCCAGCGATATTTCCGAGACCAAGTTTGCTATGGAAGATGGTTGCGAATCAAGCTGTCCATGTGCGATTAGACTGCCAGTAGATGTTTGTTGATCGCAAATATCGAACGAATACTAGTTTACAGCATTCGATAACACTATTCCCCGGTTAATGAATATCCATATGTTCGCAGTTTCTGTTAGGTTGATGTGATTATCTGATCTTTAAAGATAATTGGTTTTTACGTCAGTTTTGGGTTTTAATTTATTCTCCACCCCCGGGTTCCCGGGTTCGATTCCCGGCGGGGTCAGGGATTTTCTCTGCCTCGTGATGGCTGGGTGTTGTGTGCTGTCCTTAGGTTAGTTAGGTTTAAGTAGTTCTAAGTTCTAGGGGACTGATGACCATAGATGTTAAGTCCCATAGTGCTCAGAGCCATTTTTTTATTCTCCACCACGTGGATTGACTTCCGAGGTCGCAAACCATTAGTCAGGGTGAGAGTACTTGACATGAACCTCTGTTCACTCTCCCTATCGAAAAATTTTCGCCATTTGAATTTTCACTCCGCGAGCGTACATTCCTACAAAGAGCGCGCATGTAATTTCACCGTTACTAATGCGCCCGTGCGCCACATAAGGAGCAATATTCGAAAGGGGCGCCAACTCGACAGAGATAGCTTACGTTGCAGCAGCTGCCTTTGAGCGTGCGTCACCGCGCTAATTTTTGGTATACACTATTAATCTCTAGTGCAAACACTCACCTGAAGACGACTCAAATGTTGTCAGCCGGAATATCGTGGCAAGAAGTCGACGTAATCCGGCTGCAATCCCGAAACTTAATGGAACATTCACGACTCCCTGCCCAGACACGCGCCGGACCTGGCTACTTCGCCCCCACACAAGTGCGAACGGCAGGTTTTGCAAAGATCGCGAGTTTCGGGGCAACAGGTACATCTGCATAATACATGCACACCTGTTCCCCCACGCCTCAACGAATGCAGTTCGTTCTTTTGCTGAAAATACCTTTCGAACAACACACGTCATCTGTTGGAACTGAGGCTAATACATATCTAGAGAAAGTCAGAAATGCAGCTAGATAGCCGGCCGGAGTGGCCGAGTGGTTGTAGGCGCTACAGTCTGGAACCGCGCGATCGCTACGGTCGCTGCTTCGAATACTGCCTCGGGCATGGATGTGTGTGTTGTCCTTAGGTTAGTTAGGTTTGAGTAGTTCTAAGTTCTAGGGGACTGACGACCTCCGAAGTTAAGTCCCATAGTTCAAATGGTTCAAATGGCTCTGAGCACTATGGGACTCAACTGCTGTGGTCATAAGTCCCCTAGAACTTAGAACTACTTAATCATAACTAACCTAAGGACATCACACACATCCATGCCCGAGGCAGGATTCGAACCTGCGGTTCCAGACTGTAGCGCCTTTAACCGCTCGGCCACACCGGCCGGCATAAGTCCCATAGTGCTCAGAGCCATTTGAACCATTTTGCAGCTGGATATGTGCTAAGGTATTCACGAATAGCTATCTGGTGCTGGGAGGAACAGCAGGATCTAACAAAGATTAGAATATCAAAACAGATTATCGCCTAAATTTGATACATACGTAGAGGAACCTGGGGTGGAAAGGGATACTTAACGCTTAACAATTTTTGTAAAATAAAAGAGCGTACGAAAACACATCTTAAAGATATGGAAAAACCACCTTGAAGTATAGAGTAACGTAACATACTTGAAAACAGTAACTGTATGTTATGTATTTTTACGTTTTTTCAAAGAAACTCACGCATATTTCCCGAACGGGAAATGAGATAAGTAATGTTCTATGAAATAAACATGGAAATTATTACGGTAATATTCTTAAAATAAATACATAAAATTGTTTAAAGAACACTTTAAGCTGCCGGCCGGAGTGGCCGAGCGGTTATAGTTGCTACAGTCTGGAACCGCGCGACCGCTACTATCGCAGGTTCGAATCCTGCCTCGGGCATGGATGTGTGTGATGTCATTAGGTTAGTTAGGTTCAAGTAGTTCTAAGTTATAGGGGACTGATGACCTCAGCAGCTAAGTCCCATAGTGCTCAGAGCCATTTGAACATTTTAAGCTGAGGAGTATAAAATCATAAAAGATCGTTAAAAATAAGAAAATATTTTAATGTCATATAGAAAAATGTACAATTATTTTTAATACTGAATTCCAAGTTACTGTTATTGAATCTCATAGCTCGTGCACCGGATGTATCTTCGGCTTGTGAGCAGACAGCGTAGCATGCCTAGTAATAAATCCTATCGCCCAGTCCTTCCCAGCTGGACAAGTTTCTTCGTCAAATCTGTGTGATCAGCCATTTCGTTCTGCTAGTTGTCAGGCTGATGTTCTGCCAGTGAGCTGTTTCATCTTAAGGCCATAAAGTGTGCTCTACATTGACTTCAGGTATGCTACCGCCTCCCCTTTTTGTGCTGCAGCGAACACATTTTTAAATTTACCACCTGCTTTGTCAACTCTACAGTTGGGGTTTTTCTTAGCTTTACGAACGTATCTTTCCAATGTTAATTTGGGTATGTTAAACTCCTTAGATGCTTCTAAAACTCCCATTTCATAAGATAAAACCTGTGAAATGTCGTTTCCGTTGATTTAATACCCAGTTGCTGTCACTACAATAGATTTCAGGATTTTCCAGTGTAGAAAGCCGCGGAATTCCTTTGTGCCCCCCTATAGCGTTCTGTCCCGAGTTCCCCTATGGATAGTTGAAGAAAATTTTAAAACCATTATGAGCGGTAGAAAATGACATCGGTGTAAAACCACGTCATTAGAAACACCCCGCAGTCTCAGACTTTGTGGAGGAATCATTCACATGAAGAGGTTTTTGTGAACATTAAGTCGGAATGCCGAATGAGAATTTATCCTCTGTTTCTCTAAATGTCTTAATATCTGAGCAATTAGCTCATCATTGCAGAGAGGAGAGCGAATTAAATTATGACTTCACTGCAGCAAAACGTGCGCATTTAAAATAAAGTACCCTTTCTAGTAATTAAATTAGTCTAAGAGAACAGTATCGAACTGGACAGTAATCCTAAATTGACACACATGGAAAGAAAACGAGCACAGAAATAAATTAATCTTGTTTGATGACGGGCAGCTAGGCTTTTTTTTTACGGATGCTGCGGTGTCAACTGAACAGTTTACATTTCATTGCTGGTGCTGATTGAACGCCACTGGTGTCAAATATTGGATTAAATTTCGGAAGTATAATTAAACAGAAGTGTAATTAAATAGAAGTATAATTAAATAACGTTGATGCACGAACAAACACTGAAAGTTGACAAACTGTAACGCATATTAGCAGATAGATTTTCGGGCGTCCAACTGGGGTTATCATTTCCGTGTGTCTTTTCTCAGTCAGGTGAAGAATTACGGCATTGTTCGCGGTTATAAACATAATCGAACGAGAACTATAACTAGGAAAGTTGTAACATTCCAGGCTTATGATTACCACCCTTGCTTTATGTATTACTAGATCAATACTCTTATATCTTCAGCTATAATTAAGTTCAATTACTTTTCGATAGTAGGAAAAAGGCTTTTAGAGGAATAATAGCAATACCAAACAATAATAGTCACAATACCCTTTGTACCATAAACAATGAAAACCAAATTCAGAAAATTAATACATCGAAAATGTTTAGATAAAAGAATAATATATTTCGTTCTCATCATCTGTAAATGGTAGGAATTAAATCTCGAGCCTAATTAACAAAATATAGATAATTGATTGTTTATCATTGTTAGAATGCTTATTTCTGCAATTTCAGTGTTAATGTGATTTTTATGTGTTTAGAAAATTCTAACAAAGTAGGGAATATTATAGAGTGTTTGATAATGTTGTTAAACTATTTCATATTATAAATTATGTTTTGCATTATTATAACCAGTAATACATTGTAGGAAGAGTATATATACTCGGCCTCGAGTATTGTTAGGGCAGATGAGTGTTGGACCCACTAGAGGACAGATCTGTGTGTACCGTTGAGATAAGTTCTTGGTGCATGAGTAAGGTTTGGATTTACAATAGAGCAACTTGTGTGGTGGACATTGTCTAAAACAGCATATTAGAACAGTGCAGTGACGGATTATTTCGGAGTGTTAAACAGTTTGATTTAATATCGCAAAAGGCAGAATGATATGTGACTTTATATTCGTACTTCGTTGAGTATTAGTGTTGAATAATACAATGGACCTCACATACGCATTTCTGTCAAATTACTGCATCTGGACTATTTAATATCGCTAGTGTAGTATGTGCAACTATTGTTTAGCTGTAGTAGTAACAACGCTTATTACACCGAAGATTGATCATGAGCTCATAAGATACCGGTTTTGCAGTGAACAAATCTACGCACTTACTTTACTTCAGTTGTGGCCTACATCATTGTAGTGAAATCCATTATGGTATCCTTTATTTATTGCACAGGCAAATTTAACTCATGTATGCAGTCGTCGAGGGACACCGAAGGCAACATATTCACAGGTATTTAATCCATTTCTAACTACTCACTAAGCGGTGGGACGTTACAAAGTCTAAGTGTCTTAAATGACTAATTTCATTCAAAGCAGGACGGCTCATGCTGCTCTGAAATTCACGAAAACGTGCAGAGCCAGTTCCCAATGACACCATACCATGTAGTCATAATGACCTCAATTCCCTGCAGCATTCTCGAGATTCAGTACAAGGGGAATACATACTCGGTGCGTGACAAGAAGAGATTAAAGGTACAAAAACGCAGGCAGATCATGCACTTAAGTCCTCTGGTACATGATATGTCCTAAGAATAATGAGAATTGTCAACCGTAAATTTCATGGAGTTTTCCAATCACTTGAAATCTGATACCTGGAAACTCAGTTTCGTGAAGTTTAGTTCGTGTGTGATCGGTGCTTTGACAGAGACCTGCAAAGGCAGTTGAGGAGTTTAATGCCAGATATAGCTATCTGTCACGTAACTGAAATAGGAGAGAAAGAGATTTCACTGGAAGTTTTTGGCAAAGAAAAAGAAAATGTTGTACCGTTACTCAGGTTTTTTAAAGATCAGTACCCCTCTCGCTTATTACAGTAACTAAAAAATTTGAATATAATAATCACTCTTTACTGCTTTTAAACATAATCTCCATTTTTATAAAGCAATAAGTCTTACAAATAGATAGTTTGATAGTGAAACCACTGAAGCATTTGAGAAATTTTGAAATTACTACTAGTACGAATAATATTAAATTTAGTCAATTTGGAATCCGTACCGGCTTGTTTAAAGGATAATAAAATACATGGTAAACTGGTGGTATGGAATATCTAATAGATTTCGGACATCAAGGACTACAGATCTCACAGTTCCATTACAACAATGTCTCTTGTTTCATAAAGGTATTCTCATTAAATTACCTTTTGTTAATTTTGAAGTCATGGTGTGATAGTCTTCCTTTTCAGTTTATAGTTATAATACGTTTGATTCTAATGCTACTGGTCTGGTGTGTAAATGTGATTACTGTGTCATTTTTTTTTCTCTATCAAAGCAAAGTCTTTGTTATTAGTTACTTAGATGTGACCTGGTACAAGCTTTTTTAATCATCATACTCATCCAAGTAAAAATGCACATAAGGAAGGCTGAAGATGGTGATATTTTTTGTTCTCCCCTGAACACACTTCCTTTCATAGAGCTTGTTTACTGCTCCCTTCTTAGTGGCACACAAGTAGGATGCCGCTTCAGGAGACCGTCTGGATTCTGAACTTTCTGGCCAAAAGCGGCGTTATCCGAAAAAAACATTCTGAGTTGTTTCAGTGCGTAACTTTGGTAACGACAATGCTTGCAATAAATCATACTTTACCAAACAGTAAACGTACTCTTCAGTTTTTATACCCAATTACAATCGTTCCAGTAAAGTGTGAGGTACATCAGCTTCAGCCTGATGAAGTCTTATAGCTGGAAATGTTTCTTCATTTCCTGAATCAGTCCACTTACAGTATGCTTTACATGTTTCGCGCGAAAATAGTTTAAATGAAGTGTTCAACTATCTCTTCACATATGCAATAAATCTTAGGTACAGAATTCACTGAATTTTTGTACACTTTGTTAGGAATGTCACGGCGACAATAAGATGTATTCCGGCAACTTTGAACATGTTACCCGTTAAACTCCAACATACATCCAGGTGAAACGAAGTTTTCTAATTCTTCGGTACCAAAATCGACAACGTCATCTTTCTGATCTTCAGTCGACAATGAAGCCACGGAATGTCTCTTTTTTTTTTTTTTTGATGTCGAAAAAGTCTCAAATATATTTCAGACATACTCTCTTCTATTCACCACTTCAAAATTTCACATTATACTTAAAAGAGTTTTCCTGCTTCGGTATTGCTTCGCTCGCACTAATAATCATAAGGAAACTCTTTGTATGAGATTAACAAAAAATATTTCTTAACGATATTCTCCTTTATTTAGCAAAACAATTGGAACAATCTGTTTCTTGTTTCGTCATATAATGAAGGACAACTACGACACTTGACGCTAGATTTCGCTGGACGAATGTTACACACTCAACCAGTACTATGCTTGCAAGCGTGCATTATATGTTTGTTGTATAGCTTAGACAGAATTTGATAACAAATAATTTTTTGTG
Source organism: Schistocerca americana (assembly GCF_021461395.2). Classification (NCBI taxonomy): domain Eukaryota; kingdom Metazoa; phylum Arthropoda; class Insecta; order Orthoptera; family Acrididae; genus Schistocerca; species Schistocerca americana. The sequence continues at coordinate 375,178,477 of NC_060119.1, read as the reverse complement.
GGCATAAATTTTTTCATTGCATTTTCGTTTCTTCTCAATACTAGCTGTGCCATTTACCCTTGGTTTCTATTCACATGATAATGAACTTTTGCATTATAATATTCGAAATTTTTACCTTCGTTGTTATTATTAACGACGCCGTTACATTAGTTTCATATAACGGGGCATATTTTCTGTTGTTTTACTACCATCAGGATGTTGGGCATTGCCTATTCAGATATCCTTATCATAAAAGCGGCTCACTAGATCTGCTTCTTTCTCGCGGTGTTTTGTAATATCTCCACATCCTATTGTGCGCTTTTGTTTCTCTGCTGCCTCCACTGTCTTCTGTTTGTGGTAGTCTCATGGATACCTCTTTCGAAGATTTCAAATAATTATCTACCAATTCTCCTAGCTTTTACTGTTTCGGAGTTGCAGATTAGAAGATTGTGAATGATGGGGTTGTAGATCTTGATTCTTTTTTTTTGTAGCAGGACTTTGCATGACAGTGTATTCTACATGTACATCCATACTCCGCAAGCCACCCGACGGTGCGCGGCGGAGGGCACCTCGGGTACCTCTATCTGTTCTCCCTTCTATTCCAGTCTCGTATTGTTCGTGGAAAGAAGGATTGTCGGTATGCCTCTGTGTAGGCTGTAATCTCTCTGATTTTATCCTCATGGTCTCTTCGCGAGATATACGTAGGAGGGAGCAATATACTGCTTGACTCCTCGGTGAAGGTATGTTCTCGAAACTTCAACAAAAGCCCGTACCGAGCTACTGGGCGTCTCTCCTGCAGAGTCTTCCACTGGAGTTTATCTATCATATCCGTAACGCTTTCGCAATTACTAAATGATCCTGTAACGAAGCGCGCTGCTCTCCATTGGATCGTCTCTATCTCTTCTATCAACCCTATCTGGTACGGATCCCACACTGCTGAGAAGTATTCAAGCAGTGGGCCAACAAGTGTACTGTAACCTACTTCCTTTGTTTTCGGATTGCATTTCCTTAGGATTCTTCCAGTGAATCTCAGTATGGCATCTGCTTTACCGACGATCAACTTTATATGATCATTCCATTTTAAATCACTCGAAATGCGTACTCCCAGATAAATTATGGAATTAACTCCTTCCAGTTGCTGACCTATATTGTAGCTAAATGGTAAAGGATCTATCTTTCTATGTATTCGCAGCACATTACACTTGTCTACATTGAGATTCAATTGCCATTCCATGCACCATGCAAAATTGTTCAAATGGCTCTGAGCACTACGGGTCTCAACTGCTGAGGTCATCAGTCCCCTAGAACTTAGAACTACTTAAACCTAACAAACCTAAGGACATCACACACATCCATGCCCGAGGCAGGATTCGAACCTGAGACCGTAGCGGTCGCGCAGTTCCAGAGTGTAGCGCCTAGAACCCCTCGGCCACTCCGGCCGGCCTGCACCATGCAGATCCCCCTGCATTTCAGTACAATTTTCCATTGTTACAACCTCTCGATATACCACAGCATCACACGCAAAAGGCCTCAGTAAACTTCCGATGTTATCCACAAGATAATTTATGTATATTGTGAATAGCAACGGTCCTACTACCCTCCCCTGCGGCACAACTGAAATCACTCTTACTTCGGAAGACCTCTCTTCATTGAGAATGACAAGCTTCAGATTTCTCAATCTGAAGAATGATCTATCTCCCGCTTGCACATTCTTCCTCAACTCAAGCTCCAATTGAGTGTGTGTGGTTAATCAAGCTCCTTTGTACTGGAATTTCTTCCCTACTTTTCAGATAAATCTACCTGCGGGCAGCGAGCTCTGGTCTTGCTACAACCCTTACATCAGGCATATGGTTTACTTTTATTGAGCTCCTATCACAGTGTTACCTTCAGCTATGCTTTTGAATTTAAAATTTTTGTAATTTTGCGCTAGTACCAGGAAGACAATTTCAGACAAACCGAGATCTCAGCGCAGCTCAGCTGCAGTTGTGTTACATTTAGACATTTTATATATTCATTTATGCATCCATTCTAGTCTGCGTGTTTGATAACAACAACGGACTGGTACAGATCAAATTATATTTTACACATATTATTACCACAGTCACTTCACAGTATATATTTCTGTGCTGGATCTTCAACTAACTTTACAATATTCTTATCTTTTTAATTTCCGCTGCTGTTTCTTCGATGAATATCTATATGTCGCCTTACATGCAGTTTTCCTGGGCACATTTTCCTCATCTGTCTGGTGTTGGTTTCCTGTCACAGAAAAGGAGCCGTACGTTTTAGTTATATTTAACCTGTTTTAACAAAGTTTGTTAGTGTCTTATTCAGCTGCTACTACCAGTGCTGCTCGTTATGGAAGCACTTAATGGACGAAGCAGTGCGGCATTCCACTGGCATGAGGCCCGTATTCTAGTACTCGTTTAGGAAAATGTGTGACTAAAAGAATACTATCAGTGTAAATAATTCCAGGCCACATAACCAATCTGTATAAAGATTGATGTACATTTTTGTATGGCCCATCGTAACTGAGAAACATGTGGATGTTTTCCGAAAAATCTGGGCATACACACGTCGTAATGCCTGGAAAATGCACTGCAGGGATGAGATAGGTGTTACGGGGAAAGTCTGAGAATTTGACGGAATTCCATCCTCACGTGCTCACATATGAGTTACTGTTTGGGAAATAATTAGGGATGGCGGAGGTACCGGTGACGGTGGTGATTAGGTAATGGCAAGCACGAATAATCGGCATTAGCCTAGAAGCCTTAGTTTTCGGGAGCAATGTGCTGATTGTTGATAATCCCAACGAGATGTTTTGGAATATTCTTTATTCATAACTTAATATTAAAAAAAATTCTTACAGCAAACGAGTGCTCGCAAAGAAGATTTTGGGTAACGAAACTGAATTGGTTATTTTAAAAGGAAAGGAGAAAACACCAGTGTTTCTAGTGGATGACCTTTTTATCTTAAGGAGATTACAATTTCCAAGGAGACTTGCGTTCTCGATCACGATTAATAAACCATAGGCGCCGAGCTCTAAATAATTCGGAGTGTACTTGACATCGCTCTGTTCCTCCTACGTACAGTTTTGCTCAATATTGGGTTGTTTCAAAAATTTTATGTTTCTTACTCCTGGTGAGGAAATGGAAGCAGTTGATGATAATCAAGCTCTGTGATGCATATTTTGGTAAATGGTTACTCTGCAGCTATTATAATGGTTTATACCACATTTGAAAGATGTAATTAAAGTAAATTCGGTTCTTCATTACATATAAATTGGAGACGTTTTCTTATGTAACAGAAAATTCAGATAAACATGTAATCGGAGAACACAAGATAATCATCTACCATTACTTATAAAAAAAGTTATTCTTTCAGGCGGCGGCGACTGCCTAAAAAAGGCACTTCAAAATGGTTCAAATGGCTCTGAGCACTATGGGACGTAACTTCTGAGGTCATCAGTCCCCTAGAACTTAGAACTACTTAAACCTAACTAACGTAAGGACATCACACACATCCATGCCCGAGGCAGGATTCGAACCTGCGACCGTAGCGGTAGTGCGGTTCCAGACTGTAGCGTCTAGAAGCGCTCGGCCACACCGGCCGGCGAAACGTATTCCTGCATCGAAATAATAGTAAATAATTGACTCGCATATGCGTCACTGGCGCAGAAACTGTTTTTACCTCAGTGCTGAACTACACTGCATTGGCTAAACTAAATCATAAATGAAGAAATGACATACGAGAAAGGTACACATTTCAACGCTGGCTGTGTTGACAATGGCAAGTACACTGAAAACAAGAATTAATATATGACTAGTAACTGTGTTGAAAGTTGCATATACGTCCCCATTCGATGTATGTGCATCCAACGGTTGAAAAAAAAAAATTAAATGCGTCTCGTAAACACTGCTCTTTTCTCAGCTGTACCAGATACTATGTATTGACACACGTAGATGAAATTGTCGACGACAAACTGAGCTGTGAATTTATCAGATAACAAATTGACGTGCGATACACAAAAATAACATTATCAGTAGGGAATTCACACCCCTAAATTAAACATTTTAATAATCTCTATCGTTTTAAACTCTACGCTGATTCCTGTTGATATTACACTACTGGCCATTATAATTGCTACGCCATGAAGAAATGCAGATGATAAACGGGTATTCATTGGACAAATATATAGTACTAGGACTGACATGTGATAACATTTTTAGGCAATTTGGCTGCATAGATCCTGAGAAATCAGTACCCAAAACAACTATCTCTGGCCGTAAAAACGGCCTTGATATGCCTGGGCATTGAGTCAAACAGAGCTTGGATGGCGTGTACAGGTACAGCTGTCCATGCAGCTTCAACACGATGCCATAATTCATCAAGAGTAGTGACTGGCGTATTGCTACGAGCCAGTTGCTCGGCCACCATTGTCCAGACGTTTTCAGCTGGTGAGAGATCTGGAGAATGTGCTGGCCAGGGTAGCAGTCGAACATTTTCTGTATCCAAAAAGACCCGTACAGGACCTGTAACATGCGGACGTTCACTATCCTGCTGAAATGTAGGGTTTCGCAGGGATCGAATGAAGGGTAGAGCCACGGGTCGTGACACATCTGAAATGTAGCGTCCACTGTTCAAAGTGCCGTCAATGCGAACAAGAGATGACCGAGACGTGTAACCAACGGCACCCCATACCATCACGCCGGGTGATACGCCAGTATGGCGATGATGAATACACGCTTCCAATGTGCGTTCACCGCGATGTCGCCAAACACGGATGCGACCATCATGATGCTGTAAACAGAACCTGGATTCATCCGAAAAAATGACGATTTGCCATTCGTGCACCCAGGTTCGTCGTTGAGTTCACCATCGCAGGCGCTCCTGTCTGTGATGCAGCGTCAAGGGCAACCGCAGCCATGCTCTCCGAGCTGATAGTCCATGCTGCTGCAAACGTCATGGAACTGTTCGTGTAGATGGTTGTTGTCTTGCAAACGTCCCCATCTGTTGACTCAGGGATCGAGACGTGACTGCACGATCCGTTACAGCCATGCGGATAAGATGCTTGTCATCTCGACTGCTAGTGATACGAGGCCGTTGGGATCCAGCACGGCGTTCCGTATTACCCTCCTGAACCCACCGATTCCATATTCTGCTAACAGTCATTGGATCTCGACCAACGCGAGCAGTAATCTCGCGATACGGTAAACCGCAATCGCGATAGGCTACAATCCGACTTTTATCAAAGTCGGAAACGTGATGGTACGCATTTCTCCTCCTTTCACGAGACATCACAACAACGTTTCATCAGGCAACGCCGGTCAACTGCTGTTTGTGTATGAGAAATCGGTTGGAAACTTTCCTCATGTCAGCACGCTATAGGTGTCGCCACCGGCGCGAAGCTTGTGTGAATGCTCTGAAAAGCTAATCATTTGCATATCACAGCATCTTCTTCCTGTCGGTTAAATTTCGCGTCTGTAGCACGTCATCTTCGTGGTGTAGCAATTTTAATGGCCAGTAGTGTAGTAAAAAAAACCTAGGCAGCCGTATTCATATTAATTTATTATGTCAGGACCGGGCATGGAACGTGACGATCATACACTGTCCAGTCGCATTAATGCGACCACCCCTCAAAAGTTTGAATAACCACCTTCTGCAGCGCAGACTTCTGCGAGAAGCGCAGGAAGAGTGTCAGTGAGTTTCTCGAAGGTACAGATAGGGATGTGGAGCCATGACGATTCCAGTACCATGGCCAACTACACTACGTTTCTGGTTGAGGATTCAGGTGGTCCAAAGATTCTCGATTGGATTTAAATTCGGGGTAGTTTGATGGCCAAGAGAGTACGGTAAACTCAGTCTCGTGCTCTTCGAGCCACGTACGTACACTGCGAGTTGTTTGACAGGCTGAATTGTCCTGCTGGTAGATGCTATCGTGCCGAGAAAAACAAACGGTATGTAGGGATGGACATGGTCCTCAAGGATAGATGCGTGCTTGTATTGATTCAATGTGCCTTCCAGAATGACGAGTATGTTAGATGGAAAGTAAAGTGTGATTCATCTGTAGGCCATCTGTAGCCACTCACTAGACGTCCAGTTGCCGTATTTTGCGTGCAAATTGAAGCCTTCATCGTCTATGAATAGTAGTCAGCATGGGTGGATGAACCTTCTGCTGTGGAGGCCCATGTGAAACTGAATGATCGTCGAAGAGACGCTTTCGGTAGCCCATTGGTTCATCTGGGCGGTCAGTTGCTCAACAGTTACACATCTATTCGACCATACACATATCCGCAGCCATTGTACACCCCGTTCATCTATGGCTCTTGGTGCACCACAGTTGTCTTTGCGCCGGTTTCGCATAGCCCCATTTTGCCACGCGTCGTACATACACTGCTATGCCAAAAGTCATGGGATGCGTCCTCATATCGTGTCGGACCTCCTTCTGCTCAGCATAGTGCAGCAACTTGACGTGGCATGGACTCAGCAAGTCGCTGGAAATCCCTTTCAGAAATATTGGGCCATGCTGCCTCTTAAGCTGCCCATGACGGCGGAAGTGTTGCCGGTGCAGGATTTTGTGCACGAACTGACCTCTCAGTTATGTCCCATAAATGTTCGATGGGATTGATGTTGGACGATTTGGGTGGTCAAATCGTTAACTCGAATTCCCCAGAATGTTCTTTGAACCAATCGCGAACAACTATGGCCCAGTGACATGGTGCATTGTCATCCGTGAAAGTTCCGTCGTTCTTTGGGAATACGAAGTCCATGAATGAGTTCAGATGGCCACTATGTAGTCGAACATAACCTTTTCCAGTCAGTGATCGGTTCAGTTGGGCCAGAGGACACAGTTCATTCCACATTAACACAACAAGCACCATAGTTAGCACAATGCCTTGTTGACGAGTTGTAGCCACGGCTTCGTGGCGTCAGCACCACACTCGAACTATCAGCACTTATCAACTGAAACCGGGACTCATCTGACCAGTCCCCTGGTTTTCCAGTCGTCTAGGGTCCACAAACCCAGGAGAGGAACTGCAGGCGATGTCATGGTGTAAGCAAAGGCACTCTCTTCGGTCGTCTGCTGCAATGCTAAATTTTGCCGCATGTTGGTCGTACGTGGCACATTGATTTTTGCGGTTATTTAACACAGTGTTGCTCGTCTGTGAGCACTGACAACTCTACGCAAACGCCGCTGCAATCGGTCGTTAAGTGAAGGCCGCCGGCCACTGCGTTTTCCGTGGTGAGTGGTAATGCCTCAAATTTGGTATTCTCGGCACACTCTTGACACTGTGGATCTCGGAATATGGAATCCCCTAACGATTTACGAAATAGAATTCCCCATGCACCCAGCTGCAACTACCACTCCGCGTTCAAAGTCTGTTAACTACCGTTGTGCGGCCATAATCAAGTAGGACACCATTTCGTATTAATGATCTGTGTACAAATAACAGCTCCGCCAATGCAGCATCCCTTTATACTTCGTGTACCTGATACTATCGCCATCTATATATGTGCATATCGCAAATCATGACTTTTGTCACCTCACTGTACTTTAACCACCGTGGCACGCGAACGGTTTACTAGCTTAGCCGTTTCAGTAATGCTCCACCAATGATCTTGACTTTTCGGATGCTGGTAAATCGTTCGGCTTCTCCATTACGACAACGACGCGACTCGCCGACAGGCTTTACATGTTCTTCACTGCTACTGCTGGGATCTGCCGTCTTTGAGTAGTTAACGTCGTACGTAGGTGTTGTTGAAATAAATGTGTCTGCCCCGTATGTAAGCATTCCGTTGAGCGGCTTGCAGCAGCATGGCAAACAGTGAGACTACTCTACACTGCATGCCAAGTTGCCTGCACTCACTGTCCGCCGTGCATCCGGCAGGCGGTTCTTATCATTGTCGCGTTCTAGAGTGTGACTTTGACGTTACGTAAGTTAACTGGACTTCTTAAGTCATGATACTGGCACAACTGTGCTGGAAATCGTTATGTACCCGTAGAATATTTGTCAGTGTTACGCTAAGATGTTCTGTTAGTGGTGGTCGCTACTGTGAACACCACTGCAGTTTCCCGGTTTCCGCCGGTTGGAGACGTTCTTCAGCCTCGAGACAAGAGGCCAGTCTTCCCCTGACAAGAGTATATTGGTACTGCCTGCCGATAAGGGGAATGCGACCGTCGTAATGAAGACCGAAGATTATAAGCAAAAGATCCGAGACCTATTAGATCCGACGTACCGAAAACTAAGCGCAGATCCGACGCAGCGTATCACACGGAATACGAATCGATTAATCAAGGCGTCTTCTCTGCCGGCGGACATACAGAGAAACCTGCGCAACACAGAAGCCCTACCACCTCGGCTGTATGGATTACCCAAGATCCATAAGAACAACGTTCCACTGAGACCGATCGTTAGCGCTCCTGGATCACCGACATATAAACTGGCAAAACACTTGGCCTCTGCTCCAGCCACACGTGGGGAAGACCGACACATACATTAAGGACTCAGGATATTTCATTGAGAAGCTGAAGAACTGAAACTTGCACCAAACGACATCTTGGTCAGCTTTGATGTTGTTTCGTTACTTACGAAAGTGCCACTCAGTGACGCTCTGGAGCACATCGGTTCCATTTTCCCGCAGGACATCAGAAAGCTCTTCCATGCATGTCTCACCACGAGCTATTTCACGTGGAATGGAGATTTCTACGAACAGCTGGAATGCGTGGCCATGGGTAGTCCTCTCAGTCCAGTGGTGGCCAATTTCTTCATGGAACAATTCGAAGCACAGGCACTGGACTCGGCGACTTGCAAACCTAAGGTGTGGTACAGGTACGTCGATGATACTTTCGTGGTGTGGAGCCATGGTGAAGAACAGCTCGGTGACTTCCTAAGACACTTGAACAGCCTCCATGCCAACATAACATTTACCATGGAAGTAGAAAATGACAAGAAACTGCCATTTCTAGATGTGCTGGTCACAAGGGACGGCGAAAACCTGGGACACAGCGTGTATCGAAAACCGACACACACGGACCGATACCTGTACAAACTGTCAAACCACCACCCGAGCCAGAAAAGAGGCATGATTAGTACGCTCGTAACGAGAGCAGGACGAATATGTGAGCCACAACACCTCAAACGAGAAATGCAACACCTGGAAACTGTCCTGGGGAGCAATGGGTACTCCACAAATTATATTAGAAGTGTAACAGAGCCAAACACTCGGCGAAGTAAGGAACCAGAAAAAGAAATGTCGGGTACGGCCTTTCTACCATACAGTCCCAGAGTGACGGACAGAATCGGCCGTATATTGCGCAAACATGGCGTAAAGACGATTTTCAAACCGACAAGGAAGATCAAAGAGTGTCTTAGATCGGCGAAGGAGAAAAGAGACCCACTTGCAATGTCGGGAATATACCGTATACCATGCACATGCGGAAAAGTTTATGTCGGAATGACTGGACGATCCATCAACACCAGGATCAACGAGCATAAGCGACGTTGTAGGTTGGGGCAGGTGGAGAAATCGGCCGTGGCAGAGCACGCACTCAATGAGACCGACCACGTAATAAAATTCGCCGACACGGAAGTTCTGGCTGTAGAGAAGCACTATCACACGTGCTTGTTCAGAGAAGCTGTAGAAATACAAAAACACGCGAACAGTTTGAACAAGAAAGAGAAAAGCCTTAAGGTCAACGGATCCTGGCTTCCCGTACTGCAGCGAACGACCGTCGCAGGTAGCAAGAGGAGAACCGCACCGGAAATGACCGCGGAGAAGCCCTAGGACGTTGGCGCGCCAGGTACATATAGTCTGCGCCCGCGAGCTCGGCTCCAGTTCACCACCGGCAATGGAGGGTGAAGCTTTGACAATGCCAGCCACTCGTGCTGGCGAAACGTCAGAAAAATCATTAGATGAACGTCGGCCGAAGAACCCGAGACAGAAGCCAATAGGCAGTTTGTTCTCTAAGATGTCTACTTCGTTGTAGTGCTCATCGCAAGTCGCCAGAAACTCCGCTATCGAGTTACAAGGCGATTTGTGAAAAGAGTCTCAGAAAACCATTCACAGCGCGAGAAAACTCATCGATATCGCGGCTAATGTGGCAGCATGTAATTTTAAGACATCCTGCCAGGCGCTATGAAAATTACGAAAGTGCTCGAATTTGGTATCGGACCAGCCTGTTGCAACTCCTGCACAAGAGCAGACGAAAAGCGTATCGATCAAGCAGAGCAGCGGATGGCAGAAACTGTTAAAGGGACTCAGAGCACCACCGTGGCCACGAAGAAGATGACGGAGGAGGACCTCCTTTTGGATCGTGAAGGATTGCTGTATGTTCAGGGATCGCTGACTAGATGTATGTAACCCAAAGATTTATTTGAAAAATCACGAAAATCACCTATTTTTCATGTGTTCAAAGAAGACTACACCTTTAATCTAGGAAATGCGTGGTGTCTGAGCCCACCCAGCTGTTTTCAAATACGAGTGATTTCGACAGGGCCGGCCGTTGTGGTCGAGCGGTTCTAGGCGCTTCAGTCCGGAACCGCGCTGCTGCTACTGTCGCAGGATCGAATCATGCCTCGGGCATGGATGTGTGTGATGTCCTTAGATTTAAATATTTCTAAGTTCTAGGGGACTGATTACCTCAGATGTTAAGTCCCATAGTGCTTAGAGCTATTTGAACCATGTGATCCATTTCGACAGGAAGATTGTTGTTTTTGAAAACCCATTGAGAAACAAACTTCAGGAAGTGTCGGCAGGTAGTAATACATTAGGCAAGTATTACGAGAGTTAGCAGGAAACGGCCAATTGAAGTGCCTACGTTCCGCTTTGAACGGTGACTGCACTTTATAATAGTTTCGTGAAGCGGTTTGGTAGCTCGCGAAATCGGGAATCGACTGGAATCCTAGTGGATTGACCGAAGCTAGTTTCGTGCCCTCTGGGTTGGATGTAGTGCTACGGAGTGTATTTCAGATGTTGGCAGTCAGTGATCAATGAAATGGTTCTCCCCGTCCGGAATGTTTCGAAAGAGTTCACGGGTGCGTTTTCACGCGCTGACGCAGATAGTGGCTCAGTCATGTGCCAGTTTTCAAGGTGAGGTCTGCTGTCTAGTGTGTGTACAACTCCTCTGCAGGAAGAGACCACTTAGCAGTGCCTGGAGCTGTCTGCTAACTGGGGCCAGCGTTTAACGAACGGAATGGATTTGCGAGGATTATTAGAAGATAGCGCATTCCATTTTGTTCGAGTGGAAATATGAAGTGTTTAGTTCACTACATCTGCATCTACATACGAATTCCGCAAGCCACTGTACGATGCCTGGCAGAGGGTACCCTGTACCATTACCAGTTATTTCCTTTGCTGTTCACTCGCTGATGGAGCGAGGGAAAAACGATTGTCTATATGGCTCCATACTATACCTAATTTCTCTTAACTTATTTTCGTCCTCCTTAAGAGTAATGTGCTTCGGCGGCAATAGATTCGTTCTGTAGTTACCTTCAAATGCCGGGTCTCTACATCTTCTCAATAGTGCTCTTGTGTGTGTCCTTATCCTCTTAGTCTTTAGATTGTGGTCACCTGTTGTTTGGTTGTTTGTAGAAGAGATGGTAGAAACCGGTTAGTGATGGTGTAGTGACCATTGGCGATGCTCGTTTTCCAGTCTTGTTGGCGGATCTGCGAGTGTTTTGATACCAACGTAGTCAGTTGTGAAGTTGAATTAACTTGTTGTTGGCACTGTCCATTTTATGTCCGAAGAAATACCTTTTTGATTTTTGGTCCTATTGTTCTGGATCCCTTGTGCAATACAGAGACCTGACAGAAGTAGTTTGGACAGTATGAGGTAACGGGCGAATTGTGGCGCCCTGGAAATATTCGAAGTTCGGAGTTGGCATGGGCGCACGGGCCGTTCGGCCAGCTGGGGTCCGGCAGCAAACAGGTGGTGCCGAACGTTAGACGGACAAGAGGGGTAGTCCCAGTGCATGGTCCAGCCGCGTGGCTGGGAATTCCGTTGTGACGCTGTGTCGATGAAGGAGACACGCTGGGAGTGCCAAAGATGGCGGACTTTGTGAAACCTTAATGGCAGACATTTCACAGTTCGTACAGAAATTAATAGTAGCCAGACGAATCATGATACCTCAAAGAGAAACATGTAAATTACCATTATTTGCACGACGATTCTGATGGTGTAATCAGATTTTCAATATATTTATTAGTTTAAAGTTTAGTGTCTGACAATAAATTATTCAAGTAACACTCGGCAACGAATTTCCAAAATCCAAACGGTTCATCCGATTTTGTCGATCTACATGTCTTTAGAAAGCTATTAGTGTATACCTAAATTGGTATGAATTACAGGCATTCAACTTAAAGCGTACACGAGTTATTGGAGGTCAAAGTGGCTGATTACTATCGATCGCGTCAGGCCATAAGTTCTCCACAGTTACACGAAAATACGGTAGCAGCATGCTTATAAATATATTTATTCGTCTATGTCTTTGTTTATATCGCATATATACTATTCAAGAAGAAATTGGTTAAATATTTACTGCGTTTAGAAAGCACAGAGACATTAGGCTACTGGCCTACCTTTTGTTGCTATCCCTTTGATATATATTTATTTAATTTGTTTACGTATTTAATAATGGGTGTTAGAGCGTGTTTATGGTCCAGCCGTAGGAATATTTGTTTAATTTCAAGTTATTTAAACGTAAGTCCAGTATTTCGTATGTGTTTCAATATGTCTGTGAGTGCACATTGGCTTGGAGACATGGCGGGAGCACTATAGCCAATCACAGCGCTCGTCACTAAGAGAGACGTATGGATGTTGGGGAGGAGCATCGTTTCCGGAGAGGACACGGAGTGGTTCTGAGTGGTGCGGCAGTTCTGGACACGGGAAGTGCTGGACGCGACGGCGCGACGGACGTGGAGTCGGCGGAAAGACTTGGTTGGACAGTGGAGCTGTTTGCGCGTGGTTGCGGAATGTAGAAATATTTCGGAGTGCAGACTTGTGTTCTTGTGTGATTTCGTGGCTTCTGCAGTAAAGTCGTAGTATGGGTTCAGAAGAGAATATCTCGCGAGCTATGTTGTTGTTCATAAGTAATTACGTGAAGTAAAAATCTATTGTTTCCCTGTTATTCAACTTATATTTTATTTAATTGCTGGACCATTGACACCAATAAGTGTTTTGCAGAAATGTACCGCATTCTCAAAAGTACTTCTACTATCATTTACAGTCGTTAAGATAGTACCTGCAGATTTTATTTGATTGCGATCTTTCATTTATAAATTTATATGTAACATTCATAATTCGCAATTGCCGAGTGATAGAAACCTTCGACCATTCGATTCATTTGTATATTCTTATCGTATACTGTAGACTCAGCAGTATTTGGCCTGTAATGTGGCAACTATGTATCACAGCCCCTAGACAACAAAACCAGCCAAAACTTTTAATATTTCAACGTTGACTCAGAGGGTACGCAGTTGAGGGCCACCATACCTTTCACCTTTATTTTTGAAAGCCCGCAATGGCAAAAAGATAAGCTGTTTCATGTACTATCACTAAGCCTTATACTTGAAGGATCACACTTGGATCTCTGTTGTATACTGAACAATAACCCTCACAAAACGTTTGTTTGTTTGCTTGCCGATTCTGTAAGGAGAAAACCAGCTGAAGTCTTAAGTACCAAGATTAAGACTTAAGATGGTCCCTTTTCTAGAAAAATCACTGCATTGTTCTTCAAGTTAATTCACACATAGGTGCTTAAAGAGCATTAGTAGATGGATGAAACTGTAATCAGTTGCGATATTTAGTCTAGAACGCTTGTTTAGAAAGCTACAAACGTACTGAAAAGGTACTTCGCCACGTTGCTAGGGCGAATAAATAGTAGAACGTCTTGTGTGGCCTATGGTGTAAAAACACTGACGTGTTAATATTGTATAAGGGATATTTGTACAAACTGAAGTATTCCTATATTTCATCGACACAGCATAAAAAGATACGAAATACGTTTCGTTATTTGTCCCTTAACGTGCAGCTAAGACAAACATGTAGTATATTTAAAGTATATGAAAATAGTAGTAGCAGTCAGGTATTTCATGACTGTGCTTAAAAGCAACCTGAAAACGGCGATGAGCATAGATTACGGGTTCTTTGGGATTTATACTCCTTCCGTTGACACTGATGACTTAATTAGAGGAATCATATGGTGCTGATGTAACAGTTCGTTTGTGAATTACTCGTGTATTCTATTTCATCCGTCTTCAGCAACTGTAGTTCTATTTATCGAAATAAATTGGATGCTGATTATTTCGATAAATTTCATATGTTGTTCGTTACAGCCGCCGACAAATCATACCAGCCTACGTAAAACAGGCGTTTCGTCTATCGAAGAGCTACAGCAAACGTTTGACTTCACGTAATGTACAGTTGTATATAAAAGGCGTATTTCCTAGCTAGCACCTATTAGGACCTTCTCAGTTACCTTGCGACCAGCGTTGGTAGCTATTGACACCACCTCGTTTTTTTAATTTTCTTTCCAAGCAGAAATCGGGGTCCAGTCGGAGTCCACTGTCATGAAAGCAACTAAACAACTGGTTGAAGAGATAAGCAGAGTGTTCACACACCTACAGGCTCAGTGGCGTCAAATCAAAAGAACTACACTATGATGTAGACAACACGACGTTGCCATTTCCTGTTGATATACTCAGCTGTCTACATAAAATAGATGTTTTCGAAATAAATAGAATCCATTGAAAAGAAATGAGTGGATCGATGTGGGATGAAAGATACGAAGATGTAATGAAATGAATGCAAACGTACATTGTTATGGTTAATGAAAACTTGTGTCTGACTAGGACTCGAAAACGGATCCCTTTCTAATCACGCGCAGTTGTCTTAACCGTTAGACTATCTGAGTACGCTATAGGTCTGACTCAGAATTTGATTTTCAGTGTTTTCATCGTCATGAAGTTGGAGTGGTTGAGGCGACTCCTCGCGAATAGCATATGAAGATAGGGCTGTCGGTATTGGACCTAGAATGCTGTATAAAGCACTCTCAGCGGACCATCTGGGACTGTGCCCATGATTGTTAGCTGTTGCTTATGGTAACTATCATATTTTCAGCTAATATTGCAACAGGTTTCCAGAAATTTTCTCACGTTACATGTGGTTGCAACGCACCTTGCAGTGATTGTGGTACTTTTTTGAGAATGAAGTTTTCATCTTTAACAGTTTTTACTACAAAATTATGTGATACTGAGGTTTTGTAAAATCTGTTAGTCGTGTGTTAGTGAACACGAGATACCTAGGAAGCAAATGCAATTTCGATGGTCCGTATGCGGCGCCGTGGGTTGACGACGAATATCTGGGAACTCATAGAGTGACGTCTTATTTTATCACGCTCTCCGGCTGTCACGAATTTTCAATGGGATGCTATCCCCCCCCACCTCCCCTATCTCTCTCTCTCTCTCTCTCTCTCTCTCTCTCTCTCTCTCTCTCTCTCTCTCCCCCTCTCTCTCTCTCTCACACACACACACACACACACAAACACACTCTCACTCTCCCTTCTTTCTCTCTTTCACCACATGCACACACACACACACACACACAGACACACACACACACAATAGTTGTGTGGGAAGATATAGGGTTGGTCGGTACCTGTAGATGGATGAGATACGCAGTTAGACGGAAAGATAGACATTTTTATCTTTTTAAAATTCTTTTCACTCCCTTAAACGTATAGCGGACTGTTCGAGCGATGACCCAGTGAAGAGCCAGGGTCTTTACAGCCAAATACCAGGCGAATTGCTGCTGGGGCAAAGGAAATAGCAATTTGGCACATTTGAGAGGGTTATGCGAAGCAAAATCTTCCGAAAACCTTCAACAAAGAGTCTAGGAGTAATAGTGGAGGAAAATGTAAGTTGGACGGAGCACGTCACTGCAGTGTACAAGAAAGCATTAGCAATTCTACATGCCCTACAAAAATAATTAAAAGGCTATTCCCTCTTGACCTGAAAAAGAAACTTGAAAAAACACTTATACATCCGATTATTGATTACAGCGTTTTTATCCTGCAAGGCCTTTCTCAGGAAATCTCTCGGAGTCTGGAACTGGTCACGAATGCCTACGGTCGTTATACTTGTGCTGTTCGACTCTTTGATCATATTACACCATCACATGCGTGCAGACAAGCCCAGATACTTCCAGACCTCCTGTCTTCTCTGCTGTCTTATCAACGAACACTGTCCCCATATTCATCTTCGACGTTAAAGCTCTTATCCGAACGACATGGCAGAAACACCCGTTCCCGCCAGAGCAAAATCTTTTCTGCCCCATTCCATCGTTCAGCCAGTTTCTCGAAGTCCCTCTCAGTAGCAGGAATCCGATTCTGGAATAACCTCCCGCATCATATTGGATAGGTGACTAAATCTGCAGCTTCAGAAGCCAGTTAATGACATAGATACTAAAGCAACAATTAAGATTACCATTTTTCTTGTACTCACTTTTTAGCCCGTACATTCCTCTTTCCAACCTGATCTTCTTCATTACCCAGTGTTCTTAGCCGATACAGTCTCCTTAAATACCGCTGTATCTATTTTGTACACCTGTAAATTCTTATTTTGTCTGCCACTATTATTATTGTTATTATTCTCATTATTATTATTATTGCTGTTAGTGGCATCAGTTGCAGTAGCATAAGTACTGCCAGTATTTACTTTATTAGTTCATGGGTAGTACAATCTATTCTCACTGACTCTTCAGACAGTCAAGTTATTTTAACATTATTTCTGATATTAAAACTGTTATATATTAGGTGCCTATTATGTAAAAATCTTATGGTATGTATGAAATCCTGATCCGATGTTAAGAGATCGGATTAAATAAATAAATAATTTATTTTTGGGACAATGAGTCCCAGACAAAAATTTGGAATGAAACTTCATGGCAGATGAAAACTGTGTGCCGGACCGAGACTCGAACTCGGGACATTTGCCTTTCGCGGGCAAGTGCTCTACCGACTGAGCTACCCAAGCACGACTCACGCCCCGTCCTCACAGCTTTACTTCCGCCGGTAACTCGTCTCCTACCTTCCAAACTTTACTGAAGCTCTCCTGCGAACCTTGAAGAACTAGCACTCCTGAAAGGAAGGATATTGCGGGGACATGGCTTAGCCACAGCCAGGAGAGCTTCTGTAAAGTTTGAAAGGTAGGAGACGAGGTACTGGCAGAAGTAAAGCTGTGAGTACGGGGCGTGAGTCGTGCTTGGGTAGCTCAGTTGATAGAGCACTTGCCCGCGAAAGGCAAAGGTCCCAAGTTCGAGTCTCGGTCCGGCACACAGTTTTAATCTGTCAGGAAGTTTCATATCAGCGCACACTCCGCTGCAGAGTGAAAATCTCATTCTGGAAAAATTTGGAAGTCTAGCACACGCATAGTTGCGGCTGGTTATGTGTATACACACTGAAGTCGATGATTTACTGGACACGTGCAGTGATATAGATAGAAAGACAGACACATTGTTAAGTGAACGGAGACAGAGAGAGAAAGAGACAAATAATTAAAATTTATGGAAAACGAATAACGGCCTTATTGTTCTACGTTTAGAACCCCAACTACGCCGTTGTGAATATCTTTCGAAATATATCCTGCGTTTACGCTTCATACATAACGTCGAAATAAAACGTTCAGAGAGTCGTATTGCCCTTTAATGCGGAAGAAAATCTGCGACGTGCGTATCATCGGAGCGTACTGGTGCTGTGATATCGGAACGACCGGCGCTCAATGACAGGTAATTAAGTGAGGATTTATAACGACACCCGGGCACAAGTGATTAATTTTTAAAACTTGCTGGCGGCTTCCTGCTACAAAAAAAACGTTATCGTAAACGTGGAGAGCGAACCGCGTGGTGAAATGAATCATGTTGTCACTGACGCCTGTCGGCGGATGGCAACCTCCTCGTGCTGTAAGGCTCGCTCTCAACCTTCTCTAAAAGTTATTACGTAGCAGACCAATTTATTTTCCGTTTTATCGCCGCGTGCTGGCCTACTGAAGAGCCCGAAAGCCAGCGGATTCATACAACGGTCAACGCCCCATATCCATCTGTAGAATAAACGTCACTCGTGAATGAGTAACGCCGGCCGCTACATTGGTCGATAGCAGGGACCAAAACTGAACGTGACGAAATCCATGAACCGACTCAATAAAAATATTTCAGGTCGTGGTACTGAAGTAAAATACTAACTGGCAATATACAGCTTAACTCTTCATTTAGTACGCAGATGTAATGAACATTGCCAGATAATTGCTCGAATTAGGCTTTGATCTTCAGAAATATTTCGAAGTCGAAAATAGACCGAATGTAGACTGGGACATCTATGGATTCAGTGCAGGTGGTATGGACAAGCAGTCTTGTGAAATGGTTTTGAAAACGTTTCCCGAAAGGTGTCTTGAGCAGCTAGTTCGACAGCCCACACGCAATGGAAATATTTGAGACGTGCTAGCTACAAACAGGTCTGCCGTTGTCAACGGTGTCACTTTAGAGACAGGGGTTAGTGATCGTGATTTCATAACGACGATGCCTTCTCAAGTTACCAAATTCTTCAAGAAGGCTAAGAGAGTATTTTTGTCAGTAAGAGCAGATAACCATCCCCCTTACACAATGAATTGATATCATTTATCTCAATATGACGGACTAGAGAAGTGATGGGCAAAGTTTAAACTGATTTGTAAATCACCCTCCGGAGAAGCATGTGCCAAGTAAGTGGATTAAGGACGGAGAAGACCCACCATGGTTTAATAACAAAATTCGTAAACTGCCGAGGAAGCAAAGACTGTTAAGCTCTCGGTTCAAAAAAGAACACGCACATAAAGACATGCGAAGGTCATTATAAATTCTTGCGTCTGTAAAAAGATAGAGCGCGAAATGTACAACAACCACAGCCGCCATATCTTGGCAAAATATCTTGCCGAGGTTCAAATGGCTCTGAGCACTATGCGACTTAACTTCTAAGGTCATCAGTCGCCTAGAACTTAGAACTAATTAAACCTGACTAACCTAAGGACATCACACACATCCATGCCCGAGGCAGGATTCGAACCTGCGACCGGAGCGGTCGCTCGGCTCCAGACTGTAGCGCCCAGAACCGCACGGCTACTCCGGCCGGCCTCTTGCCGAGAATCCAAGAAAATTCTGACCCTACATAAAATCGCTAAGCGGATCGAAGGCTCTATCCGGTGAGTAGTTGACCAGTCCGGTGTGAAAATAAACGACAGCAGAAGAAAAACAGAAGTTTTAAATATCGCTTTTAAGGAATCATTGAGGAAGGAGGATCGTACAGACATACCGTCGTTTGACCGGCACTCAGACTCCTGTATGGAGACATAGTAATAGGAATCCTTGTCGTAGAGAATCAGTTGAAAGATTTGAAGACAAACAAGTTGCCAGGTTCAGAGTTCTACAAACAGTACACTACAGCGTTGGATACTTACTTATCTTGCATTTATCACGACTCTGTCGCCCAGCGCAAAAGTGGCAAGTGACTGGAAAAAAGCGCAGATCACTCATGTACACAAAAACAATAAAAGAACCGACCCACAAATTTACAGACCGGTATCTTTAACATTGGTTTGCTGCGGAATTCTTGAACATATTGTCAGTCTGAATGTAATAAATTTCGTTGAGAGGGAAATCAGCATGGATCTAGCAAGCATAGCTCGCACGGAACTCACGTTGCTCTTTCTCACACGTGCGAACCATGGATGGAGAGCAGCAGACGTATTCGGTATTTGTAGATTTCTGAAAAACGTTTGACACGGTGCCCCACAGCGAACGGTCAACGAAGGAACGAGCATACAGAGTAGTTTCCGATTTATGTGAGTGGTTCGAAGAAAAGTATTATTACCCAGTATGTTGTCCTCGAGACAGGGGTATCGCTGGGAGTGTCCCAGAGAAGTGTGATAGGACCTCCATTACATATATGATCTGACGGGCAGGATGAGCAGAATCTGAGTCTGTTTGCTGATTATGCTGTGGTGTACTGGACGGTGTAGTTTTTGAATGACTGTAATGTCCGAATACATCATTAGTAATCTGCTGCTTGATAGAGTCAAGTTGATTAAATATCTGGGCGTATCATTGCAAGCGATATGAAATGGAAAGAACACCTAAGGAATGCGTTAGGAAAGACGAATGGTCGAACTGGAGGAATTTCAGGTAAGTGTTGTTCATCTGCAATGGAGACCGCATGTAGAATACCAGTACGACTCTCTCCTGTTTCGGATCCCTACCAGGTCGAATTAAAGGAAGACATCTTCATCTACACCTAGTCGCAACAGGGAATCATATAGCGCTCGTAGAAAAAAGTGTTCCGAGACTGTTACCTGAAATGCTCCTCCATGATACTGGCAAGAGGGAGATTGAGTTAATAACTAAATCACTAAAGACCAAGAACTCTCATGGATATGACGGGGTATCTAGCAGAATACTGAAGTATTGTTCTATGTATGTTAGCCCAGTACTTAGCCATATTTGTAACTTTTCCTTTAGGAGTGGTCGGTTTCCTGACCGATTAAAGCACTCGGTAGTGAAGCCACTTTATAAAAAGGGAGACAGTTTGAGACCTATTTCCATGCCATCGGTGTTTGCTAAAGTTATGGAGAAGGTTGTATATACAAGGTTACTGGAGCATTTAAATTCACATAATTTGCTGTCAAATGTTCAGTTTGGTTTTAGAAATCGTTTAACAACTGAAAATGCTATATTCTCTTTTCTCTGTGAGGTTTTGGACGGATTAAATAAAAGGTTGCAAACGCTAGGTGTTTTCTTTGATTTAACGAAAGCTTTTGACTGTGTTGACCACAAAATATTACTGCAGAAGTTGGACCATTATGGAGTAAGGGGAGTAGCTTACAATTGGTTCGCCTCTTACTTTAAGAACAGAAAGCAGAAGGTAATTCTCCGCAATATTGAGAGTGGTAATGATGTTCAGTCCCAATGGGGCACTGTTAAATGGGGCGTTCCCCAAGGATCGGTGCTGGGGCCACTGCTGTTTCTTATTTATATAAATGATATGCCTTCTAGTATTACAGGTGATTCAAAAATATTTCTGTTTGCTGATGACACCAGCTTGGTAGTGAAGGATCTTGTGTGTAATATTGAAACAGTATCAAATAATGTGGTTCATGAAATAAGTTCGTGGCTTGTGGAAAATAATTTGATGCTAAATCACAGTAAGACTCAGTTTTTACAGTTTCTAACTCACAATTCAGCAAGAACCGACATTTTCATCACACACAATGGAAATATTATAAGCGAGACGGAACAGTTCAAGTTCCTACGCGAACGGATAGATAGTAAGCTGTTGTGGAAAGCCCATGTCCAGGATCTTGTTCAGAAACTACATTCTGCTTTATTTACCATTAGAACAGTACCTGAAATAAATGACACTTCAACACGAAAAGTAGTCTACTTTACATATTTTCATACGCTTATGTCATATGGTATTATTTTTTGGGGTAATTCTTCTGATTCAAAAAGGATATTTTTGGCTCAAAAACGGGCTGTTCGAGCTATATATGGTGTAAGTTCGAGGACCTCTTATCGACCCCTATTCAATAGTCTGGGAATTCTGACATTGCCCTCACAGTATATATTTTCTTTAATGTCGTTTGTTGTTAGCAATATTAGCCTATTCCCAAGAGTTAGCAGCTTTCACTCAGTTAATACTAGGCAGAAATCCAATCTGCATGTGAAATGCACTTCCTTGACTCTTGCGCAGAAAGGAGTGCAGTATTCTGCTGCATCCATTTTCAATAAGCTACCGTAAGAACTCAAAAATCTTAGAAGTAGCCCAAACTCTTTTAAGTCTAAACTGAAGAGTTTCCTCATGGCTCACTCCTTCTATTCATTCGAGGAGCTCCTGGAAGAGCTAAAAAATTAAGCAAATTCCAGTGTTACATTGTTGATTTTCTTTATTTAAACTTACGACTTGTCGCCTGAATATGTTTTTTTTTATATTTCATTTTGTCTGTTTCTACTATCGTGTTATAATCTCATATATTGACTCGTTCCATGACTATGGAGACTTCTCCTTTATTTGGTCCCACGGAACGCTAAATAAATAAATAAAAATAAAATAATCTACATCTACATCATTACTCTGCAATTCACATTTAAGTGCTTGGTAGAGGGTTCATCGAACCACAATCATACTATCTCTCTGCCATTCCACTCCCGAACAGCGCACAGGCAAAACGAACACCTAAACCTTTCTGTTCGAGCTCTGATTTCTCTTATTTTATTTTGATGGTCATTCCTACCTATGTAGGTTGGGCTCAACAAAATATTTTCGCGTTCGGAAGAGAAAGTTGGTGACTGAAATTTCGTAAATAGATCTCGCCGCGACGAATTCACTGGGTGAGGGGGGGGGGGAGTTCTATAATTTTTTACCGATAGGTCTGATCAACACCCGAGTATTTAGGAGGTGCTGTGGCACAAGCTGACTGAATAGAGTTGGGGAGACAAGAAGTCTTTGGCACAATGTGACCAATGGAAGGGATCGGTTGATAGGACACTTTCTGAGATATAAAGGAAACGCCAATTTAGTATTGGAAGAAGGTATGGGCGGTAAAAATTCTAGAGGGCGAGCAAGAGATGAATACAGTACGCAGATGTAGAAGTATGTCGGTTGCAGTAGTTATACGGAGATGCGAATACCGATGTGCATTTAGCATAAGGACCACGAAAGTAAGAGAAATTAGGATTCGTACGGAGGCTTATAGACAATCGTTATTTCCTTCCCTCTATTTGCGAGTGGAATAGGAAAAATAATGACTAGTAGTGGTACAAGGTATTCTCCGCCATACACCATACAATGCCTTGCAGAGTTTGTATGTAGATGTAGATGCAGGTGTAGAAAGGAACAAAAGTTCCAAGAAAGTTAGCATTTTGTCATATAGTTTCGGTATTGGCTGGCTCTGAGAACTATGGGACTTAACATCTGAGGTCATCAGTCCCCTAGAACTTAGAACTACTTAAACCTAACTAACCTAAGGACATCACACACATCCATGCCCGAAGCAGGATTCGAACCTGCGACTGTAGCGGTCGCGTGGTTCCAGACTGAAGCGCCTAGAACCGCTCGGCTACACCGGCCGGCGTTTCGGTATTGTGACCCGGAAAACGGAATGTAGTAATGTACTCAGTAGCAGAAACTTAAGAGATGAGTTTCAAAGTGTACGGCGTTTGTTGGAATTATAAGCAGAAGCAAGATCCATACATCAGCTGCTCTGTGAAGGTTTGTGTTTAGTGCGTTTGACGTGAATCAGCTCCTGCATGGTTGCACTTACTTATAAATTTCGTTGGTAATGTAGAACTAGTTCTTTATACCCAGTGAACCCGAACTCCCCCGACACAATTACAGACGTTTTTTAGGGACATTTACTAAGTGTTTTGCTATGACGGTCCAATGATGTCTGCCGGCTCGTTACAGAATAATAATGTAACCGTGATTTATGCGGTTTGCTAGCGCAGTATTCTGTGAGAATACTGTCACAACAGTGAAAAGGCCTATAACACGCAATCACCAACATGTACAACACAAAACAAGGAGTAATGCAACAACCTTCATCAGCAGAAGTACTGTGATACGGTTGCCTTCGCTGCAGAAACAGCTCAGCATTAGCAGTCGGTTGCTGCACTTCCCATTGCATTCTCCGAAGGCACTGGCAAGCTACATATCGGTCTTCATCAGTGAACCTAACCACACTGCTGATATGTGTGAAAATTACCTAACTATCAGTTTAATGAGTCATGGTTGCAAAATACTAACACGAATTCCTTACAGAAGAATGGAGAAACTAATAGAAGCCAGCCCACGGGAGGATCAATTTAGACTCCGGAGAAATGTAGGAACACACAAGGCAATACTGATCCCACGACTTCTCTTACAAGATAGGTTAAGGGAAGGCAAACCCACGTTTATTGCATTTGTAGACTTAGAGAAAGCTTTTGACAATGTTGACTGAAATTCTGACGCTGGCGAGGGTAAAATACAGAAGATGGATATTTACAATTTGTAATGAAACCAGACGGCAATTACAAGAGTGGAGGAGCGTGAAAGCGAAACAGTGGTTGAGAAGGGAGTGAGAAGGGTTGTAACCTATCTACGATATTATTCAATCTGTACATTGAACAAGAACTAAAGGAAACCAAAGAAAATTTTGGACTAGGAATTAAAGTCGAGGAAGATGAAATAAAAACTTTGCGATTTGCCGGTGACATTGTAATTCAGTGAAAGACAGCAAAGAATTTGGAAGAGGAGTTGAACGGAATGGACAGTATCTCGAAAGGAGGATATAATATGAACATCAACAAATTCAAAACAAGGTTAATGTAGCCGAATTAGATCAGGTGATGCTGAGGGAATTAGATAAGATAACGAGACACTTACAGTAGTAGATGAGGTTTGCTATTTGGGCAGCAAAATGACTGATGATGGCCGAAGTACAGAGGATATAAAATGTAGACTGGCAACGGCACGAAAAGCATTTCTGAAGAAGAGAAATCTGTTAACATCGAATATAGATTAAAGTGTTTCTTTTCTGAAGATATTCGTCTGGAGCGTAAGCATGAAAGGAAGTGAAACTTGGATGATAAACTGTTGAAAACAAGAAGAGAATAGAAGCTTTCGAAATGTGGCGCTACAGAAGAATGTTGAAGATTAAAGAGGTAGCTCATTTAAGTAAAGAGGATATACTGAATATAATTGGGGAGACAAGAAGTCTGTGGCACAACGTGACCAGTAGAAGGGATGAGTTGATAGGACACGTTCTCAGACATCAAGGAATCACCAGTTTAGTATTGGACGGAGTATTCGGGGGTAAAAATTCTAGAGGGAGAGCAAGAGATGAAAACAGTAAGCAGATGCAAAAAGATGTAGGTCGTAGGAGCTTTACGGAGTGAGGCTCACACAGGATAGAGTAGAATGGAGAACTGCATCAAACCAGTCTTCCGACTGAAGGCCACAAGAACACAACTGCTGTGCGTCATTGGTAACGCAAAGCCATTACCGCCGGATAAAAAAAACAGTGACAGAACCGAGCTGTACTGAACGCAAGCTTGAGGGTGAACGGCAAACTGGGTAACACAGTTGTCTTCAGCAGATACAGAGAATGAATGTAACAAGTTTGTTTCCAAACAAGACACACGGTATACCGTCGACTCATGCACTGTTTTTTTTTCAGATATTTCCCGTGCAATACACGAACAGAAATGAACGGAGGCAAGAAATTAAATGAAATGCAATTATTCTGTAACGATCCACCGGAGATCACGGCTCCCTGATACTAAAATACTCAGAAAATATCTCTGAACAGCCTCCGAAACCTTGTGGGTGGAGTTCGGATTCAGTCTGTATATGTCCCTCCGTAGAATGTAGAGCAGGCAGGTAGATCTATACGAAGTTTTGAAGATGTTGAAACCGGAAAAGCGAATAAGGAATAATCGTAAACGGGCCGTATCTGAACCACATTCGTTTTGGTGGCGGCATTGTGCTGTTTGCCGTTTGTGCAAATAAATTCAACGTCGGATGGGAAAATTTAATGAAACACTTACCGGTAAGGAAGCAAGCTGAATGTCACTGACAAATAAGGATAATAAACACGTCGAAAATAAAATAGCACAAATTAACAGTTAAGTCATAGAACTAATTAGCGAGTTTTTGGTATTTAGGGGACTTAGAGGAAGCTACTATGTGAGCAGCAAAAGAATTAAACGGAAGAATAAAAGTCACCTGAAAGGCTTTTCGTAAACTAATAGTAGCTGTGGTAAGTAAAGTCCCCAATGTACCTCAGTAGGAAAGCTTACGCTTAGTGTATACTAACGATCCGCCCCGGTTTTTTACGGGTAGAAGTATGTGTCTATAGACGGACGACTTGTCTAGCGTAGCGGTAATTAATTATATACACAAACCTTCCTTGTGAATTAGTCTGTCTACTACTGAAAACCGTATCTAAAATCCTACAGTAGTCCCTGAAGTTACTCTTCACATACAGACAGAAAAACGCAACATGGGACTTAAGTTAATGATACGTGTAGCTTGCTGTCTAGAGTCTAGTTGCGGCGGCTGTTTTTTGTATCGTTTTTCCCACCAAATATTGCCCCCTTTGTAGCTGATCAGTTCGTAGCTCTAATCATTGTCACAAGATATCACTCCAGACGCAGATTAAATGTGGAACAGATAACGATATATGTATATTACAAGCCCATTATTACAAGAATTATAAATTTATGCACAAACCTCCACCGTGAATCAGTGTGCCTGTCAGAGAAAACCGTATCAAAATCCCTGCAGCAGTTCCTGAGATTAGCCTTCACACACAGACATAAGAAGGCGGCACGGGACTTTAAGTTATGGTATGTATTTTTTAGTTAAAGAATTGCATTAAACTGTACAGAGTGGCCAGGAAGCCTCTGAAATGCTTG
Source organism: Schistocerca americana (assembly GCF_021461395.2). Lineage (NCBI taxonomy): Eukaryota > Metazoa > Arthropoda > Insecta > Orthoptera > Acrididae > Schistocerca > Schistocerca americana. The sequence goes on along the minus strand of NC_060119.1, from coordinate 375,152,022 downwards.
CAAGGGTTTGCAGTGGACTTTGTACTCAGAAATAGATTTTAAGAAAAAAAATTCGACACGTTGCGCGTTTCCAAGGCCTTGCACGGGCTAAAATGCGGCAGTGCACAGAAATGTGTGGGTCCGTGAGCTACCAGTTATTCAAACACGCTCATTGCCGGTTACAAAGGTGCCTTTTTTGGAAGTGACAAATTTAACCTAGGTGGGCAAAACATGCGTTTGTTCGGTTTAAGGGACAGAACGAAGAACAAGTTTAGCCGCACTTTCTCTGGTAGGCTGCTAAAATTTGCGCGCGACGACCTTATTGGCTAACTTGAATGCTAAATAATTCGGAAATGGTGCAACGTATAGAGTTTTTTCCTCAACCGTTCTTTCTCAGCACAAACTCCCCTGCAACATCCTTACAAGCTTTGTAGACTGTGTCTGACCACATTACAGACTGTCATTGTAAAAAAAAAATAAATAAAAAAAATGGTGATTTCTCAGCAAACTAAGTTGAAGTCCATGAAGTCCATGATGTAAATATGTAAATTACTAGGCGACGGTAGGAAGGAAACTACTTGATCAGGAAACAATAGTGGAGTGGAAGATGTAATCCATATAAGAATATGGAGGTGGGCAGCAGATGTAACTAGGTGAATCGATGGTCGGTGGCAGAAAGATTTTCTTTGCTATTACCTGAGATGAGAAACGGAGAGCGACGATGACCTGAAGTGAAGGATCGCCGATGAGATTGGAAAACATATAGGAACAACGTGGGTGCGAATAGCTGAAGACTGTAATGGATGGAAAAGTCTGGAGGAAGCTTTTATAGAATAGTAGGTCTCAAAGGGCTACAGATAATGATGGGCATGGTTGATGGTGGCGATGATGATGATGACGCAAGTCAAGTTGGATGCACACTCAAACTGCACGTATTATTTTTTTACGGTGCATGCCATTAAACCATTCAGACTGCCTTCCTGAGTACATTTAGTGGACTCGCTTACTCTTCGAACTGCGTTTCCATTCCCTTTATTTGAACACAAACAATAGTTACAAGTTCCGTACAGGTTAGGAATGCGATGTACAGCAAAAGCTTCTGGTTGACTGCGGTTACACCAAAGATGAATGCTGCGAAATACTGCAATCCTCGTGTAAGACGCGAGTTCTTTATAACGCTACGAGAATGCCAGCCAGAGACAAAGAGCACATACAGGCTAAGTTAACAGGGTAGGTCGTAAAAATATCCGGCGCTTACGTTGAAAGCAGGCAGCGATTAAAACTAGACTGAATGACGCGGGCAGCCTTATCCCCCTCTGGAGAACGGGGGCCACGCTACTTGACAAGATGCGGCTAAGGAGGGCATGTCTCTAGTCTCGCTACCTGCTGCCAGTGTGTCATCCCGCGCCCCTGGATTTGGGAGCGGAGCTAGTCGGCAGTTTCGTCCTCCGAGTCGCTGGCTATGGCTTTCACCACCAGTAATTTTTCTCTCCGTTCATACGCCTTCTAATAGATCATGGGATGACAGTGTGGTGTCACCGCCAGACACCACACTTGCTAGGTGGTAGCTTTAAATCGGCCGCGATCCATTAGTACATGTCGGACCCGCGTGTCGCCACTGTGTGATCGCAGACCGAGCGCCACCACAAGGCAGGTCTCGAGAGACGGACTAGCACTCGCCCCAGTTGTACGGACGACTTTGCTAGCGACTACACTGACGAAGCCTCGCTCCTTTGCCGAGCAGATAGTTAGAATAGCCTTCAGCTAAGTCCATGGCTACGACCTAGCAAGGCGCCATTAGCCTTACATAGCAATTGATACTTATCGTATAAAGCATGTCTCATCAAGAACGATGTATACAACAAGGATGGATTAAAGTTAAGTATTGCAAAAGCTACGTACTTTTCTTTATAGCATTCATTACGTATCCTGTTTCAGACCTCACGCCATCCTTCGTGTGTTTATAGCGTGCATTGCGGTCCCCTCAAATCACACTGTGTCGGCACTTCTGTCGACACATCAGACAGCTATTACTATATACCGAGTGGTTACAGTTAAAATGCAGCTACTTACAGAGACCCAGTGTGGGAAAATCAACACTACCAGGTGTAGAAGTACGAAACCGGACTTTCCCTATAGATGGCGCTAGCCGTCAGTGTAGGGTGCGTGAGACCGCGTCTCCTGAGCCATCGGCTTCTGTAACGACTGATGACGAATGTCAACAGACAGTAACCTAACTTCCATACATCGGTATCTGTTTCAAACCCATAAACATGTCAGTTTTGTGCCTACGAGGTACGATTTGCGGACAGCATTGGTTTTCTGTTATCATTTGAAGAAAACCGCTGCAGAATCGCATGCTTATCGAAGTTTTCGGCAAACATCTTTGGAAAACGCAGTGTTTCGAGTGGTTCAAAAAATTTAAGAGTGGTAATTTTGACGTGAGAAACAACGAGCATTGGAAACCACCGAAAAAGTTAGAAGACAACGAATTGCAGGCCTTACTGGATGAAGACGATACTCAAATTCAACAGAAACTCGCAGAACAATTGAATGCGACGCAGAAAGTTGTTTCTCTTCGGTTGAAAGCTATGGGAAAGGTGCAGAAAGTGGGAAAATGGGTTCCGCACGAACTGAAGGAAAGACAGCAAGCATATCGAAAGATCACTTGTGAAATGCTGCTCGCCAGATACAAAAGAAAGTCGTTTCTCCACCGAATAGTGACAGGTGATGAAAAATGGATATATTTTGAGAATCTTAAGCGTCGTAAATCATCGGTGAATCCAGGCAAACCATCGACATCCACTACAAACCAAATTGCTTTGAAAAGAAGACAGTGCTCGGTGTTTGGTGGGATCAGACGGGTGTCATCTACTATGAGCTGCTAAAACCTGGTGAAAACGTTAGCACTGATCGCTGCCGACAGCACTGATTGATACAAATCGAGCATCACGTGCAAAACGACCTGAATATGGAAAATCATATTGCTCGACGATAACGCCCCGCGTTCAGTTGGGAAATACGGGGACATGCGGCGTATTCTCCAGACTTGGTTCCGCCCCATTCTCATCTATTTGCATCACTTGGACGCCCTCGCTGAACAACGCTTGGTATATCTAATTTCTCCTTTGTTGACGACAACGAGTTTAATTTCTGGCTGGCGTATTACACAGAACGAGTAAGTACACTGGAAGTCCGAATAACAGTATCTCCAGCGCTAGCCAACGGCAAAATGCGCTCCGGGTGTGTCTCCCTTCTACTGCATGAGCCACGCGCGGATATTACGCGTCCGACGGAGTGTCAGCTGCTCGTAACAGTACGGTCGGCCGCCAGAGACAACATTTGCATGTCGCCCTTTATTACAGATATGCAAATCAGGAGCGTGGCTTTGGACAGGGATCGCGCTCGTGTACCCAGCAGCTGTCCAACAGAATCTTTAAAATTACGTTGCATATGTTTGCAACTTTTGCCTTGATTTGTCAACGTGGATATGAAACGATGGAACACTTACCAGTGTAAATTTCACGTCTACACCTACATCTAATGTCCACTAGCCACGTTTCGAAGAGTGGCGGAGCATACTTTGGTCCCATTATCATTTGCCCATTCTCTGTTCCGTCCATGAACGGTACGCGCGGGAAGTGCGGCTGTCGGTAAGGGTCTATAACAAACGCTAATGTCTGATTTTCTTGTTGCGGTCATTTCCCGAGACGAGTGTTAGTGGAAGTTTCAACAGTAGGACTTCCCGTGATGCATAATGCCTCTCATGGAGTGTGTACCACTGGTGTTTGTTGATCATCTCCGTTGCTTTCTCGCGTTTACTAAACGACCCCGTGGCGAAAGGCGCCACTCTTCGTTGGATCTTCTCTATCGCTTCTTTAACCAAGCTGATGAGGCTCCCAGACCACTGAGCAATACCTAAGAATCAATCGAACGAGCGTTATGTAAGCCACTTCTTCAGTGGATGAATTTTCTTGGCGTTTACTTTTCTTAAAATTAGTGTTATGTCGTCGTTCCATTTTAGACTGCTCTGAACTTTTACTTATAGGTCTATTTGATCGCTGATATTGTGTATAGTAATTTATCGTTTGTATCGTAATAGAACAGCAAAGTATCTCCTCGTCTACTTATGCGGAATTCGTTACATTTGTAGTGGCACCACTGTTTAAGATGGGAAAGTTAGATTCGGTGCAGTATTTCTGAGTGCACAAGTTACTGCCAGGAGCGGGCCTGTTGACAGTAAGTTACGCTGACCAGCGGTTGCAAAGTTGAATGGAGGCCACAGGGCCGTCGAACTTCTGAAAAGAGTAAACGCAGTGGTTTGCATGGAGCAAGTTACAGGCAGAAGGGGCCCACTGGCGCAACTTAAGTGTAATGGGTACGTAACTCGGAGTGGCGCGTAAGCGAGACAGAGGCGCACAGCCACATATAAATAGGTGCCGGTTTTCTAATGAGGGATTCAAGGGTGGCAGCTCTCCTGGATGGCGGGGCATGTCACATCACTGGCTACACGCAGCAGCAGATGGGGCGCCAGCGTTCCAGTCCACGGCGGTTCGCTGGTTCGACCCTCTGAGGCCAACATGGGGTCCGTAGCCAACCAGCGGCGGGCCATTCGATGGCTCGCTACCACGGGCAGTCTTGTTGGCTCCCAACACATGCCAGAGGCATCCCAAGATGAAGGCCACTGAGTTGGCTGCCAGCGCATCCTGAAATCGTCAAAACACCGTGGCTGTACATGGCCCGTAAGCCACAGTATGTTGCACAGGTCGCTGAGGTAACCCTTCCGCGCCAAGCTGTTTTGCAGACAGCGTAGTGGCGTCCTCAGCATCGTGAGACCCTGTGACGTAGACAGAGAGGAAGGCGGCACTGTAGCTGGGAATAATAAAGCACTTGAAGATCACGGCCTAGTTTTAATACGGCGCATCCTGACAGTTTCCATTCAAGTAAAACATTCCTCCACCACACACCACCATCTACATTTGGCAGTGACGGCTACACATTTATTCACACTCTCGGTCAACTGCTAACCCTTGCTCAAATCCTCATACTCTGCAGAACATCTTGTAACTGGTGTTCTGACATTGCAGCCATCCCGTAGTCTACAGTACCACGCACGAAAACTCTCATGAAGGTATTAATGTTATCCACTGAATGTTATGTATATTGTAAACAGCAGTGGGCCTATAACACGTAGCTGTAATTGCCTCTACATCTGTCCGCTAGGGGTGCTTCTTCTCATTATCAATACGAACGTTGACGTATTACACGAAGAAGCAAATTGAGTGCTTTGTGATAACTTGATGCTTTCGGTGTGTCTAAGAGACGTGCTGGATTCACTCAGCTGAAATATGGAAGGAGGGAATGTGTTTAATGTACCATCAAAATCGATGTCGTGATAGACCTAGCACTACATCAGTAGACAATAATTGGTTATTCAGTTATTAGCTACCAGTTCAGAATTAGACATATGAGGTTCAGATAAACTATATCAGATTATAGATCAAAATTCTGTTATTACTAAACAGAAATTTGTGACATATCGGCAACCTAGGTGTTACAAATGTAAACAATTCGTAGGTTTGTATGAATAAAAAAAATTATTCATGAATGAAAAAACTACCTTTGATAAAACTACACAGTGAGAACCCATTTAGATTACATTGAAACTAAAAATGAAATAAATACAAATGGAATGGATGAATAAGATACAGTGGACAACATGGGTGAGTGGAGAAATGAAAGAATTTGGCAAAGCTCAAGAGAGATGAAGTACTAAGCTGAGTTTGATCATTTAAAATAAAGTGAGAGTTGTGTACCAGATGTTTCTTAATCTCAAAGAATTCAAATATTCAATTTCGTCCTCTGTGTGCCAAATGGAGCACTTGAGCCGGTATCTGGTAGCTACATTTACTGAATGGAACCGAGCGAGGTGGCGCAGTGGTTAGCACACTGGACTCGCATTCGGGAGGACGATGGTTCAATCCCGTCTCCATCCATCCTGATTTAGGTTTTCCGTGATTTCCCTAAATCGTTTCAGGCAAATGCCGGAATGACTGATTTCCTCTCCAATCCTTCCCTAACCCGAGCCTGCGCTCCGTCTCTAATGACCTCGTTGTCGACGGGACGTTAAACACTAACCACCACCACCACTACTGAATGAATGCTGATGGCTTTTTACGCTGAAAATCGGTACGCTAGTTAAATAAAAGTTGTGGATTATCAACAGTGTGGTCTGGCAAAAATTTTCAGTTGGCAGGACACTTTCATTACATTTCAGGTTCCGCGCATCTGAATCTTCTACACTGATATCATTTCATGTGATTGCGTATTTATTCATTTAATCAATACTGATGATGGTCGAAGTAGACAAGATATAAAATGTAGACTGGCAATGGCAAGAAAAGCGTTTCTGAAGAAGAGAAATTTGTTAACATCGAGTATAGATTTAAGTCTCAGGAAGTCGTTTCTGAAAGTATTTGTATGGAGTGTAGCCATGTATGGAAGTGAAACATGGACGATAAATAGTTTGGACAAGAAGAAAATAGAAGCTTTCAAAATGTGGTGCTACAGAAGAATGCTGAAGATTAGATGGGTAGATCACATAACTAATGAGGAGGCATTGAATAGAATTGGGGAGAAGAGGAGTTTGTGGCACAACTTGACAAGAAGAAGGGACCGGTTGGTAGGACATGTTGTGAGGCATCAAGGGATCACAAATTTAGCATTGGAGGGCAGCGTGGAGGGTAAAAATCGTAGAGAAAGACCAAGAGATGAATACACGAAGCAGATTCAGAAGGCTGTAGGATTCAATAAGTACTGGGAGATAAAGAAGCTTGCACAGGATAGGGTGGGATGGGGAGCTGCATCAAACCAGTCTCAGGACTGAAGACCACAACAACGACAACAATCAATACTATGTCTTAAGATTTTCCATTGATGTCAGTATTTTTTCCAGGACCGTATTAATTCGTAACATAAAGAAAACAACCTTCAGACACAAGTCGTGGCTTTATGTCAATGCAGGAGGTTTTCGAGCCATGGGGGCTCACCTTCAGGTGCTCTGACAGTCTACATCAATTTTTTCCAAATTTTGGTTAATTCTGATCCTGGTAAGATTATGTTGGTGCATTAGAAAGAGGCCCATTGTGAATATAAGTTTACAAAAGTTTGACAAATAGAGAAACAACTTACTGATTCCATTAGTGGATACTGTAAGTTATTTTTCGATTTGTCTTAGTTTTGTAAACTTACATTCACAACGTGACACTTCGTAAAATACCATTGTAAACTTACCAGGACCAAAATTAATGTAAATTAGGCAAAAAATTGCTGTTGACTGTCAAAGTACCTGAAGATCAACACCCTGGGCTCGAAATGCACATGCATTGAAACAAAATCACGTTTGTGACTGAAGGCTGGTTTTCCATTTTATTTCAGTACTTTGGGTTTTCATTCTTGATGATATTTAGTTTCGAAAAGGTTGTTACGAAAAACGTAAAAAAAACATATTTCATTTCGTACTGCCATCTGTTCTATGTGGCTTTGCTATGGAAAACAGAATGATGAACCATTAGAATAAAAAATCGCAAATGAAAAATGTGGAAACAACCTAAAATAGCTTCTCATAGGGTTTTTGACAGTTACTTTGATTTTAGAAGTAACTGTAAACATTCAGAACGTCCTTCTAACTATAGCGGTCCTTGACTCATCAATATGTCCAGCTCACTAAACATGGGCCAACGCACGAAAAACGCCTATAACTTGTTTTAGACTCCGAAGCAGACGTTAGTCGTGAGTCATAGAGCCTCTCCAGGACTAGTGTAGTCTACGTTAATGATACGAATGGTCTCTCACATGTGGATGAAGATGCTGAGCACGTTTGCAAGTATACTACTGCTAGGCCTTTTTTTATCAGCCAACTGTCAAGAAATGTAGCTGCACGATCTAGACGGTGGTAGGTGCCCTGGAGAGACGTTGTAGCTGAGTATAAGTCTGCGTATTCTATTAATTTAACGGTCGATGGCCAAGAAGTTTCGATACCAGCAATACGTGTGGTGCATGATATTTGACTGTGGACTTCCCGTTGAGAGGCGTTTTCTGTACTCTTTGTGGGTGCACCATCTCGTTGCTCAAACAAATTCACGTGTTGAAGGAATCCATAGATACCTGAAATGAGGGCATCTGGTATTCTAAGACACGGAGTTTTATACGTTGCCGAATACAGCAAAGATGCAAAGCAACACGTAATGCGTTTAACTCCTTCAGCTCTAAGAAGCGCATCACTTGTTAATATCGCCTCAACTTATTATCAACTTTAAAGTTTTGAATAAATGAAGAGCGTGTTAAGAGGTTTGTTAAGTCTTCTTATGTTTTTGTGTTAAAATGTTTAGATATGTGTCTCTTAATGTTCGAGAAAAGCTGTGCCCTGTAAAGTCAGCGAGTCTGCTACGCTCAGGCGACTGCTGCATCGCTGTGTGCGGCAAAGATAACAAATACGATACAGTAGGCCATTAAGCACGTTTACCGGCGACTGCAAAGAAGAAACACTTATTGTTAAAGAGAGAATTAGCGTGATACGTTTGTTCACAGAGAATGGTGCTTGGCTTTTCCTTTCAGAATTTCAGCTTAGTATCCGAGTATTGTTCGAGTAGTAAGCCTCGAGAGAGTTTTCTTCAAGTGTGTGATCAGATCGGCTCACTCGCACAATAGGTAAATTAGTCTGCAACTGAAATAGAACTCAAATGTAATCAAAGAAGTTCTAAGTAGATTAGAAAGATATTTTGAGAAGATTATCGGCTTGTGTAGAAAGTGACTATTTCGTCGACTTTGGTAGAGTGTAGACTCGCCAGGTATAGGAGAAGCTCCGATTTATTGAAGTTTGAGATTAGTTTCTCCTATTTGTGATTAATGGTGCGTTTTGCTGCTTAATAGACACGCGTTTGTAGACAAATCGTGTTTCAAAATTTTTGGGACTTTTTCCGTTGGATTGTGTATGTGAAGAGATGTTTCCGTGCGTAGTTGTTTAGTTTTGTTGTTGTTGAGGATTAAGGAACGCACTAAGGGATAGCAGTGTTGCACTGAGGAATAGTGACTTAGCGGTGTTTGGTTAGGATTTATTGTATGAATTCGGCGAGAGCGTCGTAATGTAATAATTTCCGGTAATCTTGTTGGATGCACAGAATGTGTCGTCTAAATTAAGGAGAGTAGTTGTTTACTGAGAAACAATCGGAAGTTTATTGAATCGGAACGTTTTGATACGTTTTCCCTTGTCCCAAAATGACAAATCAAGAACAATTTATTAGAGAATACGCTAATTCTCTGTAAAAGAGATCACACAATGCTGCGTTTTGAGTTTTAAATATTAGTTGGTAGCGGAAGTCAACGCCGGAAGCGGTGGGAGCTTTGTTTGATTATTTAAAGTTCATGTAGCTGAAAAATGGCGGTGACACTAGGGATTTTTGTTTCATTTTTTTATTACATTTGCGTTTAGTGGGATTTTGAATAGAGAGCCAGCAATCGCAAACGAGTCAATGGCAGGAAATAACGAATTAACTGTTTTAAATTGAAAAAGCCAGTACCTGACTTGCCCCTTATCCCTTAATTATTACAAGAAAAATATTCGTAAGTTGTAAGTAGGCTGTTTAGGTTTTTATGTTGGTAGCGCCACGTAGCGCTCTGTATTAAAATCGCTGACTGCGCTGTGTGCAGTCTGTGGCTGGTTGGACTCGTTGTTGGAAGTTATTCGCTAGCGTAGTGTTGGGCAATTGGACGTGAACAGCCCGTAGCGTTGGGCTGTTGGAGGTGAGCCGCCAGCAGTGGTGGATGTGGGGAGAGAGATGGCGGAGTTTTGAGATGCTAATAAGAGTGGACGATCTGGACGTGTGTCCGTCAGAAAAAGGAAATTTGTCAAAATAGATGTCATGTTGTTGTTGTTGTTGTTGTGGTCTTCAGTTCTGAGACTGGTTTCATGCAGCTCCCCATGCTACTCTATCCTGTGCAAGCTTCTTCATCTCCCAGTACCTACTGCAACCTACATCCTTCTGAATCTGCTTGGTCTATTCATCTCTTGGTCTCGCTCTACGATTTTTAACCTTCACGCTGCCCTCCAATACTAAATTGGTGATCCATTGATGCCTCAGAACATGTCCTACCAACCGATCCCTTCTTCTAGTCAAGTTGTGCCACAAACTTCTCTTCTTCCCAATCCTGTTCAGTACCTCCTCATTAGTTATGTGATCTACCCATCTAATCTTCATCATTCTTCTGTAGCACCACATTTCGAAAGCTTCTATTCTCTTCTTGTCCAAACTATTTATCGTCCATGTTTCACTTCCATACATGGCTACACTCCATACAAATACTTTCAGAAACGACTTCCTGACACTTAAATCTATACTCGATGTTAACAAATTTCTCTTCTTCAGAAATGTTTTCCTTGCCATTGCCAGTCTACATTTTATATCCTCTCTACTTCGACCATCATCATTTATTTTGTTCCCCAAATAGCAAAACTCCTTTACTACTTTAAGTATCTCATTTCCTAATCTAATTCCCTGAGTATCACCCGCCTTAATTCGACTACATTCCATTATCCTCGTTTTGCTTTTGTTGATGTTCATCTTATATCCTCCCTTCAAGACACTATCCATTCCGTCCAACTGCTCTTCCAAGTCCTTTGCTGTCTCTGACAGAACTAAAATATCATCGGCGATCCTAAAAGTTTTTATTTCTTCTCCATGGATTTTAATACCTACTCCGAATTTTTCCTTTGTTTCCTTTACTGCTTGCTCAATATACAGATTGAATAGCATCGGGGAGAGGCTACAACCCTGTCTCACTCCCTTCCCAACTACTACTTCCCTTTCGTGCCCCTCGACTCTTGTAACTGCCTTCTGGTTTCTGTACAAATTGTAAATAGCCTTTCGCTCCCTGTATTTTACCCCTGCCACCTTCAGAATTTGAAATAGAGTATTCCAGTCAACATTGTCAAAAGTTTTCTCTAAGTCTACAAATGCTAGAAACATAGGTTTGCCTTTCGTTAACCTAGCTTCTAAGATAAGTCGTAGGGTCAGTATTGCCTCACGTGTTTCAATATTTCTACGGAATCCAAATTGATCTTCCCCGAGGTTGGCTTCTACTAATTTTTCCATTCGTCTGTAAAGAATTCGCGTTAATATTTTGCAGCCGTGGCATATTAAACTGATAGTTCGGTAATTTTCAGATCTGTCAACACCTGTTTTCTTTGGGATTGGAATTATTACATTCTTCTTGAAGTGTGAAGGTATTTCACCTGTCTCATACATCTTGCTCACCAGATGGTAGAGTTTTGTCAGGACTGGCTCTCCCAAGGCTGTCAGTAGTTCTAATGGAATGTTGTCTACTCCTGGGTTCTTGTTTCGACTTAGGTCTTTTAGTGCTCTGTCAAACTCTTCACGCAGTATCATATCTCCCATTTCATCTTCATCTGCATCCTCATCCATTTCCATAACATTGGCCTCAAGTACATCGCCGTTGTATAGACCCTCTATATACTCCTTCCACCTTTCTGCTTTCCCTTCTTTGCTTAGAACTGGGTTTCCATCTGAGCTCTTGATATTCATACAAGTGGTTCTCTTTTTCTGCAAAGGTCTCTTTAATTTTCCTGTAGGCAGTATCTATCTTACCCCTAGTGAGATAAGCCTCTACGTCCTCACATTTGTCCTCTAGCCATCCCTGCTTAGCCATTTTGCACTTCCTGTCGATCTCATTTTTGAGACGTTTGTAATCCTTTTTGCCTGCTTCATTTACTGCTTTTTTATATTTTCTCCTTTCGTCAATTAAATTCCATATTTCTTCTGTCACCCAAGGATTTCTAGTAGCCCTCGTCATTTTACCTACTTGATCCTCTGCTGCCTTCGCTACTTCATCCCTCAAAGCTACCCATTCCTCTACTACTGTAGTTCTTTCCTCCATTCCTGTCAATTGTTCCCTTATGCTGACCCTGAAACTCTGTATAACCTCTGGTTTAGTCAGTTTATCCAGGTCCCATATCCTTAAATTCCCACCCTTTTGCAGTTTCTTCAGTTTTAATCTACAGCTCATAACCAATAGATTGTGGTCAGAGGCCACATCTGCCCCTGGAAACGTCTTACAATTTAAAACCTGGTTCCTAAATCTCTGTCTTACCATTATATAATCTATCTGAAACCTTCTAGTATCTCCAGGGTTCTTCCATATATACAACCTTCTTTCATGATTCTTGAACCAAGTGTTAGCTATGATTAAGTTATGCCCTGTGAAAAATTCTACCAGGCGGCTTCCTCTTTCATTTCTTAGCCCCAATCCATATTCACCTACTACGTTTCCTTCTCTTCCTTTTTCTACCCTAGAATTACAGTCACCCATGACTATTAAATTTTCGTCTCCCTTCACTATCTGAATAATTTCTTTTATCTCATCATACATTTCATCTATTTCTTCATCATCTGCAGAGCTAGTTGGCATATAAAGTTGTACTACTGTAGTAGGCGTGGGCTTCGCGTCTATCTTGGCCACAATAATGCGTTCACTATGCTGTTTGTAGTAGCTTACCAGCACTTCTATTTTTATTCATTATTAAACCTACTCCTGCATTACCCCTATTTGATTTTGTATTTATAACCCTCTATTCACCTGACCAAAAGTCTTATTCCTCCTGCCACCGAACTTCACTAATTCCCACTATATCTAACTTTAACCTATCCATTTCCCTTTTTAAATTTTCTAACTTACCTGCCCGATTAAGGGACCTGACATTCCACGCTCCGATCCGTAGAACGCCAGTTTTCTTTCTCCTGCTAGCGACGTCCTCTTGAGTAGTCCCCGCCCGGAGATCCGAATGGGGGAGTATTTTACCTCCAGAATATTTTATCCAAGAGGACGCCATCATCATTTAACCATACAGTAAAGCTGCATGCCCTCAGGAAAAATTACGGCTGTAGTTTCCCCTTGCTTTCAGCCGTTCGCAGTACGAGGACAGCAAGACCGTTTTGGTTAATGTTACAAGGCCAGATTAGTCAATCATCCAGACTGTTGCCCCTGTAACTACTGAAAAGGCTGCTGCCCCTCTTCAGGAACCACACGTTTGTCTGGCCTCTCAACGGATACCCCTCCGTTGTGGTACGGCTATCTGTATCGCTGAGGCACGCAAGCCTCCCCACCAACGGCAAGGTCCATGGTTCATGGGGGTGGAAGAGATGTAAAGAATTTATATGCATATAATGACTTTTGAACACATTATTAAGGTAAATACATTGTTTGTACTCTACCAAAATCTTTCAATTGCTAGTCAGCAAATGAAAGATTTTGGTAGAGTACAAACAATGTATTTACCTTATCAATAGTTAGTGCCTTCAGTAGTTAGAATCTTTTATTTAGCTGTCAATATTGGCGATCGCTTTATTGCAGTAGTTCAAGTAACGAAGGTTTTTGTGAGGTAAGTGATTAATGACAGGCATAGGTTATTGTTAGTCAGGGTTATTCTTTTGTAGGGATTATTGAAAGTCAGATTGCGTTGCGCTAAAATATTGTGTGCGAGTTTAGTAAAGATCAAAATAAGGAAAGAGAAAACAGTCTCAGTACGTTCAGTTTCACTCTGGAGTTTGAAAATCAAGTAACGTAGAAGTTTTACCAGCACAGTCATTCTTCACATTCAAAGGGGAAGTTTCAACTTTCATTTCGAAGGAGACTAATCTCTGGAATATATTTTCTCGTATCAAAGTAAATCAAAGGTCAATAAAGAAAAATACTGGCATATTGGTAAAAGCAAGGTTTAAAGAAATTAAAACTCTAAAGAAAAGGAACAGTGCTTTTCAGTTAATAACTTGCAACGAAAAAAAAAGATAAGTAATCTTTATTTAGTCACTGAAAGCAAGTTTACGTCTTTTTGAAATGTGATTAAGTACAAATGAAAAGTTATTCCACTTAATTCTGGAAGGTTGATATTGACGAAATAGTGTATTACATTAAAATTTTGATAGACTCCAATTGTTGTTGTAACAAGGCGCTACTTACAGAGGTTATCGTTGGTTGACAACGAAAGATAATATCGTATTACACCTTTGCCTTGTGAATGTATTTTACAATTTACGTAAAAAAATTTATAACGTTCACACTGATTGCTTGTATATACCGTTATTCGTTGAAGCTTTAAAAGAGGAACAACTACAAGAAGAAAATAACCTACATGATGTATTCATCAGTTATATACTAAAGCTGTCGTTCCTGGTACCTACGTTGTTGAGAAAGTGTTTAGCTGTGTTGTCAGAGCACAGAGAGTAAGCTTCGCTGTGTGTCGCTGTTCTTGGTAAAGTAAATACATCATTCCTACTCCCGACAGACTCTCGCATTTAGTATTTTTCTGGTGACTGTTATTAGCTTTTGTGGTAGTTTATCTTTCTAACTGAATGAACCCTCACAGTCAGATGCGTTGTTGTAATTACTATCCAGATATCTACCACCGACCCTATTATACCACGAAAAGTGTTATTGTGACCATCCTATTGCACACAGTGACGTATAGAGCTGTAGTGTGAGTTGTAGCGTGAGCAACTGAATATAAAGTCTTAAGTGACGTCGTTGTGTTAGAACAGACAATTATTTCAAGTCACACATATTACGTCGTTGAGTGTAGGCAAGGTCTTGTCAGTACAAGTTATTGTAGTATTACGAGGGTGAGCTAGACTGTCCGACGTTGCTTTTCACCTATGTATTCCAGTGTAGTTAGAGACTGTTTACACACTATATCTCCTACGAGTTGCCGGCCGAAGTGGCCGTGCGGTTAAAGGCGCTGCAGTCTGGAACCGCAAGACCGCTACGGTCGCAGGTTCGAATCCTGCCTCGGGCATGGATGTTTGTGATGTCCTTAGGTTAGTTAGGTTTAACTAGTTCTCAGTTCTAGGGGACTAATGACCTCAGCTGTTGAGTCCCATAGTGCTCTGAGCCATCCTACTAGTTGGTGGCATCTAAAGGGCGGCAGTGTACAAAGTCAGTAGTGAGGAGATTCGCCGCAGCTAAATATGTTTCCTGAGTTTTTTCCCTTTTTGGCACCTCTTTTCTGAAGCCATTTTGGCCGCTTGGTAGCACATAATTGTATCGCCATTCCAGCTGTCTTTAACAATCCGTTCCATTGTTCTGCTGATGTGTGAGCTCAGTGCAGTTGGCGTGCTATACGTTTTATTTAGCGTACTAGAAAACAAATTCCATCATACCAGTGTGGTAGCTCCATTTCCACACTTGCTTGTATGTACTACGAGAGTAATCCCAAAAGTAAGATCTCCTTTTTTTTATAAATAAATAGATCTCTTTATTTCTACAATGGTTTACATCAGTTTTCAGCTTGAACATTTAGCTATTTTTCGACATAATCACCATTACTGTCGATGAGTTTTGGTAGAAGCTGTGGCATTTTTTGTATGCCCATGTCATACCAGCTCGCCGCCATGCTGTTCAGAAAGTTATGAACCTCTTCTGGCGTGATTGTTGCTTGGTCTCAGGTGTAATGTGGTATGCCCAGGTTTCGTCACCCATGACAATTGAGTCCAGAAAGTTGTCCTGTTCGGCTGCAAGGCGGTGAAGCGTGAACTCGTAGCCGCATGTGGTCCTCAGTCAGCATGCGGGGCACCCATCTTACGCAAACCTTCCGGTAGTTCAATGTTTCCGTTAAAATCCTGTGAGCGGTGCTTCGGGAAACCTCAGGAACCAAAGTGCAGAGATCATCCAGGGTGATCCGCTGATCTTCACGCATGCTTTGCTCAATCTTCAACACTATCTCCTCATAAATTGACGGTCTCCCGCTCCTTTGTTCGTCGTGAATATCGGTCCGACCAGTTGCAAACTCTCTACACCACTTACGAACATTTTTGACATCCATGCACGACTCACCATACACTTCGGTCAATTGGCGATGGATTTCAATCGGTGCAGTGCCCTTTGCTTTCCAAAACCGAATAACTGCGCGCAATTAGCACTTGGCGGTAACATCCAACGGGAGCTCCATTCTCAACGGCTGCCAAGCCAAGACTGAGCACCTCAGAGCGGCGTGCGCATGTTTATACACAGCGCGTGAAGCACTCTTCATAACAGTGTGAGCAACTGCCACACAAACAGAATTCTGTACTTATAAAAAAAAATAGGAGACCTTACTTTTGGGATTACCCTCGTACATATCATTTGTCGTTCGATGGCTGAGAATGTTTTTGATTCTTACCGTTTATTGTTTTTGGCTACATTCACAAATTATTGCCTCATGCAAGCCATAAACTATAATTAATCGCCACTTATGACTTTTCTCTTCTACCAATGTCATATGAAAACGAAGTAGTCATGTGCAGGAAACTGTACTTTTGCGTATTCCAAACATTGTAGGATTATATGTTTAAAGACAGAACAATTAAAATTATCTTGAGAAAGTATTTCTATCTAGAAAATGAAGCTACCGTTGCTAACTTACTAAGCGCCTATCGGAGATCGAAACTGTCGAAACTTCTACTTGTTCAGAGCTATGGATGTCACGTTGGAACAAACGGGAGACGGTTCTGGAGACATGCTTGTATTTATAGTATTCCTGCTCCGACTGCAGTGCTCATTTACACGCGAACATTTAGTTATTAGTCCACCAAGTGTACTTTTTTTTTCAAAAGTTTGCACTGTACACTGAACAGCAATCTCGAGCCCTTTAGTCTCACGTCATTTATATCAGGAATTTGGCGTCCAATAACATTAACGTGAATCGAATCAGTTACCCTTCTGACTGCGTGACTGTACATCACTACTGCTGATGAGTCGGTTCAAATGGCTCTGAGCACTATGGGACTTAACAGCTATGGTCATCAGTCCCTTAGAACTTAGAACTACTTAAACCTAACTAACCTAAGGACATCACACAACACCCAGTCATCACGAGGCTGTTGATGAGTCTTGGGCACCAATGTGCATTTAATTAAACAATGGCACACGTTGCTTTCCTGTCTTAAGAATCTGGGCTTTTGTTGTTTTACCTTGCATCCAGCATTCAAATCACGAAGAACAGACTGATAGATTTTTACAGTTGCCTCGCACTGAACAATGATTGAGAGTGACGTACAGGGAAAGGTAGGGCAATATCGGACAGTGATTTGTATTGGACAAGAGCCGTCTCTAAGTTCTTGTGCGTTAGTGGCAACCACTGTCGCGTCACTGCTGTATGAACTGTGCAGGAACAAGACAACTCACGCGATTCGTAATCAAAACAGCAGTGCGTTTCGGAGTGGCAACAAGTTGCATTTCTTGCGAATTTTTCAGTGTATTAAATTAATTTCGAAGTGTTGTGCTTCGTTTGCAAGTAAGTAATATTACATGTTTTGCATCTTTAGATATAACTGATATTGTTCTCTGTGTTGTGGGCTGTGACAATGACTAGTCCAATTAATAACAGAAGCAATGTTAAACTACCACAGCTCTACCTTTGGGGATGTTTCGGAAACAGCAGTTCTGCGTTGTACCGGACAGCAGCATAAAAACTTTTCTTTAATAGGCAGAGGTGGAGCAGTCAGGTCAAGAATCGTATGAAAATAACGGGAAGGGAACCGTAGGAAACGTCATACATCTTGAAACGACAATCAAGGCAGCGAGTGAGAAATATTCGGTTCCATGAAGTACGTTAGGTAACAGATTTAAAGCTTTACGGGGGTACGGGCTGCAAGCCCGCCTGGTTAGCCGTGCGGTCTAACGCACTGATTTTCGGGCGGGAAGGCGTGCCGGCCCCCGGCGCGAATCCGCCCGGCGGATTAGTGTTGAGGTCCGATGTGACGGCCAGTCTGTGGATGGCTTTTAACCTTGTGGTGCATGAATTTCACTGCAGTGGGCAACTTTTAATGGTCAATTCTCTGGCGTTTTCAATCAGTCACGAGGCTGCAAATGCATGCAGGACACAACACCAGTAGAGTGTCCACTGCAGTGAACTGTGTGCATTTGCAGCCTCAGGACTGATTGAAAATGCCAAAGAAGCGACCATTAACAGCTGTCCACTGTAGTGGACGCTGTGCGCCACAGGATTAAGGCGGTTTTCCTTCTGCCTCGGCGAATGCGGGCTGGTTCCCCTCGATCCGACTCAGTTACACTATGTCGGCGATTGCTGCGGAAACACTTTCTCCACGTACGCGTACACCATAATTACTCTACCACGCCAACATTGGGGTTATACTCGTCTGGTGTGAGACGTTCCCCCCCGGGGGGGGGGGGGGGGGGCACTGAGGGCCAAACCGCACAATAACGCTCGGTTCGGTGTGGGGCGGCGGTTTGGTGAGTGGACTGCCTGTAGCCTATTGTGGGGTTGTGTACCACTGCGGGCTAGGCGGGGACGATGCCTCTCCATCGTTTCTAGGTCCCCAGTTCCATACAATACAATACAATACGGGATGCTATACGTTTTAGGGAAATATAAGTTTTTTTCGTTAGAAGAGTCACGACGAAGAAGAACCAGTATTCTACGATCGTGTTAAAAGTTTAGATAGCCAACTTACGCCTTTTAGAAAAGATGATTTTAAAAAAATTGGCTGTGCAAGTATGCATAACAACTGACAATAAAGCATCCGTTCAATAAGGCAAAAATGAAAACGGATAAAGATTTTGCTACGATTTTATGAAAAGAATTGAGGACATAAGGCTGAAACAACTGAGTCGATGAGTTTTCAGCGAGCAGCGGGTTTCAGTAAGGAACAAGTTGACAGATTCTTTTACAAATTAGGCGAGCTAACGAACAAATGCTGCTTTATAAATATTTACGATTAAATTAAAAATTTTGTTCCAACTTAAGTGACTTTTTTACACATTATAACTTCATGTCCAATGCAGTACTTCAAAAATTTGGACGACCAACATTCTAAGAGTGGTAAAAGTATTAGAAAAATTGATGAAAGTGTATTCTTATAACATCGAGTTTTATAATCCTATGAAGTGACGAATGCCAGTATTGTTTTGTGCGAAGAGTATTTCAGTATAACCTTAAGAAAATATTGCAATTTCATAAAAACTTACGTTTTCGAAGTTTAGGAATGCGTTGTGAGGCGATGCCTAGCTTTAGAACATTCCTTGAAACAAACAACGGAGGCCTTCCAAATCTGTGTTAGTACCAGACACAGGGCGAGGACCGTGGGGTCAGAAGGGAAGGTACTTCCATTTTACAGCTGTGACAGTAATGATCCAATAAAAGAGGAAGTTCTCATCAAACGTGTGTTAATGTACAAGTACAAAAACTGATGGGAGGCTGGAGATGAGTAGTTACTGTTACCGACTTGCGCAGCGCGTCCTTCAGCTGCGAGACTGATGAGTTAGTCGCGGATCAACACTGCCAGACCCGCTCACAGCCGCGGCGTTTGTTTTGCGGCGGGTGACAAAGCAGACGCCCAGACGCCTGCCGGTGGCGAGGCAGCGCCGGCCATCCATCACCATCACCGGTGCCTCATTACCTTCACAGATAAGGCGTCAACACTGCCACCACCACTGTCTATACACTTGCCGCCACGTTTCTTCTTGCTCTATTGCGGCTTCGGCACAGAGGAGATATGAGACCGTTAGAATCGACGTCCATTATTGGAAACTGTGACGGGAACTGCAAAGGATGTGCGATCAGAATCCGTCACTTGTGGCAGGCGCTGAGGAGGAAGTGTTTACTGATAGTGCGCTTGACGCCCCGCGATTTTTCTCATTACGATGTGCCGACAAGAATAAGTGAAGAGGGAAAACTAACGTCTTATTTTCTTTTTGAGTGGAGCGTACACCATATGCAGATGAAATTGTGGGAGATTACCAAGCCGGCTTTCGGAGGAACAGATCAACTATAGACCAAATATTCACCCTGCGTCAAATTTTGGAAAAGAAATGGGAATACAATAAACCAGTTCATAATCTTTTCATAGATTTTACAAAAGCATATGATTCACTATTGCAGTCAAAATTGTACAGAATTCTTTTGGAACTTGGAAAATCAAAGAAGTATATTAGACTTATAGAAGCGAGTTTGAAAAACACAAAAGGTAGAATACGCGTGAGGAAATTGGAGTCAAGAAGAATTTGTAATAAAGAACGGACTTAAGGAGGGAGATGCCCTGTCTACGCTACTTTTTAATTTAGTCCTAAAATATATTGTACGAATGGCAGCAGATAATTCAGAGGGTGTGGAGTTAAATGGAAATATTAAGATATTAGGCTATGCAGATGATCTAAACATCATTAGCGATAGGAAAGAATCTGTAACAGCAAATGCGAATGCGTTAATCAAGGCTAGTGAAGATGTAGGTCTAAGGATAAGTGAAGACAAAACTAAATACCTGGTTACTACTAGAATGCCAACAACAGTAGATCAGGAAATGTTAAGAGTTGGAGACATGCAGTTTGAAAAAGTGAACGCAGTTAAGTATCTAGACGTGGACATCACTTCGAGAAATCAGATTGCATCCGAACTGAAGAAGAGATTACGAGCGGGAAATGCGTGCTACTTCTCACTGAATAGATTACTTCCATTACGGATATTGTCTAGGAATTTAAAGATTAGAATATGCAAAACTATTATTCTACCAGTTATGCTCTATGGGTGTGAGACTTGGTCTCTCACTGTGCAAAATGAAAAACCGTTTCGAGTATTTGAAAACAAAATTTTGAGGAAAATTTTCGGAGCAAAAAGGGATGACTTTAGCAGAGAGTGGCGAAAACTGCATAACTATGAGGTTCACGAACTCTATTCAAGCCCTGACATAATCAGTATCATTAAATCACGTAGGCTGCGATGGGCGGGTCACGTAGCTCGAATGGATGAGGGCAGGGCAGCGCGCAGAGTACTGGTAGGGCACCTAGAAGGAAAACGTCCTGTGGGGAGACCGAGGCGTAGATGGGAGGACAATGTGAAGGCTGATTTGAGGAGCCTAGGTATTGAAGGTGAATGGAAGGAAATAGCCCAAGACAGGTACAGATGGCGAAAATACGTTGCTGCGGTAATGGACTCTCGAGTCCGGTATGACTAGTGAGTAAGTAAGTAAGTAAGTATACTGAGGGATGAGTTCATCAACCTAATCAGAAACGTTGTATAACTGTTTAGTGAAACTGACGATGATTGAGGGGTGGGGGGACTGAAACCTGGTTCTTCCGTATTGTATTCTCCTTCCCGAATAACATGGAGTCAAGAGTCATACGCGGTGCAGGTTTTAGCCCTGGCGCACTATCTTGCGGTCTGGCCCGTTAAGCTACACTGGTCAGTTCGGCTGACTGCAGAATGTGCAGCTGAGCACGACCCGATTAACTGGCTCGTCTAGGTTGATATTTCTCGCATAGTCGGCGCTTCCCCAACCTACCGGGTTAAGTGCTAGAGGACTTCAGGCGCGTGGTCCATCCGGGTGTGGTCTTCACGCGGCTCTGATGTGCGAAAGAGAGCAGGAATAAACAACGCACAGCTTGGCGGAAGCTGCCGGGGATGACCGATGCTGCGCCGCCGGGTCAAACGGGAAATACGGGCCACACAACGAAATTGTGATGTCACACTATTTTTCTTGCCTGGCATACAAGGTGAACAATTGGCTACGTTTGGAACCAGGCGGGAAATCAGCATGTCAGTGAGAAGGGACCCAATAAAGTCCTTAGCTCCGTCATATGTTATCGAGGGAGTGAGTGTACTAAAGTTGTCTCAAATAGTAACTAGTAACATGCTTTCCGCTGCAAATCATTGCTACATCTCTTAAGAACTGTAGTGTGACGTGCTGTGACGTACGCCACTAGGCCCGTATATCTCATTGGCCCCGTGCATCGGCTAATGCAGCCGAATGAGGGAGCACTTCCACAACCATGAGGATAAAATGCGCTGCCGCATGTGCATTCACAATAATAACTACATCCTGTGATTACTCCCTCTTTCCACTCAGTGCAGTTAAAATTATCAACTATAACGAATCTTGTTATCCTATTTGCTTCATTTTCTCATGAGAATCTATCATGTAGCTACGAGGGTAAGTCAATTATTATCCGCAAAGTAGTTATAATATTTTATTGTAATCAAATAGGAAACTTGCAAGTACATCATTTTTCGGCATAGTCTCCTTGCGTTTCAACACACTTGGTCCATCGTTGTACAAGCTTCCTGATGCCCTCATGAAAGAAGGTTCTCGGTTGAGCTGCGAGCCAGGAATGCACCGCTTCTTTAACTGCTTCGTCCGAGGCAAATCGACGGCCCCTTAATCATTGTTTGAGTGGACCAAACAAGTGATAGTCAGAAGGGGCAAGATCGGAACTATATGGAGGATGATCCAGTACTTCAAATTTGAGTTTCTGGAGCGTTTCAGCAGTGTGGGCAGCAGTATGCGGACGGGTATTGTCGTGCAACAACACAACACCTTTTGACAGTAATCCTCGGCGTTTGATTCGAATTGTAGGCTTTAGCCTGGCAGGAAGCATCTCACTGTAACGTACACTGTTTATTGTTGTGCCCCTTTCCACATAATGGTCCAGTACTGGATTTTGTGAGTCCAAAAAACCGTAAGCATCAGTTTTTCTGCGGACTGTTGGGTCTCGAACTTTTTCTTGCACGGCGAATTTGCATGTTTCCATTCCATACTCTGCCGTTTACTCTACGGCTCGTAATGATGGATCCATGTTTCGTCACCAGTAATGATTCTATCTAAGAAGTTGTCCCCTTAGTTACCATAGCGATCCAAATGTTTTTGCAGATGTCGAAGTGTGTTTGTTTATGCAACTTCGTGAGTTGTTTTGGGACTCATCATGCACAAACTTTATGAAACCCAAATCTGTTGTGTATGATGTCGTAGGCTGAACCTTGACTAATTTGCAGACGATGTGTCGCTTCGTCAATATTTAATCGGCTGTCTAAGAGAATCATTTTACGTGAACGCTCAATGGTTTCTTCATTTGTGGCGGTAAACGCTCGTCCGGCTCCTTCATCGAGCGTAACACTTGTATGATCATTTCGAAATTTTTCAGTTCGTTCGTAGACACTCCGTTGTGGCAAAACACTGTTCCCGTACTGTACCGAAAGTCTTCGATGCATTTCGGCCCGTGATATGCCTTCTGACCACAAAAAACGGATCACTGAACGTTGTTCTTCTTTGGTGCAAATAGCAGCAGAGCAACCATGATTAACAGCACGGCAGCGATAACGAAACTAACCTAGCAGCTTGAAAACTGCAAAGATATAACAACAAATAAACAAAGCATGCGTCACCAACGTAGAAGACAGTAATACCAAAATAAACAAAAATATAACTAAATTGCGGATAATAATTGACTTATGCTCGTAGATTGCAATGAGCAAAGGTGACAGTTATTTGTTGACCACAATATTATTG